>NC_039260.1:19323424-19682504 GCF_003368295.1 Carassius auratus | reverse complement strand
GCTGTTGAATTATTGAAAATTAATGCACACCCCAAGGTGAGAATGTGGCTATAACATGACGCAGAATGGCTGTAACACCATTGGTGTGAATTAATTTTCAATAATTCAGTGGTCTTACATAACAAATAGAAATAAAAATAATAATAAATGTAAAATTACAAAAAAAAAAAAAGGTATTTTTTGGTTGTTGTTGTTTTTAACCCATGTTATGTTGTATTTTAATTAATAAGCTTATATGGAACCAAAACTGTAGATACCATTTCATATTTAATATCCTCAAATCTTTATTTGGTTATTTTTGATGCTACAGCAAAACCTACTCCCCTCACATATATAAAGTTAAACATTATTCAAGACAAATGAACAGCCATGTAAATAGAATTAAATTGAGAACAAATTACAAGCTATACACACATAAATAAATAGAACAAAGATCCTTCAATGTTTAATGTGTAGGTGTTTAGGTACAGAAATTAAACATTCATGTCAAATAATAATAATAATATAATAAATCAGCAGTTTTTTATTTTATGTACTTATTTTTGCAAGTAGAACACAAAAGGAAGAAATGGAATCTAAGAAAGAATGTGGACTGATGCTTCAAAGCTTCAAAAAGAAAACAAAAAAAAAGTGTACAGTAGCTTCAGCATTGATATGTTCCAAGTCTTCTGAAGTCTTGAAGTTTAATCTGTTATTTTACTGCAAATCTTAACTTCCAGTGAGTTTTAACCACTGCACCATTTCTTTGAGATTCATGATCAAATCTCTTCTGTTAACTGGATCAACAACTAAATCAAAGGAATTATTCATTTCTCATATGAAAGTTTGAAACCACTACATCATGAAACCTTAAATCGTATTCATTATAATTGCATGAAAAAGCATTCCTGTAGTTTAAACAGGGCAAAGACTAACAATTGCAAGGTCATGGGTATTTCCCAGGGAATGCATGAACTGAAAAAATGTGTACCTTGAATGCAATATAAGTCGCTTTGCATAAGAGTCTCTGCCAAGTGCATAATGCCAAAAACAAACAAAAAACTACTACATTAAAATTAAGATGTGTATTGACATTATTTTGTAGGTGCAAGACCGTATACACACACAGACACACCACACCAGAGATGGTATTTTAAAATGCTTGTCTTTTATTTACAGTACTTAGGGTTTAAATTAACTCTAGTCATGCATTTCTAAATATGTCGCATTCATTTAAAAAACCTGACAAAAATTTCCTATTTGCATATTGACTGCAATTTAGGGAGCCAAGATTCTGAGCTGGTGAGAACCAGTACAGAATCAACAGAGCAAACTATAAAAGCAGTACACCCCGATGTGTTTGTTATACTCGCATCAATCACTAGCGCTTCCTAACGACATATTCATTAACTTTTCCCAAACACGCATCTTGATGATAAGCGTGGAAGGCACGTGTTTCTGGCAGCAGCTGTGGGGATCTGCAGTCAGCACTTTGTGGATTTATGAGCAGTATTAATCAATCTCTCCTGAGCTGGAACAGATCTTAGACAGGATTGCAGGAATAAGTCATTCCAACAGATGGGCTTGCATGTATATGAGTTTGTGTGAGTGTGTGTACCATTATCAAGACTAGAAATTACTATAGTTATGAAGTATACTGGCCAAAAAGCGTAATCACTGTCATTTCAAACCTACCGCATATTGTTTTATTAATTACATTTACATTTAACATTTAATCATTTAGCAGACGCTTTTATCCAAAGCGACTTACAAATGAGAACAATAGAAGCAGTCAGGTCAACAAGAGAACAACAACAGTATACAAGTGCCATGACAAGCTCAGTTAGTTTTTTTTTTTTTTTTTTTTTTTTTTTTTTTTTTTTTTTAAATGAACAAAGACAAGAAAAGGGAAAGTACTGGTGTTAGTAGGTTAAGTGCAGGCGAAAAAGATGAGTCTTTAGACGTTTCTTGAAAATTAGTAAAGACTCAGCTGTACGAATTGGGATTGGGAGGTCATTCCACCAGCTGGGCACAGTCCAGGAAAAGGTCCGTGAGAGTGATTTTGAATTTCTCTGGGATGGCACCACAAGGCGTTGTTCACTTGCAGAGCGCAAACTTCTGGAGGGCACATAGGATTTAACCAGTGAGTTTAGGTAAGTTGGTGCCGTGCCAGTGGTCGTCTTGTAGGCAAGCATCAGTACCTTGAATTTGATGCGAGCGGCTACTGGTAGCCAGTGTAACCTGATGAGGAGAGGAGTAACATGAGCTTTTTTTGGCTCATTGAAGACAACCCTCGCTGCTGCATTCTGGATCATTTGCAGAGGCTTGACAGTACATGCAGGAAGGCCCGCCAGGAGAGCATTACAATAGTCCAGTCTGGAGAGAACAAGAGCTTGGACAAGAAGTTGGGTTGCTTGCTCTGACAGGAAGGGTCTAATCTTCCTAATGTTGTATAAGGCAAACCTGCAGGACCGGGTCGTTGTAGCAATGTGGTCAGTGAAGCTTAATTGATGATCCATCACAACACCTAGGTTTCTGGCTGTCTTCGAAGGAGTTATGGTTGACGAGCCCAGCTGTATAGAGAAGTTGTGATGAATCAATGGGTTAGCTGGAATCACCAGGAGTTCAGTCTTTGTAAGGTTAAGCTGAAGGTGATGGTCATTCATCCAGCTAGAAATGTCACTCAGACAGGCTGAAATGCGAGCAGCTACCGTCGGGTCATCTGGCTGGAATGAGAAGTAGAGTTGGGTGTCATCAGCATAGCAGTGATAAGAAAAGCCATGCTTCTGAATGACAGATCCTAAAGATGTCATGTAGATGGAGAAGAGAAGTGGTCCAAGTACTGAGCCTTGAGGAACCCCAGTAGCAAGGTGGTGTGACTTTGAAACATCACCCCTCCAAGACACACTGAAGGATCTGTCAGAGAGGTAGGACTTAACCCACAGGAGAGCAGTTCCAGAGATGCCCATCTTTCTGAGAGTGGACAAGAGAATCTGGTGATTAACAGTGTCAAAAGCAGCAGACAGGTCCAGCAAGATGAGTACCGAGGATTTTGAAGCTGCTCTTGCTAGTCGCAGGGCTTCAGTAACCGAGAGCAGAGCAGTCTCAGTTGAGTGGCCACTTTTGAAGCCAGATTGGTTGCTGTCCAGGAGGTTGTTCTGTCCAAGGAACATAGAAAGCTGGTTGAACACAGCTCGCTCAAGTGTCTTTGCAATGAATGGAAGAAGGGATACCGGTCTGTAGTTTTCAAGAAGCGCTGGATTTAGAGATGGTTTCTTGAGCAGTGGGCTTACCAGAGCCTGCTTGAATGCTAAGGGAAATGTTCCAGAGTGAAGAGAGGAGTTGATAATGTGAGTAAGTGAAGGTATGACTGAAGAAGAGATCGCTTGAAGGAGGTGAGTGGGGATTGGATCAAGTGGACAAGTAGTAGGATGATTGGACAGGAGAATTTTGGAGACATCCATCTCTGAGAGTGGGGAGAAGGAGGATAAAGAGTGTGCATCCGCCATTGTGAAGTTGTCCTCGGTCTGCGGTGTGGAGAATTGGTCACTGATGGATCTTGTCTTATTTGTGAAGAAAGCTGCAAAGTCGTCCGCTGTAAGAGTCGATGGAGGAGGCGGAGGCGGCGGATTAAGAAGAGAAGAGAAAGTCTTGAAGAGTGTCCGAGCATCACTGCAGCTGTTAATTTTGTTGTGGTAGTAGGATGTTTTAGCTGTGAAGACATTTGCAGAGAAGGAAGAGAGGAGAGATTGATACACACTGAGGTCCGTAGAGTTTTTGATTTCTGCCATTTCCTCTCTGCAGCCCTTAGTTTAGAGCGATGTTCTCGGAGAACCTCGGACAGCCAGGGGGCAGATGGGGCAGTGCGTGCTGGTCTAGACAACAGTGGGCAAAAGTTGTCCAAGCAAGATGTTAAAGTGGAGCAAAGAGTGTCCGTAGCACTGTTCGTGTCCAGAGCAGAAAACTGAGAGAGTGGTGGAAGAGAGGATGAAACCACAGCAGATAGGCGAGATGGAGAGAGTGAGCGTAGGTTCCGTCGAAAGGTGACCTGCGTTGGAGTGTGTGCCACTTCAGGAGTAAGTGCTAGGTTAGCAGTAATGAGGAAGTGATCAGAGGTGTGCAGTGGAGCAACTGAAGGGGTGTCCACAGAGCAACAGCGTGTGTAGATGAGGTCCAGTTGGTTGCCCGATTTGTGAGTTGCTGTAGTAGACACTAGCTTGAGATCAAATGAGGTGAGCAGAGTTTTGAAGTCAGCAGCCTGGGGTTTATCTAGGTGGATGTTGAAGTCACCAAGCAGTACCAGAGGAGTACCATCTTCAGGAAAGTTTGATAGCAGCACATCCAACTCCTCCAAGAAGTTTCCCAGTTGACCTGGGGGACGATAAATGACCACAAAGTGGATTTTAACAGGGTGGGTTACAGTAATGGCATGTGATTCAAATGAACCAGTACCTGTAGGTGATGGCTGAAGATCAAATTTCCATTCTTTGGATATAAGGAGACCCGTACCTCCACCCCTCCCAGTGGTGCGAGGAGTGTGGGAACAAGTGAAATTAGTGGAGAGGGCTGCAGGGGTGGCAGTATCTTCAGGTTTGATCCAAGTCTCTGTCAGTGCCATGAGGTTGAGACCGGAATGAGTAGCAATAGAAGAAATGAAGTCTGCTTTGTTAACTGCAGACTGGCAGTTCCAGAGACCAACTGGAATAGAGAGCATAGTAGTAGAGGTCAGAGGGACATGGCGTAAGTTTGTCAGACAGGCCTTCCTGCGACATACATAGCGTGCTCTCCGAGTGTTAGTAGTGATAGTAGAGATCTGAAAGCACATAGTGACTACAAGTGTAAGATATATTTGAGAGGCTATACAAAAAGTAAAGAGAGAAAAGCAATACTCAAGTGCCCTGTCGGTGTCCTCGCTCGGTGGAGTCGCACAGGTAGAGTCGATTGTCTTTACACTCGTCGGTCTTCACACGAGGAGGGTTCACACGAGGGTTGCCGCGACCGCTGCCGCGGTGAAACCTAGTGCTTTGTATTAGCCTGATTACCTGTAATTGAAGTCAGCTGGCCACACCTCACTATTTAGCAGATCGAAACCAGGCAGTCCCGCGATAGGCAAACGCTAAACCAAGCACCACTTTCAGCACGTATTTAACCAGGGTAAGACACACACAATTTAAACCAAAAACTTTCCTAGCAATGATGATCACACACTAGTCTGATGAGAAAACAAGACAAAAGCACTCACTAGCTGCTGTCCTTCTATGTTGTTAATTAAAACAGAATATGATGCAAACCTGCAAAAATTACATATGTTAAATAACATGAATGTATCTAATCCTATTTTTTAAGTGATGTCTTTGCTGCTGACCTTTGGTGATTTAGTTCAACCATACTAATAAGCAAAAATGACTTTAGATATACTAAAGTGTTGAATGTTCTTCTGTTATGTTCTACTATACAGACGTGAATTTACTTATCCTTCAGCCTGAGGTTTATTCATTACACTTTTTTGGTGTGAAACGACCTTTATATTTGCTATAAACAGAACTTCTAATATTAAAAACAATCAAGCCCATACTGTATTTAAAAAGTAACGCCAAATTAACAAAAAGGAATGTAACGCATTACTTTCCATAATTAGCTACTTTTTTAGGGAGTAACGCAATATTGTCATGGATTACTTTAAAAAGTAACTGTCCCCAACACTGTTTGGCAATCCACATAGCAATATGCTAAAATAAATTCTAAACTTTGTGAACTTTAACTGCACAGCAATACTCTACCACTGTGGCAGCATGTTTTCTGAAGGATAAAACAACTTACAATGATTTCGAAAAATGTTGAAATCTCGATTTCAATCATAATGTTTCCAGTGCATAATTATACTGTATGTGTTGCTAGACGATGTGTGTGTTTTTGTTTCTCATGAGATTTTAGCACTATAGGAGGTTCACTAAGCTTCTTTATTTGCTGTTTATGAATATTGGGCAGAAACACAACAGGAGGCTCTTGTTTTTGTCTTTTGCAAAAATCCCACAATGATCAAAAATGGTAGTGGATATGAAATTACGGCGAGTGCTTAAAGAACCCCCTGCTGGGGTCAGTGGGGAACATGTGTCCAGCTTTCATATTCAGATGCAGACTGTGTAGTAGGGTTCTCATGTGGACCTATATGCAACCTGCCCTGGGATGGGGGGTGGGAGGGGGGGCAAGTAGAAGACTGGTGCAGACAGAACAGCAGGTTACTGCTTCATCTTATCAAAGATTACTGAGCGGTATTACCCTTGCTACGATGCCTACTCCCTTTTTGTTCTTTTCATCATGTACTTGAAAGTGTGACAGTTTTAAATGGGTGGATCAGGTTTTCCCAACCGGGGGTATGTGATGGAACTGCACAAGGTTAGTGAGATTGTAATAGAAATATGAATACCAAATTTAACTGAACAAACACTATAACCTTTGGGATTAACACACTGTATTTATTTAAAACTGTTTAGTGATTTTCCTCATTTTGAGCACCACCAAGAGAAAGAATTAAGTGGAAACAAACTTTATTTTTACTCAAATAAAGGTAGCACAGCTAAAATAAGTGCTTGTTCTATTGCCGCCGTCTGAAGGTCAGAGCAATTCACAGCTGTTAGAAATGCAAATGCATAACCTTAGAAACCTTTTTTTTTTTTTTTTTTTAAACAATCCAAGTCAAATGCCTAAATCTGCTCCTACTTAAAGCACCATTTACTAATTCATTCCATGATTTCAAATATTGTAAATACTAGATATATGAGAAATGTGTAATAACGTGTTGAAATCTAAAAAACTGAGGCACCCCATATTTTTGCAACCAACACAGGTGTCCATGTTCAAACAAATACTCACAAAAACACTTTTTTAAGTGAAAAAAGAAAAAGAGGAGTAAAAAAGGAAGTTGTTCTTATAAATGAGCCTCCAATGGAAGGTAAGTCTTTGTATAGTGTAGTGGAATTTATTTATCATCAAAGTATGAAATAGAACTTTCATGAACAAAACACACCATTCTGGGCAAGCAGCTAAATCTTTGTCTGACTAATGTTACTTTTTTTTCTTTTTTCTTAAATATTTTTCTTTCTACAGAAGATAAATTGTCATAGTGGTGCATTCAGAATGAAAGCAGTAGATTTTGAAAGGAAATACACGTCCACATACACTTTAGTTGTCAATAGAATGTAGTAAAATTGGAAATTCAAGTCCTGGAGGTCCACTGTCCTGACAGTTTTAACTCCTGTTCAAAAACATTATAAATGATTTAACCAAAGTCTCTAGAAACACTTGAGCATCATAGACGTGTTTGATTAGTGATGGAGCTAAACTCCAGAAGCAGAATTGCTTACATGTGCAAAAGTAATTATGTTAAACATATTTAGTTAATGTTGACAACACCCCCACACTCTCACTCCCCTCACCTCCCACTTTCTTTCAGCAATTTTCTGTGGACTCTGAGGCATTCCCTTGAAGACCTCTAGGGTCTCTAAACTCTATTTTCCAATTTGCCCCTCTTTCTCTGTGATTTAAACTTGCATTTAAAATGTTATATAAAAAACTATTTATTTATTTATTTATTTTCCAAACTGCCTGGCCATCCATCAGGAGTAACACATCTCTGTGGCCACGAGTCTTATTCAAGTTTGACAGCCTCTGATTTAGGTCATAGGTGTTTAGCTGACAAAAAGTGTGTGATCCCTGGTGTAGATGACTGCTGTTTTGATGAAGTCTTCATATTCTTTTGCCATATATTTCAGTTTGCATTAAATATGCGTTAAGTGTTGCAGTTTCAGTGAGGGAGTGTTCTAGCAGCTTTGCCACTTTTTCATCAGATGACTCAAACTCTTGACACATTCATAAATGATTAAGCGGTATAGTTTCCAATTATTCTAGATGCAATCAGAAAAGATTTAGGAGCATTTGTTTATGTTTGCATTTCAGAGATTCAGAACGTCTGGTAATGGGGATTAAGCTGTCTAATTGTTGCATTGCACAACATCAGTCTAAGTGCATATCATTTTTAATATTGATGAACATTACGACGGAGCTGGATACAGTGAAAGAGCACTCTAAGACACCGGCTACTGTTGATCCCTGGATGAAGTCATCTGCGGAAATCGATACGGCAGTCTGATGAAGCCGAGACAAAACCCTGGGCAATTCGCCATTAACTGGGCACAGTTTGAATCGGCTTTCTGTGAACCAAGCATGCATTTGTTTGTTTAATTCATCTGAAAAAAAAAAAAAAAAAAACGGTCAGTACGGGTCACAGTTGTGCTTTCCGCAGGGACGATTCCTTGCTCTCTCAATTCAAAGCTTGCCAACACCAGGTAAGAAACCAATTTCTGTGTCACCCTGAGCTCTCACAAACACTTGCTGGAGTGACTGGCCGACCCATTCATTCCAGCTCCACAAGACAAGAGGGAAAACACACTTTGAAAAGAAATTAGGTTTCTTTCTCGCACTTCCATCCCCACTCGGTTCCTTTTCACAATACTTGTCACACATCCCTTGGCATGTGTCTCGTTTATCACTTGTGATCGAGTTGCAGCTGTGGAGGGATTTACGTCTCTCATTATAGGGCCTTTCAGATGTGCCCTTACACAAGAATAATCTAGTATGAATCAATCATGGTACATTTAGAGACAAATTAGGGAGGTAAATATGTTTCAGAGTGCCTGGCTTGAGGCTTTTGGTTGAGCTGTAAGGAGCCAAAGAACAGGAAAGGGAAAAGGAGGTATTGTATGTACTGTCTGAACTGTAATAGATTATATCAGGACAAATGGGTTGGACCACAAGGGAAGGGGTGGAGCGACATGTCAGCATTACAAGTTGAAGAAGAAGCTCGGTTCACCAGTGCCAGCTGAAGTTGTATGGCTCCAAAAGAGTGCCTTTACATTAATTCCAGTGAAACTAAAGTCACCCGTCAATGAATGCATGGAGCCTTCAATTAGATTATCTGGACTAAGTGTGGACAAATATCCAGACATGTTAAATCGCACAGGAAAAAAAAGAATTGTCTCTAAAATCAATTCCTTGAAGATCAACTCCTAGTCTGCCCAGGAACCAAGATATAATCCAAGCTACTCCACAGGGCAAGCAGCTAACTCCACTAGATCTGCAGTATAGACAGTTGTAATGATTATAATGGATGTGAGTTAGGGTACATGTAATATTTAAAGGTTTAGTTCACACAAAAAAGAAAATTAACCCATCAATTACTCACCCTCAAGTCATTCAAGGTGTATATGACTTTCTTCTTTCAGACAAATCCGGTCAGAGTTATATAAAAAATTGTCTTTGATCTTTCAAACTGTTTAATGCCACTCAGCAGGTGTTTCAGTTCATCAGTCCAAAAGAAGTAAAATTAAAGCTCCCATCCTTAATAAAAAGTGTCTCACACAGCACGGGGGGCTGAACAAAGTCCTCCTGTTGTGAATCAATGCAGTTTTTTTTTAAAGAAAAATAACCATATTTAAAACGTAATAATCAATTTAATCTAGCTTGTGCACACTGTTGTACACAGAAGTAGCTACCTAATATATATTATATAATATATAAAATATTATATTACTTTTCAATTAATGCAATATTTCATGTGAAAATAGAGTCAATGCCTTTATAATTATTATTTTTTAAGCCAGATTTGTGTCATCTTGTGGAAGTAAAATAAGAAAAACAACTGCAATTCCATGGTTTAGCACATAGATTCAGCTCTATATAAATAAATATATATTTGTTTTAAGTTGTGGGTTTGGATACATGTTTAGACATTCTCAAAGACATCGTTATTTTAAAGGTTTATATGTTTTTTTTTTTTTTTTAAGCTTCAGTTTTTGAATAATAATTGCTACAGTCAAACCTGAATACAGACAAAGTATTTTGTTACACAAAAAATCTGTTAAAAATGTGAAAAAAAATGCACATTCAAAATGTCATAAAAGTCATTAAGTTCCGTAACATTCCAATGAATCTGTGAATTTTTCACTTTAAAAAAATTCAAAACAGAAAAACTATTTTGTTCAAAAGTGACTGAAGAGCACCAGAGGGTTAACTTTACAAGAATGAACACTAAGTTGTGACAATGTGAATATGCCTATTCAAAAGATTTCTAGTAGACAAACAACTGACTAGCATCTTCTTGTCTTTGTAAAGGTCAAAATAGCGGATAAATAAATGCTGTCAGTCTTAGCTGTAAATCTCTCATTTGTTCAGATGTGTTTGATTAGGGTTGGAGAGTGAAACTCTGCAGAAGTGTTGCTCTCCGGGTCCAAGTTGGCTACCTCTGTTCTAGAGTTGTGCTGACAGCATGAATATCTATCACCTGGAGAGTTTGTGTTCACACAGAACGTTGTAAGCAAACTTTGTTGAAAATGTGAAAATCATTTACAAATGTCGCATAAAAGCAATAATCCTGAAACAAAACTAAATTTTCCCCAGAAGCAGACAAGCAAGTGAAAGCAGACAATCTACAATCAGTATATGACACTATATTTGGACCTACCTGACTACTTTTCTGAGTGATTATCATAGTCAACTAGTAACAATCAGCAGTCAGGAAAATCCAACTCCCAACACTTACTTTTAATTTGATACAAAGTGTTATGGTTTGCAGTTGTTCTATGTCAGTCAGGTTCTAATAACTTCAGAAACACACTCCTCTCAGCAGTCATACTTTGCAGAAGGATGTATAATTGCAGTTATCACTTCTTGAGTCTGCCCTTATGACTTCAGTGTGGTATCTCTATCTAAGTAGGTATCTGATCCCCAATAGGAGGCATTTCCAATTACAGTCGATGACCTTTCTTATTTGTATCCTGTTCCCTGGTGTCGAAAGAAGATGATTTGTTGTGACATGATACTAATGATATTCGTCTGCTGACATTCCATGCTGGATGGATGTGATTATGCACTAGCAACTGCTATTGTTATTCTCAATTTCGGTTTGACAGTATCAGCACCATGGACAGCGGCTGATAGCGGCAATTCGGCTAAAAAATCTCAAGCAAAAAATGGAGGAATGGACAAATGGTCTTTTCATGATAGAGTGGCGGCTGGGGGAGGAGTGGGGTGCGAGAGGACTGATGGGGTCACACTGGGTGTCATCCGGTCACAACATCCATCAGTGGGTGGAGGGAGAAACAGACACACGAGTCCCTCAGCACTTGAAGATTCTTCACTTATATTGCTGTGTCAGTTGTCCCACTATGCCTTATCCAGTATGTCAGCTGTGATTTCCCAAACCACACATTGAAAAAGTCCATGTCAAAAATGTTCCTGGAGTTTTGTGCAAATAACTTAAAAACGGTTTAATTAGTTTTCACCACTGTAGTAGTGAATAATTCGCAAACTTATTATGCCAAAGTGTTTTTCTTTGGAGTTGGACAAAATACATAAGGTATGTTTCAGAGAAGCCCTTTTTTTTTTTTTTTTTTTTTTTTACCATCTAAACTGGATGTTTTGTTAACCCAGTTTAAAGCTATTTAGTCTTGTTTCAGCTTGTTCAGTTCTCATGTAGGGATGATCTAGCCATAAGGAATACCAGGACTTTTCCCAGTGGACTGATCTATTTATGAGCCAGTGACTGTAGTTAAATGCAATCAAATGTATCCTCTGGGATTTGAAAAATGGGCCTCCTTGATTTATTGGATGTAGCATTTTTGAAGAATATTTGGATTTACTGTTTAATTGTTCTGCCTTTTCATTGTAAAAATAACATTCAGTGTAGTTGTGATGAGTGCAGAGGGAGGAGTCAATTATAATGAGCGACACCTGCGCCACTCACTGGTCTTTAGTCCCACGGAGGAGCTCTGGAAGGATAAAAGGAGGAGTAATGACATTAAGGACAAGAGAGGACCCTGCCTTGATTTTATGTTGTTTTGTTTCTGTTTATGTCATCTGTGAGCGTCTGTCGCGCTATTTTGTTTTGTGTTGTTCATTTGTTTATTAAAGTTTTCTGGTTAAATGTTCGCCGGTTCCTGCCTCCTTCTTCCCGTTCTACAAACTTTGTTACATTAGTGCCAAATACGTGGGAGGAATGAGGGACACGCTGTCAGAGAACCCTCACTGCTGAGGGGATCACAGTCCACCAATGATGTCCAGTTCCATAGCATGGCACCGCGAGTAAGAGTAGTAGTAGTAGCATAAGCCCTTTATTGTCACTAGTTACAAGTACCAGTGAAATTAGCCATCAACCTGTCCATACATACATATACACAACACACCTGCAATATGACAAGGGGGTAGACAGGACAGGAAGACAGGGAATTAAGGAAGAAATACAGCATAACAGGGAAGCGAGAAAAAAAAAAAAAAAACAACAACACCCAGACTATGCTCCTTTGGGAGCACAGTGTGAGAACAGGAAAAATACCTCAGCAACAAAATCACATAATCAATACACCATAAACACACAACTTTCCAACTGGGGACGGAAATTTTGGGGGTCGAGGTAATCCAGGCAGGCATTTGTTTATTAAAGATTTATGGTAAAATTTCCACCAGTTCCCACCTCCTTCATCCCATTCTACAAATGTTGTTACAGTAGTATAAATATAAATTAGTACATCAGACAAAATTTTGCATTTTATTTTTATACATATATTGATATATTTTCATATATACATATATGAAAAAAAATATATATATACATATATTGATAAATGTATTGGGAGGGTTACGGTTACCCACTGGGGATAATGATGAGCCAGTATTTGTCCTCAGCCAGTTCATACTCTTTGTCCATCTCTGTCACCCAAAGCATGCTGGGAGCTGAAAATTTGTGAAAACTATACCATTGTAATTGCAAATCTGACTGAAGTCTACTTGGATAACCTTCATGAAGTGGTTAAGACCAAATTGTTATTAGTTGACTTACTTAACCCTAACAAAGTTGAATACTATCACTTGTTGTGAATTTTCATTATTGAGTTAATTTACTCAAAATATTAGTTACAGTATTTACAACATCTAGTTTGGCTCTCCCCCTGCTTATTTTCAAATAAATAAAAGCACATGAGAACGTGGCTCAACAAGGTTTTGCATATTAAAGTGCATTAGTCTGTTTTGTGCCAGAACTGAGTAACTAAATGATAAAATGCAATCTCACTGGACATAATAATCTGCAATCAGTGGATGTGCAGTGGGGGGTGAATGGACTAATGTTCCTCTAGATGAACTCAAAGTGCAGCAGAGTTGTCTATTAACAGCACTGATTGCTCAATGGAGAGAAAGAAAAGAGTGTGATGGGATCACATTTTGCAAAAATTCACGTCTCTCTTCATTCTTAAATCTCTTTCCCTTCCATCCTGAATAAAAAAAAAAATAAACTCTGTCATAACCAAGTCAGTAGAAAGGTCTGTATTTAATTGCAAAAATCATGATCTTGTCTTATTTTAACATTTTATTTTATTCAGCAAACATTTCAGTTCAAGGCCTTCTTCAGTGCATTGAATAATTATGTCTCTTCACTCACTTTTAAATCATTAATTATATTGAAATCATGATTCATTTGTCAATGTAAAAGTCTCTAAAAACACGCATTTAGATTCCATTCAAATGCTCAACATTATATTTGTAAATAACACAAATGTTCACTTCTGCCAGTACATTAAAAAACACATAATTGCACCCATGGCTATAACATGAATCATAGAGGATCCCATATTTATAACAGTTTCACAATTAAATAGTTTGAAAATGGATAACAATGGAAGGTAAAATGAAGGTAAAATAAAACATTAAAGGAAGACTATTTTTGTGAGTGCAGGTCATGGTTTCATATAATAATTAAATACAAACCCGATTCCAAATATTTGGGACACTGTACAAATTGTGAGTAAAAATGGAATGAAATAATTTACAAATCTCATAAACTTATATTTTAGTCACAATAGAATATAGATATAATATCAAATGTTGAAAGTGAGACATTTTGAAATGTCATACCAAATATTAGATCATTTTGCATTTCATGAGAGCTACACATTCCAAAAAAGTTGGGACAGGTAGCAATAAGAGGCTGAAAACGTTAAATGTACATATAAGAAACTGGAGGACCAATTTGCAACTTATTAGGTCAATTGGCAACATGATTGGGTATAAAAAGAGCATCTCAGAGTGGCAGTGTCTCTCAGAAGTCAAGATGGGCAGAGGATCACCAATTCCATTTTAGGACAATTACATTTTAATATGCAAAGTGTTAATTATTGGCCACAAGGGGGAAAAAATAGAGTTTGGGATTGCAAACCAGGTCTTATTTAGAATACAGCTGTTAAATAATAGAAGACAAATTAAATTATGCTTTTTGTGTGTTTCCTTACTGCTGGCATGCAACAAGAGACATTCAACACAACCAGTGTAGGAAAGACTTATTCCTTATGTTTTAACAAAAAAACTAAACTTTTACATTTTTGACAATCTAACAAATCACTGACTGTGAATCCATCAGAGTGCTTCTTGACATACTCAGTGAAATGCAAGTCATTGCTTTTGTCATTACAAACTTTGTCTACTGACTGACTGTTCAAAAAACACTGTGATTTCTGCATGTAGTCAAGAATGAATAATGACTGTTTTCACACAGGTTTCATGAGCATCTGTCATTGGCTGCACAAACACAAAGCCCTAAACTCTAACCATTTTCTTGTGAAAAAGAAGTGTAATTTATTACATTCAATGTGCACTTGAATGTGTACTGCAATTCTTTAAAGTATATTTAAAAAGTACCATAACTGCAGATTGTGTATTATTAAAATGAAAGGACACTTTGTAATTAGAAGTGCATTTTGTATTTTTGTAAAATGACTTGTAAAAGTACATTTGATATATTTTATGTTTTCAGTATTTTTGTCAAGCTTTAAAGAAGTGCACTTATTTTGATTTGTTGACTTAACATATTGTGTAATATATCTAAAACATCACAATCATTTAGCACTTAAGTATAAAGGACCTTTTTTACGTTAGTTACCAGGATGCTGAAGAATTCTTCAAAAACGTTCCTTTTATATTCCACAGAGGAAAGGAATCCATACAGGTTAAAGGTGAGTGAATAATGACACCAATTTTTCATTTTTGTGTGAACTATCATTTTAAAAAGCAGCATCTTTTAAACTCAATGTTCCAGCCAGACTCACTGATTGAGGAGAGTGCAGTTGTCTCTCAGATCAATAGGTCAAAAGCCGCTATTAAGAGATAAATGCAGCCTGAGTTATGGATGAATGACAGAGGTCACACCTCCTTTGATGCAGAGCCTTGCTGATCACGTCACTTTGCCTTTGGTTTCCCTTTAAAAGTCCCTTCAAATTAGTAGATTTACTCTCGTCTTTTTGAAATCTCAGATTAATCCAAACTGTAATTAGACTTTGTTGTCGTCTGTTCGTTCTTCAAATAGGCCCTTAATCTCTTATCTCTGGCAGAGTGATTTTATGTCAGATCTCGCCTGCATAAATACCCTGTGCTGCAGATGTTTCCGCTGTCATCAATGAAAAGAGGCAATCTACCATTCCGTTAGCAATATACCACTTCCATGCAGTCAGCATCTGCTCTGCAATAAAGAGCAATTGCTCGCATTTCCCTGGCATGATAATGCACCTCGCCATCTGCACTAAAACCTTACAATGAGTCTGCAGAAGTCTGCGTGCCGTAAAAAGGCTGGGTAAGAAATCAGTTAGATATATGTTTGTGAATGCATGAGCAGTTTATTGTACATACACCCACACAAGCTTGCCGAACAAAGCAATGCAAATGGCACGATAAAACGTGATAGCATTGGAATGCCGATGTTCTCTGAAAGGCATGCACAAATATACAAACAAATTAACGTATTTATGCACATACATTTGCAAAGGCCTTTGTACATTTTACTGTCCTCTTTGAATATTGCCGCTGTGGTTCAGTCATGTGTTTAAACTGTCTTCCAGACATTTTCCTGTGCAAACAATCACAGATCCATAATGAGGAAGAGTCGGGTCAGACAACCACATCCTCACTTGCCCAACAGTCAACATAAATGCAGAGTGTCAAACCAAAGTACTAGCTGCTTCTGGCAGACCAAGCCATTGATTCTGCTGATGCATTCTTTGGTCTGAGAAAAAGAAAAAAAAAATACCTCCTGGTCTACACACCAGTAGGTTAAACCTCTACCACCACATTCAAACACACACACACACACACACAACACAATCCCTCACCTCTGGATACAGCCTCACTTATCAAGTGCAACATTGTCAGGTGATGGGAAGTTATTGGTCCCTCGTCTCTGTTGCGCCTGTAGGGAATGCGATAACATGCAGTCAGAATTTTTTTTTTTTTTCTGAAGTCCTCTCACTCCATCTCCCTGACTTACACTGACGCTCATTAGCTGAATGTCAGTGCAATTCATATGGGCTTGAAAGTCAATAAGGTTAATCATCTTTACAGTAATTCCACCCAGAGTTGAACATTTGTCTTTATTGTATTTATTTATTTATTTTCGGTTTTTAACAGCTTGTAGTGAATACATTAAAACATTATTATATTATATTCAGTCTAGGCTCACAAAAAAAAAAAAAAAAAAAAAAAAAACCCTTCCCGGGGGTGAGCAATAGCAAAAGGATATTACATTGCCTAGTTCACCGTTAGAGATACTTTTAATGTGACACTGGCTGCCCCTTTAATCGCTGACTCTAAAGTCCCCCTTCGGTCTGGTCTATGTGCCCCCAGACTGTGATTCCTACCGAGGTGGACTTTACTCAAACTTTACATAGTTTGCATACTTTTGAAAATCTGAAGGCTAAGACTACACTAAATCTAACCAATAGTGTTAACAGAAGAAAACATGTTACAAACACGACTCAACCATGCCTTTTTCTTTATTTGTATTATTATTATTTATTTATTTTTTATTATATGGTGCATAGTTTTCTAAGTATTCTGTATGCAGTATTCTGTTTCTGGTAGCCTACAGTCTGTACTGTGCAATGCTATTGTCTAATTGCTAATGCACCCACAATAATCATATTACATTTATCTAATTATTATTTTTATTTTATCTTTTGTATTTATTATTAGGACCCTAGCTGAATTCATTGGAGAATAATAGAAACCAGTGTAATTAGTGAACAGCAGTGCTTGCTGCTACTAAGAGTGCAATTATTCCAGACGCTGAACTCTGGCTGTGGTGAACAGTCTTTTTGTATACCCATTAATTGCATCCTGTACTTTAAAATGCATGCAGGGCTAATGCATCCACGTCCTGAACTTTGTGGCAAACAACTGAAAATAGCTAGTGTCCAAATAAGCACCTGCTGAGCTGAACAGAAAATATTTGCAGTGTATAAATCATGTGCTCAATTCCAGTAATGTTCTAAAACGGGGCTTGTATATACACACTCCACAATTAAACTGTGGGATTCATAATGTAAACCTGGAAATAAACTTTTAGGATTTTGAGATACACACACACAGTAGACTAACTCTCAGGGCATCCAATATGCAGATGTTTTTGTTTCCTCATTAAAACTGATTTGCAGTGAATGGGAGCCGTCAAAATGAGAGTCTAACAGCTGATAAAAATATCACAATAATCCACAAGTAATCCACATGACTCCAGTCCATCTATAAATATATTGTGAAGTGAAAGGCTGTGTGTTTTCAAGAAACAAATCCACCATTTAGATGTTTTTAGTCCATAATCCTTAATAATGCTTCCTACAGTGAAAATGTCCATTCCCCGTTGTACTCTCACATCAAAATCTACCAACATTTTTATTTAGAACCGTTTTAGATTACACGTCTAATTCAGGTTTATGTCTTCTCAATGGTGATTCCAGCTCCTGTATAAATTCATTAAAGAAGTGAATGTTGTTTGCTGGTTTTATAGCTGCAAAGAAGACAATAATACAAAACTGGTTTACTCTGAATGTGTGCAAAAACATTTTGGATTCATAGCATACTTGGGATAGTGCACTCAAAAAAATAACTCTTTGAACGAACATAAAAAAAAAAATCATGGAAAGGATTTCCACATGATTAATTTGCTTTATTTCAGCATTATGCAATTCTGTTACTCCAATTTAATGTACTTACGTTGGGTCAACTTAATTTATTAAGGTTGATTCAACTTATTTACTATGGTTGGGCAAAGCTTAATTTAATAGTTTCAGCCCAACTAATTTGCAATGTATTGGACAATGTTTTTAATAATTAAGTTCATTTTACAAAATAAGTTTAAGTAAACTTCACAAACCTTCATAGAGTCAACAAACAACAAATGAGTTAATTGCACCTGAAAATGTTAAATAATGATGACATAAAATCTGAATAATGCCATTTTAGGAATCCCACCCCCTTGCATTAGGATCATGAGCAGCTGATTAATATTACTCATCATTCAGATCTTTCTATAATCATAGCTTATCAATTATATCACAAACATATTTGAAACACAAAGCAACATTTCAAACCATTTATTTCTTTGTTTGTTTTATTCTAAAACATATAAGAACAACTTCATTGCTATAAATTGTATTACTCATCTACCTATCTAATGGTTCTCCAAGAGGGTGACAGAATAACAATTACCCATAATACACTGCAGAAATCCTCAGCCAATGAGATGCAAGTCTGTGTTGGTTTCATTAATCTGTTACTTTTTTACGCAACAATGTTATGTTGGCTGAACAAATAATTTTTAAGTAAAGCTAACAATACACACTTTTTTGTTGAATGAACTAGATTAAATCAAGTTCACATTGTTGAATTTTTTTTTTTAAGTAATCATAACATGAACGGATTAAGTAAAATTGGCAAAAGTGAAAGTACATTTTTTTGAGTGGCCTGTGAATGTTAAATCGCACAAATTTACGGAGCTAAACCTGGGACCACTGATGCATGGCAACAATGTTTTCTTTTTTTTTTTTTGTGGAATCCATGCAACTATAATATTTCATTGCATGGAACTAAGGGACAAACTAATGATGACATGGTCTGATCTTTGGTTAACGGAAAGTTTCTACCCACATGTGCATTGCAAAATCAATTCACTTGTTTATTTTAAAGCCCTGAACTTAAAACAAAAAAATCAAACCGAAAGCTTATCTATTGGCTTTTCCATTTTTCTGCTTTGAATGTTAAATCAAAAAACAAAACAAATGAATGCAACATACACAGACTATGAGGTTCTAACAGTAACCTTTGCAAACCTCTGATGAAAGTGACATCAGACTGTTGAATTAACCATAGCAAATGAATGTGGAATTGAAGGGATGTGGTTGAAAGGCTCAGTCAGATAGTCCTCACCGCCTCTGAGACCGCTACATGCAGCAGTGTCGCAGTCAATTGCAGAGCAGTGTACCTCAGATGGCTTGCCCTGAGTGGGTAATGGAGATAAATTAACATCAGTCTCTCCCTAGAAGGCCCTCTGCTCATTCAAACAGAAAGGACTTACAATTTGCTCCTTTTGGTTCTCTTTCATAGCAAAGCAGCGAGTCAGTAATCTGCAACATCATCACAAACCATCTGCAAGCCACAGATGTCAGTGCTTCAGAGGTGAGGAGACACAGTTTTCATATCACAGGAGGAAACGCAAGGGCCTGCTTTTTGCACCGCCGGCAGACTATAACCAAACATGGCTAGTAGTGGAACGTGTTCATAATATTAAGTATGAGTTTCAGTAAAAAAGTGAAGTAAACACTATATTTCTATGACACTTGTCACATGATATTTAATTAAAGTAAACTGACCTTTTTTTTACTTTTCAATGCCAGTCAGTGAATTGTTGGTGCTTATTTGGTGCACATTGGCATCAAATGCACAGTAAATCGGTCATCATCACTACATCACACTTGTATCACTCTGAAAAGATGTATTTTGTGACAATGACCAGCTGACTGTACTGTTTCTCTTATTATTGTTGAATTATGTCTTATTTCATGTAAACAAGAAATATCGATTTGAGTTGAAGTTATTTTAGAACTTGACGTGTATACTATTTTAAAGGTTCTGCTGTGAATGAATAAAAAAATAAATTATTGAATAAATAAATAAATCTTATGTCCCCTGAGTTTTTTATTTTATTTATTTTTATTTTTTTATTTTTTTTGTGGCCAATCAACATGTATTGTTCAAATATGGTCTTTATAATAAATGATCTTTTTATGTTGTATTATTGTTTTTTCTCTGTGTGTGTGTGTGTGTGTGTGTGTGATTTTGGGTAAAAAAAATAAAAATAAAAATATGTATATATATATGGTGGGCCGTTATCGCCGTTAACGTGCTGCGTTAACGCGAGACTCTTATCGGGCAATAAAAAAAATATCGCCGTTAATCTATTCTCAAAGTTGGGTTGAGAGCTGGGTCTATACTAAGCAAGCTATGATGACATTCACCTTGATATTTTATATAACCGACTGGCTGAGGACAGCCTAAAAAGATGCTCAGGACAGTTGACGGGCCACTGCTGCGCATCGTCACGAAAGCTTATCTTTCTCACGTGTTGTTAAGCCGTACCGCATGTCGATTCAAACATCCAAAAACTAGACGCGGAAAAGCTGAACAGAGTAGCGCGTGCCGTTAGGTGCGCACGAGAGAGAGAGCCGCGTATCACGGACAGCGACACTGAACCGAGCTCTCTTCTGCGAAGTTCACCTCATAGTTCCTCCTGCACCTGAACGAACAAATGCAAATCACAGTTTGAACAAACAAAAAGATGTGAAAGAGCCCAATTCAACACCACGGTGTTCTGGTGTTCAGGGCTCACGTAGAGAAAGGCGTCTCAAAACATTAGAACATCGAATTTGCTTATTTTTGCTCTTGTGCCGCCAAATACATACAAAATATGTCAAAATATCCACCTTGGAAATTATGCTCGAAAAAAACAGTTATTTCTTAAGTGAAAGTAAACAGTTGAGGAAAAAAATGGGATGTGTATTATATTGGATGCGTTCATGGTCTCTTAAAGTGACCGCGCCTAATTTAGCTGCTGGCTGCTGTAATGTTAATCCAAGAAAATGAAAATGAAAATCACTCACTGCTCTTGACTGAATTTCTTTGTAGTTTTAACAGTCAAACCAAAAATTATTCAGAAACCAGATATAATTTTTGATATTTAATAGCAAAACTGTAATAATGTGAGAAATGTTGAAGGTGTCTGAATAAATGTAGGTTTGATTGTATATTTCATTTTTACATTGAAGACTATCCAGTGCTATTATTTGGTTTCTGTACCTTGACACCTACAAACTTGAAAAAAAAAAAAAAAAAAACTTTAACATTGGTGTGAAACAGGCGTAAGGTTGTTTGCACCTTGTGCAATGTGGAATTAGTTTACAGCTTTTTCAAGCACTTTGTGATACATTTTGGAAACAGGAGATGAGCCCCTTTTTCTAATGCACCATCTAGCTTGATAAACCCCTTCTCAAAGACTTACTGTTTGTCAATTTTATTTGGGTAACACACATATTCTGAATGACCTCGGCAGAATTTGAATGAGCCATTTTAATCTAGATTAATCTAGATTAATCTAGATTAATTTCAAGATCACAGTGAGATTAATCTAGATTAAAAAAATTAATCTATGCCCACCTCTAATATATATATATATATAATATATATATAATTTGGAAAAATAAAGATGTACAAATCATTGTCTTTAACAAATATAATAAGTATTTTTCCATTTCCGTGTAACAATCCATAAATAATCATCAATATTATTTCCTAAAAATGAAGTAATGCATAATAAATGCTTTAGATTGCTTTTACTTTTCAACCTCTCCCAACCAACCACTTGTCAGAGAGAACACGTTTTATGATCCAATCAATTTCAGATGGATGAATCATGCCCTGGCCTACTTTTCTTTCTTACTTTTTCTCCTTGATTTCACACTCCAAAATGTGTCAGATTATGAAAGTATAATGGGTTGATTTAATTCAGCTGAGTTAAGACAGCTAAAAGGAATAGTTCACCTGAGAAAAAAGTCATAATTTACTCACCCATATGTCATATTGACCTTATTATTCTCATTCTTTATATAAAAAAGCATGTTAGGCAGAAATCAACACTTTTGGAATATAGCATTTATGTCTTTTTTTATTTTGATTGATTGCTGCATTCACTGTTCATTCATTCACAATAACTGTTCCTTTATGGAAAAGAGTGACATGGGTTTCTTCAAAAATTATATTTTTATTTTTAAAGGGGGAAAAGTAGCATAGAGGTTTGAAACCACGTGAGAAAGAGAGTGTAAATGATGATAATTTTGCCATAATTTTGGGTGAATTGTTCTATTAAGTCATATTTCATATCTAGTGCCATTTGGCCCACCTGTACTCAAGTCCAAGAGCCTATTCTCACAAGGCCTGTTAACACTCGCTCTTGGAAAAGTCATTTTGTGATGTTAAAATCAGGTAGCAGTGGCAGATGAGAGCCTTGATTACATCTCGACTCTACTGTCTGAAAGAGCTGATGAGAAAGTAAGTGGATTTCAGCACATGGGAAAACCCTAAGAGACTGTGATTTGTTGCTAATTACATGAGACAGAGGTAAAGGATCGCTCTGTCTAAACAGGAGAGATGCATTACCCCCTTGAGTGAGTATTTAATTGCCCCCAGCTATTTTACCGCACAAGACAAAGATGACCATGGAAATTTATTTCAGCAATATTCTGAGAAGCAATTGATGAGGTTCATAGTGCTGGAGCGAGTCACAGTGACTGGAATCAGAAAACAGACGACTGAAATAAATGATGAATTTCTGATTTCTGAGTAATAGATGGGCCTATGCATTGATTTTCCATTCAAATGTTTAATTAAACAAAAATCTCCAGGGGTCTGATTACTTTACCTGTGATTTGATGCAAAGTGATGTGTAATTGTCATAAGTAAGTTGTCATTTAGCAAATGTTTGCATGCAAAGTGATTTATGATAGCTTTATGATAGTTCCACAGTCATTTTTTTTTTATATATATATAAATAATAAATATTCTAGGTTCTTCAAAGTAGCCACCTTTTGCTTTGAGTACTGCTTTGCACACTCTTGGCATTCTCTTGATGAGCTTCAAGAGGAAGTCACCTGAAATGGTCTTCCAAAAGTCTTGAAGGAGTTCCCCGAGAGATGTTTAGCACTTGTTGGCCCTTTTGCCTTCTGTCTGCGGTGAATGCCAAGAGTGTGCAAAGCAGTAATCAAAGCAAAAGGTGGCTACTTTGAAGAACCTAGAATATGACATAATTTCAGTTGTTTCACACTTTTTTTGTTATGTATATAATTCCATATATAATTCCACGTGTTAATTCATAGTTTTGGTGATGCCTTCAGTGTGAATCTACAATTTTCATAGTTAGAAAATAAAGAAAACTCTTTGAATGAGAAGGTGTGTCCAAACTTTTGATCTGTACTGTATATATATATCAAACAAATTTGCTGATATATGATTATGTCATTTTAGCTGGTTTGGCACTGAAATTAAATGAAATTTTCAATTGTGACTTGCATCTCACATGGCTTGAATCCAAGTTATCTGTGATGCAATTTCAACTCAGTACAAGGTGAGCTACCAAGCAAGTTTACAATGTAAGAAAAACCATACATATTTACTGTGTGACATTCATGACTTGATGAAAAATAATGGCATACATAAGTAAGTTTTTGTTTAGCAAATGCTAGAATTCAAAGTGACATTGAATATGTACATCAATAAATATATGAGAACCTCTCTAAGATCCAACAAGTGAAAAGAAAGCCAGTGATATGACTGACTTTGTACACAATCATGTTCTTTGTTTAAGTCTCACAAGCTTTGAAAACGTATATCAACATCCAAAGTAATCTGAATCAGATTACTCATCGCATACTGCTCCATTTTAAATTACATCAAGATCCATGCAGTAGAAAACAATCCACACTTGTATCATTTCAAATACAATTTTATTTTAAGTGGAAATTAAAGAGGCCATGGAGCCAGTTTTATTTATTTATTTATTTATTTATTTATTTATTTGCAACCCTGAACCAATGTGGCAGTTGCACTCCTGGCACAAGCACTGGCACCCTGCTGTACGATATTTTCTTTACAGTACACTTATTACAGGTTCAGTCCCCCTTGATTAACAGAATCAAGAGAGTTGATCAAGGGCAAAAACTGTCTTCATTCATGGTCCTTGTGAAGTTAAAACCTGCAATCTTCCACTTGCTGCCCCTGGGCTCCATCACCACACTCTCACAAAGACATGTCACTTCAGCAACATTTACCTGTGTACACAAAGTCCTTGATGGCAATATTTTCAGCCTGTTCTGGAGGTTTCAGTTTATCTTTAGGTTTACTTAACCTAGGGTAATTTTAGATTAAGTTTACCCAACTGTTCAATGACAAAATCTTACATTTCTAAATATTTTTTAAACAGGATTTATCATCTAACTTTCAAAAGACAAACAATATTCAGTTTGTATATAAATATATTCCAATTTGGTAAGTCCAGTGAAACTGTAAATGCTGTCATTATCTTCCCACCCTCACGTCACTCTAAATTAATGTGACTTTTTTTCCCTCCCGTAGAACACAAAAAGGAGTTATTATCAAAATGTCAAAGCTCTCTTCCCTTTTTTGTGCACTGAAAATGCATAGTGATCATTGGCTTTCAAGCCCAGGTGCAATTTATTGCAAAAATAAATAAATAAAAATTACATAATAGATTGGGTTTTGAACCTGGTTCTCTGTGATACTGAACAAAACACTAGAGAAACATCTGAAAATATAAAGTAAATTATGAACTACTAAATTATGTTTTTTTTTTCTTCATCCATTATAAGGCAGGACATCCATCAATTTGCACTAAAAAAATATATATATAATTTAAAAAACCCTTATAATCTAACTGTCTAACTAACTAACTAACTATACAGTCAACTCATGTAGTTTTATAATATAAAAAAAGCATACCCTTTTTTGTCTCTTTTTGAAACATCATCTAAACATCTAAGTGTGCTTAACTGCTTAGAAGCAGATCTTTTAGAAGTGGTGAATGCCTCTCTTCTTTCTGGGACATTTCCAAACTCCTTCAGAACTGCAGTTGTTAAGCCCCTCCTGAAAAAAGAGCAATCTTGATAACACCATTTTGAGCAATTTTAGACCAATATCTAATCTTCCTTTTATAGGCAAAAGGTAGTTTTTAATCAGCT
Source organism: Carassius auratus (assembly GCF_003368295.1). Lineage (NCBI taxonomy): Eukaryota > Metazoa > Chordata > Actinopteri > Cypriniformes > Cyprinidae > Carassius > Carassius auratus. Next base: position 19,657,356 of record NC_039260.1, on the reverse strand, counting down.
GAACAAATACTTAAACTCAAATGGATACCTGGACAATTTTAAATATGGTTTTCGACCACATTACAGCACAGAGCCAGCACTCATTAAGATAATAAATTACATTCGCTTAAATTGTGACTCTGCCAAAATATCAGTGCTGGTATTGCTACTGTAGATCTCAGTGCTGCGTTTGACACTGTCGATCATAACATACTACTAGAGAGACTGGAAAACTGGGTTGGGCTTTCTGGGATGGTACTCAAATGGTACAGGTCATACTTAGAAGGTTGAGGTTATTAAGTCTAAGTGGAGGTCCATGACATGCGGAGTCCCACAAGGGTCAATTCTTGCACCACTCTTGTTTAGCCTATATATGCTCCCACTGAGTCAAATAATGATTTACAACCAAATTGCCTATCACAGCTATGCTGATGATACCCAGATTTACCTAGCCTTATCTCCAAATGACTACAGCCACATTGACTCCATCTGCCAATGCACTGATGAAATTAATAGTTGGATGCATTTAAGTCATTGCATTTGGAAACAAAGATTAACTTTTCAAGGTGAATGCATACATTGACTCTAGGGGTCAAACAACTAAAAATAAAGTCAGGAATCTTGGTATGATTGTGGAGACAGACCTTAGTTTCGTTAGTCATGTCAAAGCAGTAACTGAATCAGCATACTATCATTTAAAAAACATTGCAAGAATTAGATGTTTTGTTTCCAGTCAAGATTGGAGCAACTTGTTAATGCCTTTATCACCAGCAGGGTGGATTAATGTAAAGGGCTCCTCACCGGCCTTCCCAAAAAGACCATTAGACAGCTGCAGCTCATCCAGAACTCTGCTGCCAGGATTCTGATTAGAACCAGAAAATCTGAACATATCACACCAATCCTCGGGGCCCAGTTCCCAGATAACGCTCACTCTTAGCATGCTAAGAAGACCTTGAAAGATATATCTTACCAAAGTTGTTTATGTTCCTAAGTGTGTTCCCTGAAATGTCCCTTAGGAAGATTCTTAAAACGCTACCTCTTACGTCCGACGTTACAAGAGCGCTGTCCAAAGTGAGGGTGCTGAATTAGTTCTCATCGATTGCTCAGGAATCAATTTTCCACTTCACGAGAAGGTGTAATACAGCATTAAGACAACACGTTCTATGCAAATGAAACATTCCTCAAATTATTCCAGTAACATTTATTTTAACATAGCTTAAGTTATCAGTAAAATATAGACTATAAATTAAATTATCAAATGGTCAGTAATATGTTCACACGATATGTTCTGATGGTTATATGAACCGTGTATCCCTTGCTAATCATCCACCCTCCTTATCCCGTTGTGCCACTTGTACCGCTTCTTGACATGGGTTTAACGACTTATAAAAATTATAAAATACACTTTTATATTAATGGTAAGGTACTTTACAATCAGAATTGATTGGCAAGCAGCTGCAGTTACTTCTGTTTAATGCGGTATTAATTGCCATTGGTTAATGTTTTCAATAAAAAGCAACCTATCCACAATGAACCGAGAGAGAGAAAGTTAGATACAGAATATGGTGGGGAAGCAATGTAAAAAAAAAAAAAAAAAAAAACAAGCTTCTCGTCAGAGGAACTTGAAGTTTTACTGGACCTTGCCACCAGGTCAGAGATCACACTATAGATCCACTATAACCTGCACGTTTATGGCCGCATATCCCTTTAGCGAGATGTAGGCCTGATCAATCACTGATGGATTGGCGATAGGGATTAGTGTGCCATTCACCAGGATGTAATCCCCTGCATGGCGCAGAAGGGCGATGGTGACAGTGTGGATGCACCTCCACACCGAGGTCTTGATTAGGCCATAGCCCTCTCCCACTGTAGCAAAAAAAAAAAAAACCTAAAGCAAAATTCCACCACGTTAGCCTGGCAAGCGCAGGTCTGAGAAGGTCCAGCATCTCCATAATGAGTTGTCTATGGAGGTGAATTTATTTTAATATAGCCACGTCAGGCAAAATGTCAAAAGGGCTTTAAGGGCGCAACAGAAAAAGGGCACCGTCTTTGATTCAATACAAAGACACGTTGGATCGCTGCCATAGTTTGTCGCTTACTGGACACCACCATCCTTACCCATTTAAAGATCTTAGCCATTTTAGAGCCAAATTGTTTGCCAGATTTTAATGATCAAAAATGATTGCCAATTCGCTTTAATTACATTACGAAATAGCCTAGGCTAATTACCACCATATTAGTTCTGATACCACATGAAGTTAACTTCATAAATAGGCCTGTATCCATTGCAAACATATTTTATTATGAGTCTTAAAATGTCCATAACATAAAATCATTGTTGAGCCACAACATTGTCAAGACACCATAGTTTGACTTGTACTGTGCTGCGCTGATTTCTAAAGAGTGCTGCACAGTGGTGGCGACTAGCGCACTTAGCGTACGAACATGTCAGGAATCGTGCCATAACATTAAGAGAGAGGTTAAGAAATAGGTTAAGAAGTACTTAGCGATAAGAACGTTTTGGGGAACCGGGTCCAGGTCCTTACACTGGCTTCCATTTACATTTAGGATTGATTTTAAAGTACTTTTACTCGTATATAAATCACTAAATGACCTAGGAGCGAAATATATTGCAGATATGCTCACTGAATATAAGCCTAACAGAGCACTAAGATCACTAGGATCGAGTCAGTTAGAAATACCAGGGGTTCACACAAAACAAGGGGAGTCCGCCTTTAGTTACTATGCCGCCTGCAGCTGGAATCAGCTTCCAGAAGAGATCAGATGTGCTAAAACACTAGTCACTTTTATATCTAGACTTAAAACTCATCTGTTTAGCTGTGCATTTTTTGAATGAGCACTGTGCAATATCTGAACTGATTGCATAATAGTTTCACTGTTTTTTATGTAAAATCATTTTCTAACTGTTTTAAATTAATTTTAAATAAAAAATAATAATAATTTTAAACGTTTTAAAATTGCTTGTTTTGTTCTTGTTATTATTTTTCTTCATTATTATTTTACTTTCTTTTATGTAAAGCACTCTGAATTACCATTGTGTATGAAATGTGCTATATCAATAAACTTACCTTTCCTTGCCTTGCCTTGCCTTGCCTAATCAATAACACAACTGGAAAAGCTGAGCTCTGGTATCTGCATTGAGAAGTTTCAAACACAAGCTGAAAATAAACACCAATAAACATGCTCTACTGAACTTAAATTCCTGAATTTCTAACGTCAGGTAAAACAAAGGAAGGTTTTGAAACATCTGTCTACCGATAAGCCCTGGAAACCTTTGAAAAAACAAAGATCACATTTTACAGTGCTTGAACGCATACAAAGTAGGACAAAACCTGTCAAATGAAAGGGTGCGTCTTCAAAATGATTGTAGGCTGGAAATGTTATTTAGAGGAACAAACTTTGGTGAATAAGAGTGAATAAACGCAGCCAGTGTGAAATGGAGCTAATGCACACAGGGCCGAGAGCAGAGCAGAGTCTTCTGTTTAATTAATGATGGAAACAGAGACTCCTGCTTCTCAGACAGTTATACCGGCTGAGCCTAGGAGGACGAGAGATGGTATTTTTAAACAAGCATTTGCTATAGGTCATCTAGCAGAGAATACATTAATTTATTCTGTTGCTTTAGACCTTTAAATATGAATTACCTACAAAAAATATATATATAAATAAATAAATAAAAAACTGACGAACAAGCAATTCTGTTGCTTGAAACATTATTATTTTGGAGTTTTCTCCCTTTCAGTGCATTAGTTTGTTGACTGGCATCCCAGAACACTATACCCCAAGTATCCCAATATATACAAATTAGCCACGAGAGATGCAGAGATGTGGAAAGTGCAGCTCACCTCAAAATCACTTCAACAAAAGGATAACAGCTCCCCCAGAGGCCAAACACTGATCCTGCCACCCAGAGGAGCTGAGCATTTTGCAAATCCTTCTCATACAGAACAAGTGGTAATAAAGAGCCAGCGAAGTGTAACTTCCCCTGAAAGTAATAATGCATGCAGTCGAATGTCTGGCGAGGAAAACAACAGACGTTTGACTTAATCCGTCTGAACCCAGAGTTTTAGACCAGCTCTTTTGAGAAGAAAGCATACACAAGCATATTCAATATTTCAAACTGATTGGCTGCATGCACGAGCACAAGACGTCTTGGCAACAAAGATCAATGTGTTTAATAAATGAATAAGTCTGTAAATTACAACAGAAAGCTTTATGGAAATTATATTATGGATCTGCTTTTAAGCTTTCAGATCTGAGATGAGACATTTTGATTAGTGATGTGGCCTTTCTTGTGGCCTTAATGAAGGGTTTGTGTAGACATTAGCATTTGCTGACAGCTGTTTAATTTATTAAAGCATAATTCTGGGATATATTAGAGGATTGTGCTCAAAGCTTTATGATCTGGTTTTACAGAAAATCTACGCTGATGCTGTCACCAGGGAGCCGGTGGCAACCAGTGCCACTCTTTCGCTCGGTTTCTGTCTGCTGGGTTTAATTTGCTATGAAGATCATACTAGTTCCTTCTTGTAAAATCATGAAAGTGTCTAATTGTGCAACTTGGTTTAGGTGGATAAATGCAATGCAGTGTTGGTGTTAAACATGAGCTTGTGAAGGTTACTCCAGAGAGCTGGATCTCAGAGTGTATGTTTGCATTTTTGTTGCTCTATTAATGTTGTTTTAATTAGAGCACGATCGTGTTCCTAGAGTTGAGGAAAAAACATTCTGATGCACAGATAAAACCCTCAAGGCCCGCGTCTGTGACTTTGCGGAGGGGTAGACTGTGCCTGACAAGAGAAAAGAGACAGACTTGACAGAGATGAATAAACATAACATGCTGATTTAATGCAAAATGAGAGGTCTCGAAACAAGAGTCAGTGAGTGCAAGAAGACAAAAAGACTTGTTTGATCCATTTAGCCAGTCTAAGATAGTGAAGAGGCCAGATAAATTTCGCAATACTGTTGAATATATATATGTATATAAAATCAGTATATAATCATACTTATAAGTTGAAGCATTATGTCAACTCTCTCATTCCAGATAGAATTCGTTCTAGCAAATATTGAGCACAACAATATAAGGTGGTATTAAAGTATTGAATAGGAAATTGGCAGTTATATCAATCTAACTGGATTTAGTCAACAAATATCTGCGATGTGTCTTATTTGTTGTTACATTTTTCTTTAAACTAAATGGGTTTCTGATAATAAGAATCATGAAACCTTTTGTACATCAAAAGTGGTTTCTGACTGAAGGACTACAACTTAAGCATTTACTAAAATGAGGAACTCAGAAAAAATTATACTAATTCTAAATATTTATACATTTACATTTAGCTGACGCTTTTATCCAAAGCCACTTACAATTGCTATATATGTCAGAGGTCGCACGCCTCTGGAGCAACTAGGGGTTAAGTGTCTTGCTCAGGGACACATTGGTGTCAACCAGTGGATTCGAACCCAGGTCTCTCCGACCAATGGCATGCGTCTTATCCACTGCGCCATCACCATCAAAAAAAAATAATAAAAAAAAAAAAAAAATAATAAAAAAAAAATCATTCTGTATGATTTATAAGCGTTTTAGAAAAATGGTCATGGGTTATGTCCTCATACAGTAAGACACCCTCTCCTTGTAATACTGTATCTGTGTCATACCCATGTCATTATGCAGAGTTGTGTTCTGATATTTCGCACACACACAGACAGACAGACAGACAGACAGACATGTAGATAGATAGATAGATAGATTTTGGCAGCTTGTTTAATAAAGTTTATAACAGAGATAATTGCGACTAGGTACATCAGAGTTTTTCTATAAATAAATCTTACGTGATATCGAAAAAAAAAAAGTAGAAAATTCGGGATAAAACATCAAACGGCATTTTATGTGAATGAAGTCCGCCGTTAGGTGTGCGCGCTTGCTTTTGAGTTCAGGTTTTTTTTTTTTTTTTTTTTTTTTTTTTTTTTCAGGACGAGGCTGAGATGAGCGAGCTGCTTTAAACAGTCACTTGCTGCCCGAGACTCCAGCACGAGACGCTCCTCCAGCCTCTGCGCATCCCCTCTCTCTGTTTTACACCGCTTCAGTCGAAAGGGAGGGAGAGAGGCGTCTGAGGAGGAATCGTAGGTGAGGTTTGGACCACAGCCGGCGAGGTAGAGGAGGAGGAGATCGCGCGCCTCGTACACATTTGAAGGATGCGCTGCCGCGCGCAACGGCGCGTCCTATAGAGATACAGCGAGCTTGCGGGATTGAGGCGTCAGGGTTTCGTTCTCTATCCATGTTTGGCTTTGTGCAAGAAAATCTGTCACTATCTGACACTCCGTGAGCAAACAGCATCACTTTACGGACGGAAGAAGAGGAAGACAGGAGTGGGCTGTTTCTCTTCTCGCAAACAGAGTAAGTCGGTGTGATTTCTGCTGAACATGCTGCTGCTTATCAATGCAATTACAGCTGCTCTGAGAGTTTCATGTGTCCCATCTGAAGCAAGGTGTACGGTGATGACACACTGTTAAAACACCGCAAGTGACGATTTTTTTCATACTGCATCTCAGTATCGCCATAAATGATACTAGGATTGCGCAGCTGGTACTGAAACCATCAGAAATGGTGGCATGCCTTTACTATGAACATGCATAGATATTCACCCTGATGTTTGGATTTCCACAGTCATGACAAATCTTAAAAAAAGAGAGATTAATTAATTAATTTTGTGTAATTTTTCAATTAATTTGTGATTTCCACATATCCACAAGCCTTTGAAATCAAAACATTTTTTTTAAGTGATTAATTTTTCATACATTCACTGTGAGATATTGCTAGAGCAGTTTGTATTATCATGTCATTATAAAATTAATGGAAACCATAAGACAAAAGCTGTTTGGAAATCCTAAATAAGTTCACAAATGTGTTTGCACGCACCTTAGTTGTGTCACAGAACTTTTTAGCATTTACTTTCTTTGCAGCAATTTTGTTGTCTTTTACTCACCTCTGGGTGTGCTTATAATTGTAAGACGTCTGATGTTAATGGCCTCATTAGTGATTTGTTCACTCTTGGGAGGAAAAGATGAGCTGTGGTTGGTTTGGTTTTCATTAGATTTATTGTCCGTAAAGTTTTGACAGATCAGTCTGAAAATCTACTGTTTCCTTTTGGCCCAGCAATATATTTTTCTCTCTTCGAAGTCATCCCTCAGTCAGTCCCATGAGCAAGCTCTGAAAAGTTTTCAGCCTGAACTTTACTTTGATGTCAGCTTTCAGTATTTGCCCTCATGTCTCGCTTTCAAAATGAAGACTGTCTGTCCGTTATACTGATGTTGTGTGATATTTTCTATGCTTCTTGAAATATTTTTTTTTTGGATTTTTATTTTTTTTTAAGCTTGTTTACTGGTGAACAGAAAATGTTCTCTGGCAGTTTTATTCAAGTCTGCCAGTACACTGTAAAATAGTTATGTCAGGTTTTATCTATGTATTCATTTATTTATTGTGCAAGTCAAATAACTGCACCAACTTGACTAATACAATTTATGGGTCAAATCAGGTACTCCAGCAATAACTGCAATAAGAACAATGTCACATCTTATATTGTAAAAACAGATAAAATCTCTTTGATTCTAACTTTGAAATTTTAATAGCAAATCATAACAATGAGACAAGAGTGATTATTATTTTTTATTTTTCTGGTTACACAATGATAAAGTATATAATTTGCACGGAAACTCTATTCTTAATTGTCATCAGCAGGTGTCAACCAAATCTGCAGTACTGTGTATTGACTTTTAAATGAACTGTGTTCACGTAACGCTGATAGTTTTCACAAGACAAAATTACTTCTTAAAATAAATTACATGTTTTTGATCGCCATGGCCTCCAGCAGTCATCCGATTTCCCTGGAACATATCAAGATGCATAAAGACGTGTCTCCCTTGCACATTCATTTATCTTTTGTTTCACAGTTAAATTATTGTGTAACACTTTAATGAGGTTGTTTTAGCTTTGCGAGTAAATATGAAATCGGAGCACCCTGCTGTTTTGTGGGTAGCGAGTTGATTAGATTCTCGTTTGCGCACACAGTAGGAACGTGAAAAGGGGTCATGCGTTCATTGGGTACTTTGATTATAGTACCCACAGAATTCACATCAGGGCCAGCCAAATACCAGACACTAAAGATATAACGGGGAAAAAAAGTCTCTGTGTGCATTTTCAGAGTCTGGTGGTTATTATATTAGAGATGGTGTGTTTGCATAATCTTAACAATGCCGCTCTTTGCATTAGAAGATATTAATATCCGTTTCTGTCTCCATTTATTGTCTCTTTTATTTTCTAGGCATTGCAGCAGGGAGCAATTAATGTAATTCAGTGGCACTGCTGTGCTTTTATTTGTGTTTTGTCCACTAAGTTTTATTAGATGATATGAATGAAATATTCTTAAAAGTCAATTCTTAAAAGACTTTGGTAATGAAGTAGTTGCAAGAAATGTTTTCACTAATGATTTAAAAAGAAAAGAAAAGAAAAGATGTGATTCACACCTGTATTCCATGGTCAAATTCTCCTATTTTATAAATAGGCTATACCATATTATGAGGACAAACATTAAAGAAATCGGACAAACATGGAATGATGTGGCTTGGTGTTATAAACACCCCGGTGTGGCCGCATGCGGTGCTCGCCGCAGCTCCTGTGCATGACCCGTTCGAGTAGTTACTTAGCAACACCTCAGACGCTCTCCAACTGGGTCAGACCTTCATTCAGGAGATTTAACACCACAGAAACACACTTGCTCACATGACCCGTTCATGTGGAGTCTTCAAAGAGGCTTTTACAGAAACTTCATGTCAGGGTTTCCGTTATTTCTCACATCTCCATGTCTTGTTTTCCAGCAAATGGAAGTCATTCTTTTCTGAGGAGACCAAAGTGACTCACAGTGCAAAACATTAAAGATGCAGCATGTGCCATAATGGCACAGACCCCGCAATGAGCATGGGAAATAAGAATCAAATTGAAATATATTACCTCTCTGAAAAAAAAAAAAAAAAAAACTTGGATCAATTTTTCTATCTTTCCCTAAATGCAATATTTTACACTTCTTGAAATTTTACTTATCTTTGAAACTGGTTTGAATTGGATAAATCTCCCAAAGAAGGAATGAATCTCCAAGGCATATCATTTTTAAAAAGGGGAGAAAATGTAAATGCGCACACACACACACACGCACACACACATACATATATATATATATATATATATATATATATATATATATATATATATATATATATGTGTGTATATACATATATGAATGCTGTGAACTCCATTACTGGATGTTCTGTGAGTCTAGCACAGGTTTGGGAATGCAAAAGCCACCAGTTAGGCTTTATTTTCACAGCAGATGATTACAACATTTCACTAGATTTGTAGTGAGACACTTTTTTAGTCAGCCTGTTTTCACTAAGACTGGAGTTTTCCTTCAAAATAAAAACTACACTACCATTTCCATCAAAATAAAACTTAAAAGTGCAGCATGAATTGATAACAGCTAGTGGTTAAATGCAGTTCAAATTCAAAATATCTCGTTCAAGTGTAGAAATTATTAAATAAGTATTGTAAGTTCCCTACTGTAGTATAGAGCAAAAATAGTATACCTATGAAACATTAATTTTCATTTATTTTACAGTGCAGTTGTTTTACAATACATGGCTGTTACTGTCATTGTTGTTGTTATTATATTCTAATCTAAAATACCAGTTTAAATGTAATTTAGACTAAAACAGTATATCACAAATAAAAAGAGAGTTGAGTCCCCTTTAAGGTTTAGTTACAAGTAAATTCACATACTTTTTTTATGAATTAAGTTTTCTTAGTTAATATCATGGGTTGGAGCTCTTAGTGACCACTCAAAGTGCATTAGATAGAATAATTTAACTTTAAAATTTACTTTTATCTTTTGTTTAAATATTGCAATAAATATTGTATCATAGACTTCATACCATGATATTATCATATTTTGATATCATTACATCCCTAATATATATATATATATATATATATATATATATATATATACACACACACACACACACACACATTTGATATAACATTGTACAGTAAAACGTTCCTGTGTTCCTGTTTTTGGACACGTTAATACTTCTTTTAAATAAATTCATACATTCAGTTCAACAGTACCTCAAGATATACTCAAAATTGTGCTTGCTGTACTTGCAAATATACATTTCAAGCAATGTTAATATTTCAGGCTACTGATAATTATGTTTAATTGTCATGACACCCACATACGTCGCACTTCTGTGTATTTCAGCCAAACACATAACAGCCACACAATTTGGTAACAAACAGGCACAGATGATTGGATGTGTGCATAATAATAAGCTGAAGAAAAACTATTTACTTATGCACTGGATGACTGCAAATAAAATCATGAGTTTTAACTGTGAAGTATCTGTAAATAGATTCAATGGAGTACTTCTGCCATCATTAGTATGTTTTGCTGAAAAAAAAAACCTTTCCTTTTGGTCTGTGTTATAATAAGGGATGCAGTTCTTGTACTTGCCTAAGTTCATTCTCTATTTGACACAGAAGCACATGCATACAAAACACACTGGCCGCATACTACTGTAATTGCGCAAAGGCAATATATGCTTTTTGCACAATTAAACGTGAGGTCAGATGTGCCCATCTCCTCGGGGGTTCAGAGCTGCTACCGGACACCATGCACTTTGATGTAAATTACTCTAAAATGGTATCTGAATAATTTCAGCCTGTATCTCTGAGAGGGTTTATAGAGAGGCTGCATTGCTATTAGTATGAGAAAATGTGTCTTTCTGGCCTCGACTCCATCTTGGTAGGTTGAGTGGTGTGCATGGGTGTCACTTCTTATTAAAAAGTAGTGGGGACAGTGTTGAAGCTGTTCTGGTTGTAATGTTGTTACATGAATTTAGTAGCTCATGCATATTAAAGAAACAGTTGGTGGGGGGGGGGGGGGGGGTCGCGATGTCAGATTAACATCATGATGTCTGTCAGCCATCGGCGATGGATGATGGCATCGTCTATCGCTCCCAACCCTACACTGCAGTGAATGGGTGCCATCAGAATGAGAGTCCAAACAGTTCAAGACATTTCTAAACTGAATATTCAGGTGGATTTTGATGTTAGAGGACAGCATGGGATATCATTTTTAGCTAAAGAAAGTGTTGTAATAGATTGTGGTCCTTTTAAAGTTAAACCACCTTAAAGGATTTGGAAGTTCATTTATGAACTAGGGTTATGTGGATTACTTGTGGATTATTGTAATATTTCTTATCAGCTTTTTGGACTCTCGTTCTGACGGCACCCATTCACTGCATGAGCAAATGGTGTAATGGTAAATGTTAGGGCTGCACAATTAATCAAATTTCTAATCGCGATTACAATTGTGTATTCCACAATGACATAATCATCCAAAGCGGCAATTAATAGTTCAAATTACTCTCATGTTATTCTGCATGCTTAAGATAGAAGTTTTTTTTTTTTTTTTTTTCACGTTATCTTAAGTTTTTTTTTTTTTCATTTTAGTTTAAGAAGTTTATAGTTTTAGTATAACATTATAATACCATTCATATTTTGAGTTTTTTATGATTTAAAGAAGAAACCAATCTGATGTATTGTTGACATTTGAAACTTAATACTATATAAAAGCACCAAAAGTGTTTTCAGCTTGATATTTTCCATATAAAAACATGACATGCAATTGCATCAAACAATGGTATAAACCCCATTCAGTGTAACCGTAATTAATAATCACAATTTCAAGGGAATAATCGGCAATTATGATTTTTATCATAATGGTGCAGCCCTAGTAAATGTCTCCAAAACTGTTCCGATGAAGAAATAAACTTTTCTACATTTTGAATGGCCTGAGGGTACATTTTCATCAAACTTTATAATTTATGGTGAAATACATGCCTTTAATTTGCCCATACTTAAATATTTTATTATGAATTTGTAGTTTAAATTTAAGTTATTTTCAATTATGGTCCCTATTACAGCAGCAAAGGAGTGGAACTCTGTACCTCTGAACATCAGAGAACTCTCCAGTCTCAGAGTCTCTCCAGTCTCCAGACTGTTTAAAAAGCATCTCAAAAACAGGTTCTTAGTACATCAGATATGTCACCATCGATAAGAATAGGTATTTTCCCTGAACCCAACCTGCTGTTTGTTTTATAGTAAACTTGTACATTGTATTTGGTAACATGATTTGAAGAATTATATCTGTTTTACTGTTTTTTATATCTGTATTGTTCCTGTGTAATTTTTATATTGGCTTTTAGGTAGACAATTTTAAGATCTGTCTAAGGACAACGGATGAAAAATAGCCTTTTGGCTAATTCTGGTGCATTTACAGTAATGTTAATTAGTGTACACCATCCCTGTCAAATAAATAAATAAATAATATATGTGAAATTAGATCAGGCCTGTGATACAGTATAAATCTGAATTGTAAACTTGACTAAACAATTGATATTAGCATGGTCTCTAACAGGGGCGATTCTAAGATTTTGATTTTAGGGGGGCTCAGCCCCCAATAAGGGTATGATTAAAAAATATTATTTTACTATTAGGGTAGGGTTGTATACTACTAACCTTATTGCAATCCACTATTCCATTGTATTCCCTGTATTTCATATATGGGAGTAGGAGTACTGACTGAGCCATATATAACACTGTAAAAAAAACTAATACAGTTTTTTACATGTGACCAGTCACTGGAAAATTTTGAATTGGGAATGTAGATTTTTTTATTTTTTTTACAATAAAGACTTCCTGATTCAGTATTAGGACATTCATGTTTATCCTTTACCACTGCTTTTTCTTATGAAATGTACGTGGAAATTGGCAGAAAATTAAAACAACATAAGGGTTCAATGACTGCAATGAATCTTGGGAACACAGTGGTATTGTGTGTGTGTGTGTGAGGCTGTCTGTTCTATTCTCACCTGACTGTTGCTCATTTGCAGACCTACTCCCGCACGACAAAAAAAATGTTGTATATCCATCTACAATGAAATATAAATTATTATATTTTATTTTTATTATTATTATTATTATACATTTTTAGCTTTTTAGCCTTTATAATCAACAATACGGTTGGTTATACATCAAGTCAGCCCCTGAACATTTATTTCATTTCAAATCATTTAACTAACCAGCTAATATTCATTAAGAATATAGACAAAACAAGTATTAATGTAATTGTCTATTGGCAATATGTTTAATCTGTTCTATATTTATTTATATTTATTAAAAATAACATCATTATCAATTTGCCACTTCTATAAATCAATTACTTAAAAAAATAATAATAATAATCACAGATCCCTTTACTCTTACTCTAATATCATGATACACTAATGATTAGTTATTACTTAATACAAAATTATGTTTAATAATAGAAAACAAAATAACTCCACATGATGTTTCTCTCTCTGTGCCATTAGTACTTTCAGACAATGATGTGTGTCGTTAATCATTTATTTTGCATGGCTGCATAATGTAATGCCGAAATACACAATAATATGTTTTCAATTTCAAAAAGTAAATTAAAATAAATCATGATCGTTTTCTAAAGTATGTTTTCATGGGTGTTAATCGCTTCATTTTTGTTGGAAGAAAAAACATCTGTCACACTGTGATAAAGGCTGAAAGTGAACGCAGCGAAGACGTACTGGTATTGGATGCGAGAACACACACACACACACACGCACACACACACGCACACACACCTTGTACTCTCTGATGTTCGCTCTGCTCGGCGCCCCTGTGGATTGAAAAACGCGCTGAATCCGTGCAGACTCAGATAAGGGGAGGAGCCGGAACTTGATGCAGCTTGCCACCGTTTCAAATGAGTTTTTAAAGGGGTATGAAGCGATCACTAATTAATTAATCAAATAATTTTTAGGGGGGCTGGGCTTAAGTTTAGGGGGGCTGAAGCCCCCCTAAAAAGGGCCTAGCGACGCCCCTGGTCTCTAAATGTACAAAATCATTGAAACTGTTTAATTGCACATTGAGTGGCTTGTTTCAAAATCATTGTAAATGTCAGCTTGAGAATATTAAGATGATTCATTGGTTGTTTGGGGACTCAAAGGATTCTGCATCTAAGCCGTTTTAATACAATGTTTTTGTTTTAATAAACTGAAACTGTCAGTGGATGTACTGTATATCATGAGTTGGGATTAAAACGACAGATTCAAGTTCCGGATCGCCACTCATTTTAATATCCACTAACAAAATGAAAACTCCTGTTCATCAGTTGGACATGCTTCTGTATTAGAATCATCCCTGCCATGAACTATAAAAAAAAAAAAAAAGAAAAAAAAAAAAAAATTGATGCCTGATGTGGTGAAAGGCTATACTGTTTTCTATGTTCTATATTTAAAAATTTAATTTTGAACATTTCCCTACAGACAAAGTCTATTAAAGTAAGTTTATTATTTTAATATCAGCTCACTGTATATGCTTTAAAGTTCATATAGCAGTTTAATTTAGATTTTAATTTCCTCACAGTTTGATGTGATTTGATGTCTCCATCTCCATTTTATTTTTACAATTCAACTGATGTGTAGTAACACGGGTGAGTCAAGCTAGCTTTGTCAAAAGCACTTTCACTTTGGCACAAAGTTGATTAAAAAAAAAAAAAAGATTAATATAATAAAAGTTGTAAAATTAGTGCAATTACATTCCTTATATATACATATACGTATACATATATGAAATATACTAATATATACTAGACTACTACATCATAAGTAATATTTTAAGTAATAATTTAATAATAGATGATTATAAATAATTTATATTTTATAATTAAATAATATGTAAATTATTTATATACATGTGTTTCAATTGAGACTAAGTCTGTCTCTTATGCTCACATGCATTTATGTGTTTATATATATATATATATATATATATATATATATATATATATATATATATATATATATATATATATATATATATACTGTAAGATATTTTAAAAAGCTAATTACTCCTGTGTTTCAATGCAGAATTTTCAGCATCATTACTCCAGTCTTCTGTGTCACATGATCCTTCAGAATCATTCATAATACTGATTCGCTGCTCAAAAATCATTTCCTATCATTATCAATGTTATAATAACTTGTGATGCAACCACGATATACTACAATTCAAATGTTTGGGTAAGTGATATACCTAGATTTGTGTCAAGAATCCAAACTGTCCATTTCAGTATATCAGTTTTATATTAACAGTTTTAATTAGTGTATTAACACATTTTGACAGTGTACCGTCTCATATACTGTTATAAAATTACTCATTCAGTGACATAAGTTTTTGGTCATACCGCCCACCCAAACTAAAGGTTACTGACATGAACCAGCGGTCCAGAGATCAGGGCTAATTGAAAGTGACAGATGCACTGTGAGGCATGAGGAAACTGTGTCAACATGCAGAGGGAAAACCAGCAGCGCTTTTCCGAGATAAGATAATAGGACCTGGAGGGCTTTTCACCGACTGAGAAATGCAACTAATAAAATGAAAACGGACAAGAATGTCTGCAGGATTTCTCGCAGCAGGAGCCTTAAGTAAAGATCTTAAAAGTAATGTTCCGGGCAGTTGCTTATGCTGTTGTTTATAATCCCCGCATTAGATATACAGTACATTCTGATTCATGAAATCATTTAATATGTGCTCATGCATTTGAGAGATCATCTAGCCTAGGTGATATGTCATTTAAAATGTGTTCTTAGATTTACAGTGCTGGTAATATATTTGAATATACTGTGAGATGTAAAAAAAAAAAAAAAAAAAACACTGAAGAGTCTTACAATGGCTGAGAGTAGATTAAGTCTGTCAGTGCTGCAGTAGGTTTTAGTCAGTCTGAGCCTGGTTAGTAGACTCAATTTGATTTGTCTAGACGCACTGCATTGTAGTATTTGTGAGTGTACTCCTTAATGCAAATGAAGTCATGTTTTAGCAGATGTATGTAATTAAAATGCAGTCTTTCTCTTGCTGGGAAATGGAACAACAAGATTGATGACTCATCTTGGATGCATTAAAACGCTTAGCCAATAGAACATTCAGTAGAATGATACAGTACAGAGTTATACATTAAACCCGCCATTGACCTGATGCTTCAACAGCCAGAAGAAGGTAGCTCAGAGCTACAAACTCCCGAGCACGTAATTAGACAGCTTGTCATACAGACGCATCAACTCTTTCCTGATGATGACCACAGGCCTCTTCATCAGAGCTGCCTCTCTTAGTTCTTGACACAAATATGTATGACCTTATTTCAAAAGTAAATTTCCCTATTTGATTTTTTCTTGAGGGTCTGCATGCCTTGCTGATTGCATCTATAACTGAATTCTGAATCTTTATTTTAATTTTTATTTGATCACAAAAGGGATAGCACAAAAAGGACTGAAATTATGTTTGTCTGCCTATTTTATATGGGTTTTATTAATAGTCTTCACTGAGTAGATCTTAAATTTTGGATTATGGTTTGGCTAAACAGCCTACATGTACTGTGTGCCTGTGTTTGAAGACATCTTGACCTGCTCAAGATGCTGTAAGTGTAACTATTATTGTGTAGTCGGTTTTCAGTTCTTTCGGTTACTTTTGTCTTGCTTGCTCATTTTGAAGATGCTCATTATATGATAATAATAGGAGAAGAACTTCAATTTAGAATTCTCTGGTTCAAGTCCTTGAATGAGAATCATTTTTATTTTATATTTTTTTTCTGAGAGTTCTCAAGTTCATGGCACATCTGATGATAAATGAAAGTCTCCATGCCTACATATGTGGTCATCATGGGTGGAGTATAGATGGGAAAGGGTAGATGTGTATATTATTTGTGATTGGTGGCTGGTTCAATTTAAGTGTATTCTGTGCTTTTAGCTTGTAGGGTACTAGACTTGATAGCCTTTTTGTTGTAGATAGCTGTGAAAACAGCGATTCTCTACCTTGTTCATGGTCGAGATTGAGAAACACTAATCTAACACTCTACACAGGTGTTAGTGATTCCTAAAAGTGCATGATTTTATTCTGTTCTGCTTTTTATTGTTATAAAATTAGATGGTACAAAGCCAATATATATATATATATATATATATATATATATATATATATATATATATATATATATATATAGTCTTAATTACAGTTCAAGTCATAATTTCTATGTTGCATGTAGTTCATTTAGTTTTTACGGTCATTTATTGGTTGAGTTATTGACACTTGACTAAGTAAACATTCTTACATTTCACATAAAGCATCTGTAACATCTTTCTCAAATGATTTAACAAAGATAACTGAAATATGAAGCGTCAACAGATGTAATTAAGTGCTCTGAACCAGAAGGAAGCTCCCAGTGCTCCCTGAAAGCATATTTCATATGATTATTTTAGAGTAAGGCTTTAAAGTATAGAACAAAGAGGATTTTTGACTTGCCTGGAAAGTAGGCTAAACATCTGAACTGCAAACTCTAAGTATAAGAGGCACTTTAAAGTCCAAACGAACCTCTATAACCATTCACGTGGGAAACTGCATTGAAAAGTCACTCCATCTTCTGTCGCAAGCAGTTATTTCCAGGCAGAAGATGCCACGGAGGAGAGGTGAACCTGGTCGCTTGCCCAGAAGTGCAGTTCACTTTCTGACCTAATGATATTTGGCTCAGACTGGTACATCTGCAGTATCAGAGTCTCATGGCTTCAGCATATGTTGGCTTATTTTATGGAAAATCCCAAAGAGGATTCTGTTTTGGGCTTGTTGATTCATGTTTGTTTTCTTATCGGATAAAATGGTCCAACTCAATTGAGCACATATGTTTGCATTTTTTTTATTTATTCACGTTTTATTTTTAGAATGTATGAATGTACTCTATGTTATTTATCGTTATATATTTATCATTATTCTATGTGATATCCCAAAATGCACATAAAAAGGTGGATAGAAACATGTTGTAACATCTGTGTAAAAATATGCAATGCCTTAATTAATAGCAATTTTTTTTTAAGGTGAATGCTGTTTGCATTATATTTTACTCCTATAATCCAATGTGATTTGAGTGAAATGGCATAGTCCTATTTATTGAGAAAAATGTAGGGCAGGCCTTAAATTCATTTGTCAAGAATTGATTGGATTGTGAAATATGGTACGGTATACCAGAATGAAGGCAGGTGGTTTGAGGGGAGGGATTAAAATGTGGGATTCAGAATCATTCAAAAAGGAGGTTAAAGTTTATATAATTGGCAGTTAACCCCTGCTTGTAGATTACTTAATTTCCTCATTATGCCAGCAAAGAAAAGCTATTTCTCCATTTATGCTATGAAAACAGTGCTTCTTAACCTTGTTTGTGTACCAGAATTGAGAAAAACTAATCTTACACACTTGTAAATGTGTTAGTGACTCTTTAAAGTGCCAATGGTAAAAAACAAACAAACAAACAAACAAAAAAAAAAAACATCTATTTCTTTACTGAAATTATGCCTTTGGCTACATAGTAGATGTGATGGTTTCTTGATATGCAATAATTGTTAGTTTAATGAATTTGATATTGAGAGTTTAAAATTTTTCTGATTTGCTCTGGAGGTTAATATGCACCGTACCTAAACGTATGCAGTTTACAGTTGAAACGAACACTAGATGATCTAAAACTTTTCTTTTTACATAAATTATGTAACAGGGCTAACAATCAAGAAAGTGTAATTTTTTACACAATTCCTTGCACAATATTATGTTATCAACTCAAAAATTGTTTGTCATGCTGTGGAATTTGATAACGATACTTTGAATGTTAGAGTCCCATTTACAAGGTTTTTTTTTTTTTTTTTTTTTTTTTTTTTTTTTATGCCATAGCTTTGCTTGGTAGTTTACTTTGAAACTGCTGTGAAATTTGACGTAACATCAGTGTTGCAGAAACATTGTGACAAACACATATCACCAATGAGCCTGGGTTGTAAGTAACAGTGTACAGTAGACTTTTCACCAATGACATTTATTTTTTTTCTAACGTTGACTGGTCAGTTACATGAAATTCAGGTAAAAAAAAAAAAAAAAAAAAAAAAAAAAAATCACATGAATAAAAAAAAAAAGTGAAAAAGTTTTTTCAAAGTTGTAAACTTCCTGGTTGCATACTTTGGGTTGAATACTAAGCGTTCACTAAGTATTGAAAGTGCTCACATCCAAAAGAATATTCGTTATAATACGTAAATGTCATGAAGACTTTTTTTGAAGTAAGGTATACAGAAAGCAAATAGGGTCAAATTTACACCACCACTGTTAACTTTTCAATGCTGAAAATGTTCAATTCTCAGGTCTGCACTGCATTTGAGGAAATGTGTCTCACCCAACATGATTGATTCACCCAATTTTCCTCTTTCTGTGGTGGCATTCAGGTTACCATGTTCCATTACGCATATCATTCGCAAATAGCCTCAGGCAGTCGCCTGGGCAGGGTTACAATGCCAGGAAGAACACTTACAAAAGACATTCACAAGATACTTTAGATTTAATTGTATCTCGTTTCAGTGGAGCAATGTCATGAAGGGCAGGAAGATTCAGATAGATCCCAAACAAGACATTCAATCACACCTCAGAAAAAGGTGGATAAAAGCTTACTGATGCATCGAGATCTAGACTCCATCCGTTTTGACTGGAACGTGTTAGTCTTGCCCTCCAATTCAAAGCACAATGGGAAAAATGAATACTCTCAGTATGATTTCAAAGTATTTGCCGCTTGGTGGCACCTTAAAGCGACTCCGGGTAATAACGGAGAGGTTTAGCTATTTGACTGTTGGCCCAAGTAATTTGGTTTGCATAAAATATTAAAATCACATTTGCGAAATGGGATGCGAACGGGTCTCCCTTGTTTTGCATTTAAAGTGAAACTCTTCAACCTCGACAGATGTACACCTAATTGAAGCCCTTTGTTTTTACGGAGGCCTCCAAGTCTAATCAGTTTTAAACATTCTTAACTGGTCATACTGGGAGATGTCAGAATGGGGTCCATTACGGTGCGGGGGCAGTCATCTGTTCCATGGCAAACAGATCAGCTTTACATCACTGCCCTGCTTTAAAGGGAAGCACAGAAAGCTTTGTGTGAACACCTGGAATGGGAGCATATTTTGGATCCCAGATAAATCTGAGATTAGGTGTAGATTTAGGAGAGTGAGCTGACGAGAGGTGTCTGGAGGGTGGAGAGATAAGAGAGCTTAGAGACACTTTCAATGAGAGACTAAAGAGATCACTATCATAGGAAAGAATGTATCACTGCTGGATTGTAAACTCTAGCGGTAGGCCTACTGGTTTTTCTTTAGCAATAAAGGCTTTGTTTTGATTGGACGGTTTGAGGTGAGACAGGAAACACTTGGAGAGGAGAATAGGACTGGGAAAGGTCCACAAATCAAGACACAAACTCTATCATTGTGGCATATATTGGTATGTGGAAAGGTTATGGCTCCAGATATAATGTAACCATTAACTCAATATGACATACTGTACTGTTGTGGAATTGAAAAATTCTTTGAACATGTTTGGAAAACTCCTCCATATATTTTATATATACATTTATGCATTTGGTAGATGCTTTTATCCAAAGCTACTTAATTAAATGTATTCAAGTTATACATTTTATCGGTTCATGCTTTTCCTGGAAATCAAACCTTGGCATTGATAGCGCCATGATGT
Source organism: Carassius auratus (assembly GCF_003368295.1). NCBI lineage: Eukaryota > Metazoa > Chordata > Actinopteri > Cypriniformes > Cyprinidae > Carassius > Carassius auratus. The sequence goes on along the minus strand of NC_039260.1, from coordinate 19,636,643 downwards.
ACTTTTTGAAGTGATTTATTAGCTTGCATATGTTTTATACAATTTACTGACAAAGGAAGAATATAACAAAGTGATTAATCCAAAAGAGACCATAACATAACATCTTGTCAGTTGTTGAAATCCTGACTTTATAAATGAGCTACAACAATAGTTTTAATAATTACTTCATGAATAATGGTTTCATGCATGAGGCCTAGCAACTATTCTATCATCATCCTAAATTCGTTCAGATCAAATTGAATATGAAAACAGAATATTATATATTTTTTTCCAACATTTCACTCTGATGGAGGAAAAAGAAAGAAACTTTTAAAAATGATGCTATGATGCAGCCAAAAAATTAATTTTAATAACATGTATTATAATATACATTCCATTAATCAATTATTATTTAAAATAAATAAATGATTCAAATGTATATACCTTTTCTCTCAAGCTCTTTTGAGCAGTGTTAATTTCGTTGACTAAATATTTTGTCATTATTTTCGTCACGAATATATTTTTGCGGACGAAAACGAAACGAAAACTAAAAAAGAAGTCACTGATGGAGACAAAAACTATGACTAAATTGATTGACATTATCGTCAATGAATAAAGGACGAGACGAAAATAGACTGTGACGAAAATCAAATCAGCAGACGGGAGAGATGCGAGGAATGAACAAAACAACCGGCAAAACGGAACAGGCGAGACTGCATGAGAGAAGAGAACCAATCAGAGCCTGACTTATTGAGACGTGAAACTAAAGTATTCCGTTTTTGACTGAGCTCCCGGGAAGACAGCATTCGAAGAGGTGATGTCTAAAAGAGCGACAAAATGTCCACAGCTCACTTCACGTTTGACGACGAACAAAACAAAACTAAGTGTAAAGCATGCGGAGCGATCATTCGTGGCATACATACTAATACTAATGTTTAGTTTATTTTATAATGTTCTACTTGTTGACAATATCACAAATATTTCTAGATTTGTCATGTGAAACGTGACTGTTCACATCCTATCATTATACATACTAATCTAGCAATAATGTAGTATTTAAAACATACAATATTGCTAGACAAATGAATACCTTATAAAATCGTGTTACTTTTTTTATCCACCTAGCTGCCAACTTTAAATTAAAAATGTTTGCACTTATTGTTCAGCTCAGCTGTAAGCTTTAAGGTCCTGGACCTAACTTTATTTTTCTTTTATTGATGGTCAATTGGCAGCTAGTCATTGTTTACATTATCATGACAGTGTTTGTTGCTGCATAAAAACTTTTGTATTGAAATAAAGACACAGTTGTGTTGAAATAAAGTTGAATTTGTGTTTTATATATTTTGGTTAAGTTTGTTTCCTATACCAGCGATAAAAATTGTCTAGTAAATCTGTTATTGATTTTAGTCTTATTTTAGTCGTCTAAAATACCAAGCAATTTTAGTCGACTAAAATAAGACTAAAATTAAAACAAATCAGATGACTAAAACTTGACTAAAACTAAAAAGAATTGTAGTCAAAAGACTAAGACTAAAACTAAATTAAAATTTCGTGTCAAAATTAACACTGCTTTTGAGTACTTGAAATCAGTTTTTTACTGTTATAGTAAATCTGCAAATAAAAATTTATAAGATTTTAATATTTTTAAATGTATGTAGTATTATGTATAGGTAGTATCATAGATGTTTAATACTGTTGTATATGATGAATATTCCAATAATGATAAATATTGCATTAATAAATGGGATTTGTTAGCTATATTGACCGGCCCTTAATAGCACACAGTTTATTCCAGCAATGTAATTTTTTCTCCATATTCATCCCTGATTCTCGGCCCCTTTCAAACACGATTGCTCACTTCAATTGTGTGGTGTTTTTGGTGGGGATACCGGTGCTGTGCTGTCACATGCGATGCCAGAGATGATAATGGCGCCTGCGGACCCTCCAGCTGTGAAAGGGCTCCTCCACTTTCTCTCGATCTGTCTTGATTTCGTGTGACAGAGAGGCGACCTTATCTGGACAGGTGGTGTTAAAGAGTCTCTCACTTTGATGTGTTATTTCTGAACGGTCTAAAAAGCGCGTGGCAGGTGCGTATCTGAAAGCTGGAGGGACAGTAATGAGAGACTCTGTGGTGCAGGAGGAAGTCAAATAGCAGGCTGTGAGGTGGGGCAGGGCTGGATTTCTGTCAGTGAGATGTAAAGCAAGACAAAGACACTGATGTTGGGAAAGTGAGTATGTACTGTATGTATACCTGCTGTTTCAGACTTCATATCAAGTCAAGTTCATACTGTCACATTTTTCAGTCAGATGTAAGAGGACTTGAATTGATCCATCACAAACTGATTGGATTGGTTTTATTTTTGAATTTTGATATACTTGCACAATTAAAAAATAATAAATAAATAAATAAATAAATACATTTCTTATAATTAAGATTTAATTAATTTTCAGTTTGTAATTTAAGTTCTTTAAATGTATATTCAGAACTAAACTAGAAATATTGCCTTATTTTATTTTAACAGCAATTCAGTTAACAGTTTTACTTATAGTTTAGGATAATTATGCTGGATTGGATCATGAAATGTGGTTGTAGCATGGCAGAATGGGTCCATTTTTATTTCAGGCTGACTGAGAGTTTGACAATTATAATGTTATAGTTATTCACTGGTAACACTAAAGTAAAGCACATTTTGTTAACAATATGTAATGCATTAGATGCCAAGAACAAACAATGAAGACCCTACGGTATACATTTTTCTAGCTTAATGGTAATTTCTACACACACACACACACACACACACATATATATATATATATATACATATATATATATATATATATATATATATATATATATATATATATATATATATGTATATATATATATATATATATATATATATATATATATGTAAATGCTAACACTTTCATGACATCTTAGGTTGTTTAAATTAAGTTTAGTTAATGCATTATGAACAAACATGCCCCAATAGTGAACAATAGTATATTTATAAGTGCAAGAAAATAAGTTGTTCATCTTTTACATCATGGTATCTAATACATTAACCAAAGTTAACAGACAAAGTGGTAGTTATTCATGGGCCTGTCAAATGCAGAGAAATATGTTTTAACATCTCAGCGTTGAACAAAAGTTCTTTTTTTTTTTCCTCTCAAGGAGAAATATTTGAAGATATTTTTGGAATTAATGATGACAGCTTTCACCATGATGGCGCGAAGGCTTTGTAATCTCTTGATAATTCGGTCGGTCTCATGAGGAATTGACTGATTGAAGGAGCGGTTTCTTCAAAGCTCCGAACAGAAGCTCACAACAGCATGCGTTTTCTAATAGCTCTATTTGTGTGTAAATAGCAGTTTTGTCAAAACCAGTATAAGAATACAAAACTACATAAATTTTCCCCTGAGATATGGAACAATGGAAACAGATCTCCTCAGGCTGTGTGTTACACACACGTGTGTCCCAGAAAACAGGCCTTACATTGGGATCCAAGTTATTCCCGTCACATGCATTTAGGCTAATAGTTGGAACATTTGTGTTGTATTGAACACATTGCTTCAAACTGACAAAAATGATTATTGTAATACTTTTTGACCTCTCATAGCATTTCTGGAACTTAATTTATTTATGTTTATGTACTAAGTGTTTGAAATATAATTTTACTGAATTAAAATAGATACATTTACACATACGCTCAAAATAACGTTTAAGACATTGCTTGTTCGTAAACACTCACAGATGGTTTCTAGCTGGTCCAAACTAGTAATTATCTGGTCCACTCTGTTTTGGATGAACAACTAGACAATATTGGTCCAGTAACAACCAGCTACTGTACCATATTCCACAAATAAGCTTGGCCACCTTACAATCTGTTTTATTTCAAGCAGGTTTCTGAGACTACAACAGGAGAATGTTATATCTCCTGCATGGTCTTAGTCGAACTTTAAAGCAGAACGTAACGTTAATTTTTTCATCATTTTTAGACCTTTTCGATAACTTTTGTGCTATAACATTGCATTGATTAATAATGGATCCAGCATTATTTTCCTTGTTCAATGTCATGAAGGGCCATGCCAGTCTAAGCTGGTCTTGGCGAAGGATAACGCTGGAGTGTCAGTTCTCTAGCATTTGACTTACAACAGTTCGCTATAGTCGACACCAGCCATCCGTACTTCGGTTTTAACAAGAAGAGCAGTCTCAGCTGAAGCACAAAATGCCCTACAAAATGTTCAGTCCAGATTTGTAATAGATCAAGCCTGTCTGGGAAGTAATTTTGCTTATCTAAGTCTGTTTGGGGATTTTCATGGTCGTTCGATCATGCCAGTGAGCTCTGAGTTGCATTAGCTGAAACAGAGCAATTCCAGCCTTACGGACGTGACATTTGCAGTGAAAATGTGAAATGTAACTTCTCAGAGAAAGTACTTATAACCAGTATATCGAACCACTTGTGAGTAGAATCATAAACCTCTGCAGACAAAGTTGGCCAATAATAAAATATCAATGTAGACTTTTTTCTTTTCTTTCTTTTTTTTTTTCTTTTTTGAGTGTAAATAGGGAAATGTGCTACAGGCATAACAACATGGACATGACTTTTTGGGAGGTCATACACTTTCATACACTGCAATTTGAACAGTTCAAAAATAGAATGACTCAAATTTAAATTCTATGAAGTGTGACCTTGCATGACTACTATACATGACAAAAGGGTTAATTTATATATATATATATATATATATATATATATATATATATATATATATATATATATATATATATATATATTTCACCAGGCACTTTATTAGGTACACCTGTTCAATTGCCTGGTAACACCAGGGGGGTGGGGGGGGTGATTTAAGTGACTTTGAATGTGGAATGGTTGTTGGTGTCAGATACTCTGGTCTGAGCATTTCAAAAGCTGCTGATCTACTTGGATTTCCACAGACAACCATCTCTAGAGTTTACAGAGAATTGTCTGAAAAAGAGAAAATATCCAGTGTGTGGACGAAAATGCCTTGTTGATGTCAGAGGACGGAGGAGAATGAGCAGACTGGTTAGAGATGATAGAAAGGCCACAGTAACTCAAATAACCACTCGTTACAACCAAGGTATGCAGAATACCATCTCTGGAAGCACAACACGTTGAACCCTGAAGCAGATGGGCTACAGCAGCAGAAGACCACACCAGGTGACACTCCTGTAAGCTAAGAACAGGAAACGGAGGCTACAGTTCACACAGGCTCTCCAAAATTGGACAATAGAAGATTGGAAAAAACTTTGCCTGGTTTAATGAGTCCAGATTTCTGCTGCAACATTCAGATGGTGTGGTCAGAAACTGGTGTAAAGAACATGAAAGCAAGGATCCATCCTGCCTTGTCTCAAGAGTTCAGGCTGGTGGTGGTGGTGTAATGGTGTGGGGGATATTTTCTTGGCATACTTTGGGCCCTTTAGTACCAATTGAGCATTGTTTAAACACCACAGCATACCGGAGTATTGTTGCTAACCATGTCCATCCCTTTATGACTACAGTGTACCCATCTTCTGATGACTACTTCCAGCAGGATAATGCACCATGTCACAAAGCTCAAATCATCTCAGACCGGTTTCTTGAACATGACAATGAGTTCACATTACTCAAATGGCCTCCACAGTCACCAGATCTCAATCCAATAGAGCATCTTTTGGATGTGGTGGAATGGGAGATTCACATCATGGATGTGCAGCCGACAAATCTGCAGCAGCTAAGTGATGCTATCATGTCAGTATGGACCAAAATCTCAGAGGAATGTTTCCAACACATCTTTGAATCTATTCCACGAATAATTAAGGCAGTTCTGAAGACAAAAGTGGGTGCAACCAGGTACTAACAAGGTGTACCTAATAAAGTGGCCTACAGTGTATATATATATATATATATATATATATATATATATATATATATATATATATATATATATATATATATATATAATATAATTTTTATTTTATTTTTTCTACAGTGTTTGAAATGAGGGTGAGTAATGATGGCAGAATTCTAAGTTTGGATGGACTATCCATTTAAGGTAGCTTTGTATAGAAAATGTATGGTCTTTGAACATCACTGAAGTGCAGTGACAAAATGTGGCTCATAAAAATTCAAAAAACATTTGTTATGAAAAACTGAGTGTATGTATGTCTCATACTTATTCTTGTCTTTTGGGAAAATGCTTACGATAACAAAGTGAAAATAAAGAGTCCTTTTATCTCTTTTGAAATGCCTCTGCCTAAAAATGTTATTTTAGTACGGGTGCACAGCTAATGTGCAGAATAAATGATGCAGTTTCCCTAAAAAATCCATTATAGTTCTTTAATATAGTTTGATATACTCCTAAATGCATTTCAAAGACATTTGTTCCTTTTTTTTTCATGGTATGGTTAACATTTATGTGGAATTGGTCATTTTACCCGCAGTACTGGACAATACAGATCAGTAGAGATCAGGTAACTGGCAAATTTAGACATTCATGTCTCATCTAGCAGGCTTTTGAAGTTCCGTATGTCATATAATATATCCATAAAACAGGCTCGTAAAAACGAAAATCAAATCAATTTGGTTTAGTAATAAGATTGTTTATAGAAAACTCCCATTTAAACCAGTGTTTCACCCACTGCTTATTTCATTTTGAGTTGAAGTTTTGGAACACGGCTGCTTCTCCTTCAGTTCAGTTATGTGCTTTTTCTACTACCAAGTTTAATTGGTCTTAAAGGGTTTTTCTCGAATACTCAACCAGTTTAAGGAATTGTATTTGTCTTGCCACAGTCACATTTGGCTTGCTCACTGGGGTTTTTAAATCATAATTAGGCATAATTATCTCTAAAGCTGTTTTGAAATAACACGGAGAAGTGCTGAACAAATAATAATGTTTTTACTTAATTGGCCTACATATGAATTTTAAAATATATAATCATATGTATATGTATATGTATATAATCACATAGAAATTGAGCTAAATGGCTTGATCATAGCAATACTGATTTATATGACAACATCTTTGCAAGTCATTCATTTTCAGTGAGAGTTGGTGATTTCTGGCAACATGATTGACAGTGATTGTTGGTGACAGGATGTGGTCATGCCTAGTGTCTAAAGCTGAGAAAAAATTTCCTTGTATGCAAATGAGCAGGAACAAAGTGCAGCAACTACCAAAATAAAGTCATCTAAGTATTAAAACATTCAGAGAATTTCAAAAGAAAAAGCACTTGACTTTCAGGGCAGATTTTGAACCAATGCATTTCCCCCGAATGCTGCATTAGGATGACACTTTTAAGAATCCCTCACTAAATTAACACCTCAGACGGTGCCTTTTTTTCTTGTGAAAAAAAAGGGGGGGGGAATCCTTCTTACATTCTTTCATCACTGATAGGCCGAGGCATCCTTCTCTGTCTTCTGCTCTGCAGGGGCCAACAGAGGTCCCACAGCCCAGGCTGAGTGCAGCTGTTGTGGGGACCAGGAAACAGACCCTCTGTATGTCAGCTTCATGAGCTCCCTGCGGCTCAGTGGACATGACAGATGCCAGAATCATTCCAGCTGCATTTTCAAGAGAGGTTTCCAGCAGGATAGTGGCTTTTGCCCAATTCTGATTGCGCCCGGCTGGTAGTAACTCACACATGCTTCTTGCTTTGTTGTAAGGGCAGGTGGGTAATAATGAGCTGTTGTGTTGTGCTCCAGACATACAGTCATCTGTGATGTTCTTATCATGATGGAACTATATCATATCATATAATAATAACAACAACAACAATAATAATAAAGTATTATTGTTATTATTATTGAATTGCATTCATTTTACATTTAAATAAATACATTATTAATAATAATCTGATAATTTCTGCATGTAACAATTATTAACATGCTGGACATTTCATACATTTGTAGTTTAACTTGCTGGACATTTCATACATTCAACAACTAATATAACAGAAAAATTGAAAATCAAGTTCATCTGTTTAAAATAAAACTGAAAACATTTTTAGTTGAAACTCACTAGACATTTTAATTTGATAGTGAAATATACATCATTTTGTACTTATGTTGCCACAGACACCTTTTTTCAAAGAGGCCCTTGTAACCATGCAGAACACCCTAGCAACCAGAGACGTGCACATACATTTTGAGGGAGAGGGGCTCAAGTGAAATATTTGTCATATTTATTTATTTATTTTTTCTAAACAAAAGATTAAATATATTAGGGGTGTGCAATATTGAAAAAATAAATAAATAATAATAATAATAATAAATAACATTTCTGGGATTTTATCGATAATGACAATTAGACAATATTTGGCTGAGTGTGTTATTGTGCTTATACTGTATCTTAAGGATTACTGTGAACAGATGACTCCTAAAGTTTTTGATATTCTGCATATTCTGTGTGGTGATCAGTTCACAGCAGTGATAGAATGATAGAAATTTATATTTTCCAATACTTTGAATAGATTTTTTATTTTTTTTACTTTTATGGGCATTTTTACCTTCATGAACACAGATCCGAAAGAGACCCGTAATGTACGAACCGACCCGGACCCGTCTATTATTTCAAAAGCTGGACCCGGACCCGTGTAGATCCGAGAAATGCCTACCCGGACCCGACCCGGACCCGTCTATTCTTTGAAAGCTGGACCCGAACTGCCGGGAAGACACAGGCCTGACTGGACCCGATTGTTATTCCACCTTAAATTGCTATTACAAGTCAATAAACCTGGTGCAAAAAATACAGCTTTTTTTCTTACCTAATAACCGGGGGTCGGGTCTCGGGTGCACTGTGAAGACCTCTGTTCATCACGACTCACCTCCACACGAAGACTTATAATGTGCAGTTGATCAATGTGTGCTACACTGCTGTGCTACGGAGACGTGAGTCTCAACATTTCCTGACCCTTCATATTACGTTTTTTATTTTTTATTTGTTTGACAGGGAAAGCTGTGCGCAAACAGAAACACACACACACACACGCATTCATACATATATATATATATATATATATATATATATATATATATATATATATATATATATTCCCCAGAAAAAAGGGCACTTTCTCTCAAAGAAGAAAAAGGGCAGGTGCTCAAGTCTCCTTTGATGTCTATGTGTGCACGTGCCTGCTAGCAACCAAGCAATGATGCTCTAAATATCTTTCAGAGCATCTTAGCAACTACACAGCAAATCCCTGACAACCACTCCCGACTCGCAAGCTTCAATGATCCCGTTATCTCAAATAATCACGACAGGCCTAGATGGAACATTTGTCTTCTACTGGAGTGCACAGAAAACAAAATAATGCTTTTTGCTGCTGCACAAGCACAAAAATAACTCTGTCAGAGCATGCACCTATTCAAGTGGATGCCATGTGGTTCTTTAACCTCGTATAGTGAGGCAGATTGTGGTTGCTTTCTCGCTCGCTCATGTTGCCTTGGGATTAAAAGAAAACAGAAAGGTATGGAGAGTGACAATGAATTCCTTACATTCTCATGTGGCCATGTCAGAGCACTGCAGTGTCTTTATGAAGACAATCTTTTTTTCTAATTCTAAGTTTGATTAGACGTAGCAGCATTGTCAGGTCTGGAAAGCGATTAGAGGGTTGTGATGGCAAAATCTTAATTGACTGGATTGATGAAGGTAGATGGCTCATTCAGATGAATTAGGGAAACCGAGATATTTTTATGAATACAACAACACATTCAGATAGAAAGTTACATGAGGTAGAACAAATGAATCCACCTAAACATCTAATCAGACGTTTTAGTGCATGTGTTTGTAACACTTTGTCCAAAAATATCTGTTTTTGATTAATGATTTTTCTTTAGAGATGATTTTCTGTGTTTGTTTTCATTCATAACTGAAGTTAAGCACTGATTATCAGGAATCATGTGACCTTACATCTACTGCAGCAGATGTAATCATGGAAATGTGGTTAGGTGATTCTTCACTTAGAGGACATTTTATGTTCCTTAGGATGATTGTAAAGAATAATGATTAAGACTCTCTCTCTCTCTCTCTCTCTCTCTGTATATATATATATATATATATATATATATATATATATTAGTTACACATTTCCAGTTTTTAACCTTTCTGTAAAAAAAAATTATAATTAAGGAAACAAAGAAAGAAAGAAAGAAAGAATAGTAATTTTTCACAGCACAATAATTTTCAACAGGTTTCCTGAACACTCCTGCTGTTGGATTATTAAACAGAGTGTAAATTACAGTTTATATGCCTGAAAAATATTATTTCTCTGTACCGACGTTGCTAACACTGCTCCACAAAACGCCATGGCCAAAAACCTTGCTCTCCTCCTTTGTTTTATTTTCATTTTAAAACGAGAAGATTGTAATTGTGCTGGCTCAGTTGAGAAAATAACTTTAATATTGCAAAAAGAGGTCCGCTGTTGACTACACTGTTGTTGACATCCATGTTTAACGTTAGCTACTTACGTGAACAACGAGTGACGTCGTTCACCGTTGAGTACTCTTCTGCGCATGCGGGTCAGCACAGGAGATCACAAAAGATCGCATTTAATTGGAAATGTGAACGGCCTTGGAAAAAAATCAAAAAATAAATAAAAAATCGGAATTGAGCATTAAGCCCTGCAGTGTGAACGTAGCCTATGTTGCTGTCTGGGTTACCAAAGCATCTCACTAAATTAATAATGGCAATTATAGTAATATTGCAATAATATGAAATATAAAGATTTTTTATTCCCAGACAGCAACATAGTGTTGGCCCAGATCAGGCCAAGATCTGGCCCGCGTGAAATCCATGCGGGCCAGATGTGGGCCGGATCTGAGCTGAAACTGCTTGCTGTCTGGGTTGGGTCTGGGCTATAAATGGCTCAGGCGTGGCTCAGATTTGGGGATTCTGGTTTACTAAAGGCTGAGAATTGGCACCAATAATAAAACCTGTTTTGGCCCAGTTCAGGGCAAGCTAAGGGTGAGCAAACCATTCACAAGCCTATAATGTGACTTGGTCTCAATGTGAGCTTTAGACAATGTGGAGTATATAGTTTGGATAAACAACACCAAATAAGACTCACTAACACCTTTAAGTGTCTGACATACACGCACACACACACACACACACAGAGATCATTTGCTGAAAGATAGAAAGCTGATTCTGGTTCCACTGCACATGCTTTTAAGCTTCCTGGTCGATTACGTCACCCCGCTTGTGATGTCTCGCCCTTTCATTGGACTGATTGCACATGTGATTCAGAGCATGGACACACTAAAGGTGTTCCTGAAGCATTTAGATGCAGCTGAAGTTCCTAAAGGGAAACTATATGGTTCATTGTTCTTTTGTGTTCAGCAGAGGAAATAAATGCATACAGATTTGGCATGGCATGTGGTTGAAAAATGATAACAGAATGTACATTATTGGATGGACTGTAAGAGTTATTCATGCATTTCCTTTATTTTGTTGTGAATTAATTATCAGTACATGTTATTTTGCTTTTGTAAACTTGAATCAAAGCAATATAAATTCCTCATAATCTCAAATTACCTTCTTTTCCTTTTTAGGCTACACAGTCTATTGGATAATGTTAAACAGCCAGATCAATAATGCTTAGGCAATGTTTTAGCAAACTTGCATTCAGTTTTGTTCCATTTTGATACTCTAAATAGCCCCTATTGCATTTATTTCCAGTGTATAAACTGAAGTCCCATCCTATATTATTTCCATTTAATGTCTTTCAATTTGTGTTCCATTTGGTATATATGCCACATTATAAAAGTTTAATAAGTTGCAAGTCAGTTCAAGTTGACATTAAATGACTTCTTTTAATGTCAGCAGTTTACATCCATCCATCTAGGGGTGGGCGATACGACTACAATAATATATTCAATATGAATCATTTTATTTTACCCTAACAATAAAGTTATTTTTGCTCTAAATAAGGTCTTTATGATATTATTTTTTCTACTATAGAAATGCCATAATTCTTTTCACCTGTGTCAATATCACAAAAAAACTTAATATATTAATTATTATTCTTATTTTTAAAGTTACAAAAGTGATTTAGTAGAGAGAAGTGAGAGATTTCTCTTTTGTTGTTTGATTTATATGAATGACAGACTGCAGAAACATGAAGCTGCTGATATTGTAATAGCTGCCCGGATCAAATATACTGTAACGTGTGTTTCACGCTGTTTGCTTTCACGTACCTTGATTGATTTCTGTGTTTATAAGGATACTTACAAAGATGGGCATTTTGACACATACAAGTCTGCGTATTTATCCTATAAAGCAGCAAAAATAATCATCTTTATGTGTGTGCGCCTCTCTGACAGCGCTCAGAAAGTCTCTCAGAAAGTTTATAGTGAAATGAGTTCTCTTTCACCACTGATTGCCTTTCAGCAGCTTAAAATCACTTGTTTGTAAACCGTAATGCTTTAATTAATTATTATTATTTATTTTATTTATTTTTTTGCGACCATGTAGCACAGCAACGTCACATAAGCGTATAACCGATAGAGATGATAGTCCTAAATCTCTACCAGCTGACAAATTTCTACTGGTTAATTGTGTCTACGCTTTAAATAATGCTAGGTTAAAAACAGCCCAGCTTGGGTTATTTGGAAACCCAGGTAAATATTGGAAAGAACACATGTTGGTTTATTTTACTGGTTGCTGGTAGTGTTAATGTTTTAACCTAACATGCTGGGTTGTTTTATTTAAGTCAACTATTGTTTAAAAAAATATTATCCTGCTGCCTTAAAATCATCTGGAAATTTAACACACACACACACACACACACACACATACAATTACTAGAGGCAACAGCAATAATCAAAAGATGCAAATTTATTATTAAGCAAGAACACATGGACAACATACAAGACAAATAAAACTGAATATAATTCAGCATAGTTTACAATATTTTGTACATTTAAATTTGTTCAACATACATTTTAGAAATAAAAAACAATTAACATTTAAAGTAGCATTTTAAAGGTCCCGTTTTACGCGCTTTTTTGAAGCTTTGATTGTGTTTACAATGAGCAATATAACATGTGTTCATGTTTCGCGTTTAAAAAAACACAGTATTTTTCACACAGTTCACCTATCTGTATACTGCTGTTTTCACTGTCACAAAAATGGGCTGATGTCTTCCTTGTTCTATGAAGCCTCTCCTTCAGAAATACGTAACGAGTTCTGATTGGGCCAGCGGTACCTGTGCTGTGATTCAACAGTAGCTGAGAGCAGGCTGCCCTCCTGGTAACGCGATTGGGCTAGAACGCACGTGCTGGAGATGTATTTATAGTCACAGGAGCGTTTTTACTGACGAGATGCGCATGAAAACCGCATTCGTTTTTGTGCACAGCCCTACCATCTAGTTCACAAAGCTAAACAGCGTTGCCCTTTGTGTAATAAGTTACTGAAACTGTTAAACGCACCAACTTAAATAATAAAATACACTTACCGGTTGTGGTCCATAAACAACGCCTTCTCCAGACAAAGAGGGAACTGCTCCATCTTTCAAGAATAATCTTTGTGTAAATCCAGCATTAAACTGATTGAGATTGAGAAAGTTGTCCTCAGCAAGCTGTCTTCACCAAAATGAGCTGCACATAGTTTTACATGTGCATTATAATTTTCGGGAACCGAGTTAAACATAAATTGTAACCATTAATCTCAAAGTACAGCGTTCCTGGGAAGCCCAAACAAAGATGACTGGACTCAGAGATTAAAAAAAACAGCGTTTCAACAACATGGCGACAAACACAAACAGCTCTTCCTTCTTCTCCATCGGAGCGCAACAAGGCCACACCCCCCTGTTTGTGAATTCATGTGGGCGGTGGTTAGTCAAAAAAACTGTTTTAGTGACGTCATTCCTGCAGGAACTAGAGGGCTGTAGTCCAAACAGGTCGTTTTTTGTAGGCGAATTTTGTTAAATCAAATATCTCGCTTGGCATTGAACTTTTACAGATATTATTTATACTCTAACAACAACATTACACACTAACTAAAGTTTTAAACATGGAATCACGAAGAAGGGGACCTTTAATTTACTTGTATTCAACTGTTCTCTGTGATCACTTTTTACCGAAATATTAGTCATTTGCGTGACGGCATCTTTAACTGGCTAAAATCTGAGGTGAACTACGAACTTCAGACAATGGCCTCGCGTTTCACTCGTAGCTAGGGCTGGGTATCGAGTTGGATACTTTTTAGGCACCGACCAAATAGCCTTGATACCACAGAGTATTGAAAACTTCTCGCCATTCGGTATCAAATTTCGATACCTAAATGGTTAATCTCATCAGCGTCAGTGAGCCAATAAGCCTGCAGCACTAGCTAGTATGTTTGACTATAGGCACGGTGCAGATCGATCACTGTTTGACATTTGTGAGAGTAATTAGAAAGCACACGGAGCAGTTTGTTCTCTATAGCTCTCGTGATACTGTAATACACCGATTGGTCTGCACAGTCGGTCTGCATCAACACACCTAGTTCACACCGATTACACCTAGAGATGTGTCACACATGTGAGGCTGTAGTGTGTATGCGTCCCAGACCGCTTAGATGTAAGGCTACATTTACACTGGTGCATTTTTGTTTTAAAATGAAAACGATCCTCATCTTATTGGCATTTTCTTTGCATTTTAAGCTGGCTTTCCACTATCTTCAACAAACGACAAGCGACAAACCAGAAGCCAATCATTTCCAATGGAGAGTGCAGGAGCTGTGTGAAGTTCTGATCATATGCAGATATCTGTGCATGTTATGTGACTATTCATGCAAACTGTATCATCGTAAGACAATAAATAAGATATATATATACTGCTTTTACTCAAACTTCACTTTAAACCACCATCGAGTGTTTGTAATAACTTCCAATTGGCATCTAATGTGTGTTTTGGCCATGCAATGTTGCTGAAATTAAACATGTCTTTACTTCTGAGTTAGAGCAGCGATCATGGAAAAAAAAAAACACAGGCAGACAGCACTGGAAGCTGCTAATGCTTGTCTGAAAATCAATGGAAAATAAATAGAAATCATGATTCTGATGTCTAAGCAAGGTATTTTAAAACAAACATGTAATAGTGTAAAATGTAGCCTAACAGGTGTGTAAACTGAAGACTATTTGAGTTGTGTTAAAACTATTCCTTTGTGCAGTGGCCCAAGAGCTGAGTCTCGGAATTTGTATAAACATCAAAAAGCTGACAAATAAAACCTATGTCATCTTGTTTAAATTTATTTAATAAAATTGTTATCGCACCGAATAAAGTAGTATCCACTGAACAAACTACATTATTTAATAAAGGGGTAATCATTCGTACCATATAACCTCTCAAATCCCTTTATGGTCAAAACTGAGTTGTTTAAGATTTTTAGAAATGTGAAATTTATGTTTGTTTGTTTGTCTGTTTTTAGTTTTAGAATGTGAATGCAACTTCATACGTACAACAGTTTAATCCGAAAAGTGCTGTATAATCAATCAGTGAATACTTGTAGGCTTGTAGAAAACAATGTGGAGAAGATAGAAGATCCTCCGATGCGACCAATTGTTTCAGGGAATGGGTCATGCCACCCTATTTAAAATACACTACGGATTCTTGAATAAATTAAATCAAATTCCTTGCATAAGCACAATGGATTGTCTTATAACACTCTATGTCACTTCACTTTGCTTTTTGATAATGACAGAGTACCATCACAATATATAATGGAACTAATAACATTAGTCTTAATCGAGAACTATTTTTTTATTTGACAAATGTTTTTATTTGCAAGTTCAAGGTACAGTGATTGTGCACATTTATTGATGGGTAAATTTGAAAAAGCACATTTCTATAATAATAATCAATTTCATTCAAACACTAAGGTTTGGATGGTATATATAGATCATCGTTTCATGATTTGGTCAGGGTCTGAACAGGGGTTAGATGTATCTGTTTATTAATAATAAAAAAAAACTGCATCTATTTAATTTTACAATGGAAAAGAAAGTTGTCATTACATACAATAGTATTTCGTAAGCCAAGGATAAAAACACAGTATTATCCATTGACAGTTATCATCCAGCTCCATTAAAACTTAGTTTACCAATTAGCCAATTGCAAAGATTAAAACATAATTGTAGTACTACACAGGAATTTAATGAACTAAAATTGCCATTTCATTGACTTCGTTGTAAAGGGTATCCACAAACTTGGTTAAAATAATGCAATAGATAAGGTTAACAAATTTAATAGGCATGCTCTTTTGAAAATAGATAAAGCCATTGATAAACAGAGGATATTTTCAGTGGATTGTTTATTGTGCAATGATACAATGAGCATAGGGATACAATAAAATCAATCATTTTTAAATATTGGCATATATTATCGTCAGATTAATTAATCTCTAAATGATCAATTTCAGTATCGCCGACTGTTCAACAGATATGTTGGTAAATTCAGATGTAGTAACGAGAAAAATGTCAAGACCTCCCAAGCAAAAACTGTGCTGCAAGCCAGAACTTGGTGAAGTGCCACAAGAATCACATTATGTATTACCTGTTCAACTCATAATGATCTGTATATTAAAATGTCCCTGTTAAAATGTATATAGAAAATTTTTCACATCAGTTGAAATTACGAATAAATGAACATGAATCTAGTATACGGCAACAAGACATGACCTCTTCAGTAGCGAGACATTTCAATGAATTGGGACACGACATCAAGCAATTGGAATGTATAGGAATAGAGGAAGCTTTTGGCTCACGTATAGGAGGTCATATAAATAAATAATTATTTAAGTACTTTTCCCCGAAAAAAAAAAAAAAAAAAAAAAAAAAATCCTTGATAATTTATGCAGTCTGTGTCCTCTATATAAAAATATATTGAGCACACCTCAATGTAATGAATATGACATCGAAAAGTGTAGGATGGCTTCTGTTCGCTCATGACTCTATAAATGTATAGGCTGCATATGACAGGATAAAGTTTTAACTAAACTATGTGTGAATATATTTTCTCTGCCTCTTTCCAGATGCGGTCAGGCTGTGTTTAACCTTGACTTGTGTGACCGTAGACACAGTCGCATTATGAGACCATCTGTTCAACTCCCCTATCGCATTTATTGTATGTCATAAAGTTGTGAGTCTGCTCCCTGTCAGCTTTTACGGCTTCATGCTCTTCAGAAACTCACTTTTTACATGCATTGAATGAGTGTGGGACAGCCACAGGTGAATCACATGAGACTAGCTTGATTAAAAGTCATATCATATGGTCAGGCTCTTTAAAAAAATTGCAGCACAGTCTCGATTGTTTCAGGCATACAAATACATTTTGGAGCCAGACGGCGTATGGCACCGCATTTGTTGCTGGACAACTTTGACTTATTTTTGGCCCAGTGTTTCATGCCAAAGCAGCTAAACATACTAAATAGACGTGATTATTCAAAATCATAATCATTGTGTAAACACTGTAATCAAAAGTTTTCATTTGTAGCACAAAATAAAATATGCTAAATCATATAAACACATTTACAGACCCTTCTGGTTCTGTTTGGATATTCATGCTCAAACATCACAAAGAAATGTCCAACTCACATGTCACCCTCATATAATAACAACAACAACAGCAACAACAATAATAATAATAATAATAATAATTATTATTATAATAATAATAATAATAATACATTTTGCGTGAATAAAACAAATAAATATTTTTTTTTCATGACAATGAATCATGCAAATATTTTCAACTTTTTATTTTTAATTAGTGTATTCTTTAATTTAATAATTGTAATTAATTAAATTCAAGTACTGTAAAAACAAGTATTATTTATCATTTAAATTTACAAATACTTTTAAAATTATATGCACACACACACACACAAACACATACTTTATATAATGAGAAGTGATTTGTGCTTAATTGTAATGAAAATAATTTCACAAGCCAAAAAATCATAATGGTCTGCAAAAATAGGTTTAATTCACCATATGAAATAAGATTTCTGATTTTATTTTTTTAGGTGGTGAAATATGACCATAGGACAAAATATTGACAGGCTTTGTGTGATTCTCTCTTAAATTGCACTCAAGCATTTACAAAGTACATTGTTCTTTGGAAAGATCCTTTTCATGGAAATTAGCCGCCTGACATCCACATTATGATCTTACCTGGTTTCCAGCCCTCAGCTGTTAGATTCCATAGGAATATTTGACAGGGTTTGCCAGATGAGATAGATTTTAATCTGATGGTGTCATGAAGGCAGGCAACCTGGGGCACAGAGGAAACGATAGTGGTGATATTTTCAAATGTTTGCATGCAGGGATAGCTTTCTGTTCACACTACGGCTGAATATGGATTTATTGCTCTATATGTCCCGTCTTTTTTTATTTATTTATTTTATTGCATTTGTAGACATGGATCTGCATTCTCAGATGTGTGGCTTTGTGAGATCAGGAGAAAATGAAACCTAAAAATGCACATTTTGAAAAATAGAGAAACAAATCTCAAGGGTTGAAACTGTTGCTGATACTTCTACTCTTGTGTGTAAAAAGTACAGGAAAAAGACAGGAATTGACGTGTGAATTATTATTATTATTTAAAAAGGTTTTTTTTTTTATAATTAAAAGATTGATTTATTTATGTGATGAAATAGAAACAATATAAACAGAAACATATGTGATGAAATAGAAACATTTTGTAACATTATAAATGTCTTTACTGTTACTTTTTTATTGTCACTTTTAAACTATTAACTTTGCCATCACAGAAATAAATTACACTTTAATATATATATATTTCTTTTCTTTTCTTCTCTTTTTTTATAATGTTAGAGTTTTACTATATTTTTTTTCAAATAAATTCACTTCAGGTATATATATATATATATATATATATATATATATATATATATATATATTATTTAAGACCAAACCAAATTGCACAATGCTAATCTAACTTGTAACGTGTAAGGGCTTTGAGTTCCCAATGATGGTTAAGACTTCATGGTTGTGTTCATGTGCCCTTAAATTATGAATACGATCATTTCGACATATTTGAATGCAATACTTAAAAGTGTTCCTGCTATTCTGTGCCACTGAATATAGCCTGACAGGGGAAAATCTATTTGCACATATCGGCAAACATATAGCACAGACAGTGTAATCCAGTTCACAAATCAATGACTCTCATGAGAAGGATCCTTTAATGAATTATTCAGTCAGTGATGAATCAGTTCCCCTAAATGTACTTTGAATTAAAGGATCCAGAGTCATTAAGTGGAATCAGAATAATTAAATTCCCTTTGATTTCCATTCATAGATGTTGTGAACTGTTATATTGTACATCCAGCAGTAGTTCAGATTGCTGTTTTAGATCTAGAGATCTCACTTAGGTCCTAAAATACTAAAAATTGTCGATGTAAAGATAAACAACACAGTTGTGTTGTGTTTTTTTTTTTCTTATCTGTATCTGTTACTGCCATGATATGACTTAAAGCTGCAGTAGGGAACTTTTGACGCTCTAGCGGTTAATAAACAGAACTGCTTGCGTCTTGCGGAAGAACATTGTAGCCGGAACTACTTCTCTCTGTTTATGTCTATGAAGAATCACAAAGGTACTGGGTTACTCCGCCGCGGTACCCCCGAAGCAATCTAAAATAGTCCGAATATTAACACTTATTATAGGTGTACCCTAGTGATTCAGGACAAGCTAAAAACACGGTTTGGAAAATGGATTCATGGTGTACTCGCTTATTATGTTCATTTTTCTACATTTTGAACACAAACAAAGTTACGGACCGCTGCTCTGATTGGTTATTTTTTACCGGGAGCGATGGGTTTCTGCAAATGGTAATAGGACCACTGGGAGGAGCCAGAGGAGCTTGATTTTTTCACAGATTATCTGTCTCATATTCTACTGTCAGGACATAATGACAGGTTTAATAAATATGTAAAAAATATTTTTTTCAAAAGTTCCCTACTGCAGCTTTAAGTAGATTTGGAATATAGCCCATGAGTCATTGACAAGATTGTTATACTATTTATTTATTTATTTATTTATTTTTTTTGTAGCCTTTTGAACTTGACAGATCCTGTTTTACTGTATGTATTCATCACATGCAACCGAGCTGCTTGGACTTCTTTTGTGTTCCATGGAGGAAAAAAAGTTATACGGGTTTGCAAACATAAAAATACATGCTGAGAGAACTTTAATTTTGGGGAAAATGTCTATTTAAGAATGAAGTTTAAAACAGAATTTGATGCAGAGATACATGCAGAGGTGAAAGAGTTACTTAAGAACGCTTGTCTTTCTGTTCGATCTTGCTTAATTAAGCAGCTTAGATCATTTCTCAACTCAGCTCAAATCATTACAATTCATCTATCAGACTCATTAGTCCTGCATCTTAATTAGTGTTTATGCTTAGATTAGACTGAAGACCTCCATGACATGACTGATGTACTCTCCAAGTACTTTATTGATCAGATGAAAAATAATGTATTTCCTTAATTTAAACCTTTAGACTACGGCTACTAGACGTCTACTACATGTTTGTGTGAAATATATTTTTTTTTTTTGTCTTAAAGGTGCTGTAGGGAACTTTTGTAAAAAAAATATTTTTTACATATTTATTAAACCTGTCATTATGTCCTGACAATAGAATATGAGACAGATAATCTGTGAAAAAAATCAAGCTCCTCTGGCTCCTCCCAGTGGTCCTATTGCCATTTGCAGAAACTCCATCGCTCCTGGTAAAAAACAACCAATCAGAGCTGCAGTCCGTAACTTTGTTTGTGTTCAAAATGTAGAAAAATGTATATAATAAGCGAGTACACCATGAATCCATTTTCCAAACCGTGTTTTTGGCTTGTCCTGAATCACTAGGGTGCACCTATAATAAGTGTTAATATTCTGACTATTTTAGATTGCTTCGGGGGTACCGCGGCAGAGTAACCCAGTACCTTTGTGATTCTTCATAGACATAAACAGAGAGAAGTAGTTCCGGCTACGATGTTCTTCCGCAAGACGCAAGCAGTTCTGTTTATTAACCGCTAGAGCGTCAAAAGTTCCCTACCGCAGCTTTAATGTCTTATATGTGTATTTTAAAATATGTATATTTTTCTACTGTGCATGGCTAACAAGGTGTATCTCTCTCTGTCACTTTTAGAAAATCTTACATACAGTAACTGTTATACTATTTTGTCACTTAAATTACATATTAGATAGAGGTGTTGATATAATTGTACCTGATAACAACCGAAAGTGTGACAGTCCAAGATCTGTTCCAGCACATTCATCCACTAATTGACTCCCAGATATAGACACACACAATGTAGAGATAGAAATAATAGTATATCATTGTTGGGTGGTATGGCCTAAATTATGTGGTATGGCTTAATTACTTTTATACTATATTATTGTAATAATGCAATATACCACTATATAGACAGTTCTTTCTGGTCCTTGAATCTGATTGGCCAAGTACCTTTTACAGTCACTGTTTGCATCACTCCGCTTGCAGTATTTCTCACAGCAATATCATGGCGAATGCCCAAATGCATTAGAATTTTATATAGTGGTTATTTATAATACTGTATATATCTGTATAATATAATAAATATACTACAATAATAACGATACAATATATAGTATTAAACTTATTTCTGTATAATTATTATACTATATATAACATAATACTGTTTTTATTTTAAGGTTTTTTAGGTGATGATTTACTCGTTTAGACTTCAAATATGCAGTTTGTTAATAAAGATAATTTGAATTTCTCCATAGTGGTTAAACATGAGACATATTTTTTGGGGGTAAATTTAATGGAGAGTCTTCGGTCCCATTAACCTATTATTTGTTCCAAAGCAAATAGTTTTGACTAAGGGCAAAACTGAGGGCTCAGCAGACATTCAAACTAATGTTTTTTTGTGAATATGAGAATTTGCTAAAGAATAGATGCTGTATCAGATGCTGGTAATCACAATCACTCAGTCTATCTCTCTCTCTCTCTAATAATAATACTCTGCATATTACAGTGAGCTTTTAATACAGTAATACAATCAGCTTTCAATGACGCAACTCAATGTTCTTTCGCTACTAGTTCTTGGCCACACACACACACGCCCGTTGCAAAGTTTCAGGAATGACATCTGCACGTTTATGCAGGATTCGCTCTCGAAGTACCAGTGTATGACATGGTGATATCCATAGCAATAGACGGGACAAAATATGTGAAAATTTGCATTTAAAACAGAGCACCCTCAGTGATTATTTCTGGAACCTAGTTGATACACTTTTATTGCATAACTGTATACAAAAACAGCAAAATACAAATGCACTAAATAAAGATGTAATAAATGCATATTTACAATTTAAGCACCTAACTAAAACAAGTATTAATAAAATAAATTACTAAAAAAGGCTGAAAAAATCTTCACCTGGATTAGAAAAAAAAAAAAGCTCCTCTGGTCTTCAGTGATGTGAGGACAACGTATGAACATGTACACATAGTATCTGCTTGCATCGTAACATTATGCGCTATCGACATTGTCATTAAGATCATGCTATAGAAAGCCACCTAAAATTAAGTATTACAAGGAGAAGAAATCGGCCCTAGACAGTTGCCTACACATGCCAGGGTCTGTCACTGCCAGATGCAGTTATAAATACTAAAAACAAGCCTATCACAAGGTATCTGGTGGGGGGGGGGGCACCCCTGGTTACCATGTAGACACGCCCCTGTATATGTCACATGAAGGCCTGCAAATGGACAGTTGTGAGGAGACAACTGATTACGAGCCATTTATTTGCTGCTCTGATTGCACTCACTATAGCCGATCACACTGCACGCTCACACTTGCTTGTATACAAGGTAAATCAACACCACTGTCATCCCTTACATGTGGTTTGTTGAACTATTGATGTCCAGCCAAAATGCTTGCACGTGTTAATTAAAATCCTGATCAAGTGAGCACCCCAGTCCAAGATGCTTTCACGCAACTGTGCTACAGTTCTCTTGTATGTACATATATGAAATAAACCACTCAATTGTTAGCGAGTGAGACCCATTATCTCTTTAGTCACAAGAATCAAGGACACAATTTGAGAAATGCCCATAAGTGCCCTTAATTCACTCTGGAGGAGGGGCAGCAGTGGGTGTGCTGAACACGCGTGGGTGTCCTTCTTTGTCTGGATCTACTGTGCAGTTTTGTTTTTGTTTTTTTTAGTGGATGTGTTAATTGAGCTGCCTTTTGCCGGAAGAAAGCACTTGTTTTCTCAAACGCCTGATCACCATGCCATTAAAACTCCATTCTGAGCTTGACTTGAGATGAAGCACTCTCGTTACAGATATGAAACTATTGTTCCACAGCGCTGCAAGGAAAGGCGGCCCGCTGAACAGCTTGGCAATGGACCCTGCTGCTTTTTGCATTGAATGAACCGAGAGATGTGGGTGGATTGGCTTTGGTTTTCTGGATTTATATCTTAAGAGTTAGAGGTAATGAAGCTTGGGATGTTAACGATTGAATCTACCTGGAGTTGTTGCAAGGCTTTGTTTCCCAAAATATTCCCCATATAGTAGACAAAGGAGTCTTTGAGTCCAGTTGGATAGTTGAAGTGGGTGTTGTGGATGGTTTAGTTTTTCAGCAAACCATATTCAACTTTTTTGGCTGCTTTGATGCTTTCCCATGTTGCATGATTGGAAGGAATCCATCAGATATAAATGTTCTTTTGTGACCATGACAAAGTTTTGCTTCTATAAAGTACAGCTTCTGATTAAATAATGTAAATTGGTTTCACATGACTCCAAAACGTTACATGAGCATAATTTCTTCACATATCTTCAACTTCATGGAACTAAGTTTTTCTGTTAGTGAGCTGTTTTAGCAAGTATTAGCATGCTAAATGCTAAGTAATGAAACGGTTGTTGATTAAAGCAACAAAACATCCTTTTTGTGTACTAATTCTCAGCCTTAGCAATAGCGCCACTTTTCACCACAATGGTAAACCAGTAAAAAAAAAAAAAAAAAAACACTGTTCCAAATCCCATCATAATTAAACAATTATCCACTCTTTTCTCATTTTGCTAAAAAATGCAAAAAATACTGTTATTTCTAGTCATTTTTTAACCCCCCCGGAGCCATATGAGGCACATTTTATGATGAATGTGCACGCTTTATTTGACGACTTGTGGACTGTGTAAAAGGCAAAAGGTTTATCTGTGAATCTAAAACTTTAATACTGGTTTCTGGTCTCCTGCCTTCGCTTGTGTATGAATGGAAGTCAATGGAGCGCAAAGCATGGTGGTGCTATATAGATTAACACTTTAGCAAAGAATATCTGTAGAAAACCTTATCCTATAAATGGATCTGTCAGTAACAATGAACAGACACACAGAAGCATCTGCTGTGAATGGCGTCAGAATGGATTTTTACTTTCAATCTGTTTGCCAGAGCTTGTCACTTTGATTGTGGTCATTTTGACTTACATCAACAAATCATAAAATTAAAAAGCATTTGTTGAGCCACAAGCTCAGAGTGAAAATGCATGAATAGATTTTCACATCCAGACATCGATTACTCCGAGACACAACTTCCTATTCTCAGTTTGACAGATGACACTGGTGTCATTTATGTCCGTTGCTAGTCATTTTCCACTTTGGAAACTAGCCCAATTGTGAGGTTTTTGATGGTGGGCAGATTAGTGCTGGGTTTTCATCAAATATCGTATGTTTCTTTCCTCCCATAGTCCTTAGAGGCTGTTCAGATTCTAGAGGCAGTGTCTAAACCTGCAGATAAAGGTATTATATTTGGAGAATCTTGGGAGTTACTGTGTGGTTATTCTGGTTTCTGCTGTACCTGTTATTTCCCCAGAGAACAGCATCCTTCCAAACATTTTCCGAGGGGGAAATTCGCCAGGAATGAATTGAGCCTGATGAGACCATTGTGTATTTGTTCAAACTGTTTGCATTGTTTTGGCACTCAGTTCCTTAAAGGAAAATGCTAATTAGCTAATAGTGCAAAGCCAAAATAAACAAAAACACAACAATCTGTGCTGAACTCAATTTACAAGGCTCAGTTCATATGTGCTAAGTTGTGGAAGATTCAGCAGCCTAGGTGATCTGGGATATTCTCATAAAAATGGTACAAAACGGTCTAAAAGGTACTAAAATGAACACTTTAGGTAATAATGTACACCTTTAAAGTACTAGTGTGTATCATGTACAATGCTGTACCGTTCAGGTTTGTACCTTAGAGTACCACCCGAGTGACAGCTCATAAGACATACTGTAAACACATACATTTATGTTTGCGTAGTTACTAAAATATACAATACTGCCAAATATTGAAATCATCCCAATGATAAATTCAGTTTATTGTGACTTCTGCTGTTAATTCATTTTGAAGGATTGCATAATGTTTAACAAGAATATGCTTTATGATCTTAATAACAATTATTTAACCTTTACTTATTAAGGGTTTTTCTTTTCTTTCTTTATTTTTTGTTTGTACTGTGGGACACCAAAGGTGTTTTCTCATTATAGGCTTGTGTTGTGGCTGACAATAGAACCATAGGACCCACTTTATATTAAGTGGCCTTAACTACTATGTACTTACATTTTAATTAATAATTTAGTACAATGTACTTATTGTGTACATACATGTTTTTACATTGTACTTATATAAAAAAAAAAAAAACGACATGTAATTACATCTGTATTTAATTTCTGTAATTACATTTATAATTACACTGTTGACCCATACTTTACACCTTAACCCACCCTTAAACTTACCCATACCTCCAACCCTCTCCCTAACCTTACCCCTATCCCACCTAAATAGCAGCAAAAGTGTTTTACAATACAATATGAACACAATAAGTACATTGTACTTAATTTTTTATGTAAGTACATAGTAGTTAAGGCCACCTAATATAAAGTGGGACCGAACCATAAAATGCACGGTGCCTTCATGGAGTAAATCGATGAGATGTTATACAGTTCACAACTTAAGAATTACTTCCACCAAAAAAGAACTGTATCTGCATCATCATTTGATACCACTTATATGTCAAAAAGTATGATTTCAAAACTAAATAGTTCACTATGTGAAATTTTACCCATTAAATTTAATTGGCATTGCAGTATCTTTTTTTTTTTTTTTTTATGAGATTCTTTTTTTTTTTTTTTTTTTAAGTAAAGGCCAGAAAGCACCATCCTTGCCAAGAACGAAGCCTTATATAAAACATTGTATATAGCCTACATTAGTAATGAAGATGAGTTATATGCACAGGCCTATAGTAATTTTATTTTAATATCTATCTGCACCGGTATGCTCTGCATTAGAAAACTGTGCTTTTTATAGCTTCAATTTTAGCTGAAACAAGTTATATTATGTGTGCATGAGAACAAGAGAGGGAAAGAAAGAGATTTTACATGGACCTGTACTTGGCTGTACTTTTCCATTGATTTTTTTTTTTTATTATTCATGTGTAAGAACACTGGGAAATGCCAAATAATAATACATGCTATTTGTTTTACATGAACAATGCATTTTCGTTAGGAATAAATGCATAATTTAGTTTAGTCTTGTAGCATCATTCTCAATATTCATTTACTGAATGCTGAGGATTTGATAAATGACATGTCAGCTTCATTTCGACACAAGAAATGGACTAATAAAAAGGTTACCTGAGCATGAGAAGCAAGAGAATGAGACGCAGAGTTTGGGGGGTGGACTGAAATTGACTGACCTTAAAATCCCTGGGCTTTCAATAAACACTTGTGTGTTTGGCTTTGTGTGTATGAGATTCCTAGCGCTCTTAAAGGACATCCCATTAATCCCTTTACTGACCAAACGCGCACGTGCAGGTGTCACTTATCCAGCCGCCCCAGAAATGTCAGCGTTTGCTGGATCGTCCCAGCGCTCGCCTGTGATGACTGAATGCTGGGAGGATGAAATGTCCATTGAGCTGTCATTCAACCACCTTTATATTTATTTAACTCTTTATTTCATGTTTTGCTACTTCCGTGTGCATTCCGCAGGGGTTCTCAGTGGCAAGTCAAAGATGATGATTTTTTTATCGGTCCCTGTCTTTTTATATTCTTCTGTTCTTCACAAAAAAGCAATAGTTTAACTTTTGTGTGGAGTTTGAAAGCGGCGCGTTGTCTTTTTTTTTTTTTTGTATTTCATAAAAAAGAAGATCATAAAATCATTTGACATCTTTCCCGTCATCTCGCAAGGACATCAGGAGTGAAACGAGGAGAGATGAGTGAATACGCGGGCTGAATTTTATTGAGCCATTGTTCATGAAATACTGATCAGCTGAATGCTTTTCTTTGGAGTAACTCTGAAAACTGCCTTGAGTTAAAGAACAATAGGAAGGTTACTTTAAGAAGATTATTCTCTTTTTGCCCTCTACATGTTTTGCCCTTGGCATAGCAAATGATCAGGGCTTTTACATTTTATATTTTTGCCAGTGTTTATAATAGTTTCACTATTGCCAATACCGATTTCAGATATCAGATATGCTATTGTAGACTCTGCTTAAAAAATTAAAGAGAGAGAGAGAGAGAGAGATTTGATCTCACCACCATCCAGTCCATCTGGAATCACATGAAAGAAACACACACACACAAAAAAGAATGAGACAGGCTAAATCTAGAAGAACTTTGGCAACATAAAGATGCTTGGAGAAACCTTCCTGCAGAGTTCAAGTACTGTGAAAAGTATTCGGCACTTGTGTAAAAATGCTGCATAAGTGAGGATGCTTTAAAAAATTATGTCATAAATAGATTGTGTACTACATTAAAGCAACATTTTTTGTTGAGCTTTTGTCCTAAATTTTTTATTTTTTTTCCCTTCGATCACCTTCGAGATGTTGCCACAGTTCTTCTGGATAAAAATAATATCAGTTTTATTAAATTACATGAACACATACAATATAAAAACGTTATTTTAATTGTAATTTGTCACTGGATTATGCTATTTTTTTTTCTTTTTTTAGCTTATAAATAATTGTAAATGATGAAAATAAATGATTACTATAAAAAGTGTAAAGATATTAAAATTATAATTGGTCTTACTGACCACCCTAATTGTGACTTTATTTATTCATTAATTAATTCATTCATTCATTCATTCATTCATTCAATCATTTGTTCATTTGGTGCTCTTGATGCTGTTCTTTTTTCTTTTCTTTTTTTTCTTTGAACTAGCATTTTTGCCATTCCTAATTTTGTCTTTAGAAAAACCTGTACAGAAAGCATGGGGACTGGTGTATAACTAGCATATTCCTGTGTGTCGTTTGATGATTCAAAAGCCCATTCAAAAGTCTCATTGCTTGATATGGTCCAGTATGTCAGAACACTCACTAATAAAACTAAACACAGGAACGGTTTTGACGACAAGACCAAAAAAAATAAAAAAAATAAACGTCATCTTGAGTTTGTGAAGGATGAGTGATCTGTCTAATATGAAAACGCATTCTGTTGGGCGAATCGTGTTGGAAATGTCAGGGAGGGTTATTAATCACATTAAAAAAAAAAAAAAAAGTCTGATGCTCATGCACTATGACACGCAGAACCTTGGTTTACGGATATTATGTCGACTGAGTGTTTTGATTCATCACGTCATATTTTGAAAAGTATTATACTGCAGTCTTTGCCGCCATGGCTGTTGTTGCTGCTTCAAGTCTGGATCTCATTTAACAGCACTGTTTTATGTCACAGACTTGTTCCTCCCTTACTATAAACATAAAGTGAGATATTAAGATAGTTACTACAGATGGTGGGACTCGCATACACAGCTAATAGATGGATGAGTGAGCTTCTTCCATATTGAAGTGTGCAGAACTCTTGGTTGCTTCTGCTCAATAATTTAAGCATAAATAAATGCTAAGCCTGGCAAAAAAAAAAAAAAAAAAAGTTTAATTTAATTGTATTTACTTTTATTATATTTTATATATTTATTCATGCATTATATATTCTGCCATTCATTTATTTCCGCAATTTTTTTTTTTTTTCATTTTTTCATTTTAACCATTTATTGTTGTAGAGCAGATGAAAAGATATTTAATGCAAGAACTAAAAACAGTTTGTGAGAACGAGCATCTAGGCAAGACGTGTTTGAATTAATTCACTATTTTTCGTTTTTATCTCACATAACAAATGACGTTTCAATCCCACCTCTCCAAACTTTTCACAATCCAGTGCTATTTCCTAAAAAAAAATTAAAAAAAAATTAATAAAAAAATAAAAAAAAAGATCTACATTTTGCCTTGTTGAATATCCTATTTCACTCAAAAGTTTGTCAGCATTATTGGAGAGCTTTCTACTGAATGCTGGTTTTGCAGCTCAGATTCATTCAGTAAAAAATCCATTGGACTGATTCTGAGTGACAACTTGTGACTCCTTTTGAGTCATTTTGTTTTCATGTGAAATGTGTGAAGACAAAGGAATGGCAAAGTGTTTTGTCATAACATTTAATTCAAAATGCAAGATCACAACCCGTGGGCCTCCGCTGAATATCGATGCAGGGAACTCTATTACAAGCACCATTGTTCCTTTTACAGCAAACAACCAATTCAGTGCATCTTTAAAACCAATCCAGCTTTGCGTTAAATAAAGCAAACCAATGCCTCTTTAGAAATCTAAAAAAATAAGATGCATAAAATAAATATATAAATGACAAATCTTTCAGGCTGATACAAACAGGCCAATATTCTCTTAGTTATGAATAACACTATCAAACTTCTCCCATAACACGTATGCAAACCTGATTAATTAAACACCATAGCCTTCCATTTACACTACCATTTCATCTGTATTCCTTACTGAATCATGGGAAACCTCAGGAGATAATCCCTGTCAGGATGAGTAAAGCGTTACTCTTCAACACATTATAGTAAGTGGAGTACAGCGCTCGATTGAAGCGTTCTTTGGCTTAAATAATCCTCCAACCCGGTCCAATAGCCTTGATTGAAAGTGATGAATGAAAACGAAGAACTGCCCGCGCGGGTCACACTTAAGGTGAGCATTGAGCCGCACTCCCACGACCCTAATCATAACTCGCATAAATCACTGAGGGAATGTCCTCAGAGCTTGATTGTAACAACTGATCGCAACTCACCTCATTCAGCTGCTCATCACAGGTAAAAAGGTCTGAGATGGATCAGGGACGTCTCCCCCTCCATCTTCAGAAGAGCCCTTCAGTGAAAGCATGCTTCACATCAGGTCATTTTAAGATAGAGTTAGAGTTTTTTTTAATTACACTCCTAGAGCTCCATTTGAATGCACATAAATGCTTGCTTTTCATTTCAGCTGGTGTTTGATGGAGGCATGTCTCTGAAGTTATCAGAAGTTAAACTTAAATAAAGAGTGAAACAATTTCCCAGGAAATGTGAGAAGATTCTGGTGGCAGATTGGCTTCTGTGTGGATAAGCATGTGGCTGTCTAAGGATGAGAGAGGATTGGAAAGGTTAACAGCATTTCTTGTCCTTTCCTCTTCAGTTCATCTGCCTATTCCTTGGAGGTAAATGAGGGAGACAAATAAATATAGAAATAGCTTGTCCAGCTACAGTAAAGTGTCTGATGCGCAGAACAAGATTTTTGAGTTTCACAAAATAGAAAGTGACTGTAAGAAAAGAGCTAAAGCACTGAAAATCCGCATTTCCACCATCAGGGCAAAAATTAAGAGGTTCCAATCAACTAAAGATGTTACAAATCTGCCTGGAAGAGAACATGTGTCGTCCTAATGCACAGTGAGGAGAAGAGTTTGAGTGGCTAAAGACTCTCCAAGGATCACAGCTGGAGAATTGCAGAGATTAGTTGAGACTTGGGGTCAGAAAGCCTAAAAAAAATAACAATAATGATCAACGAGCCCCTACATCACCACATGTTGTTCGGGAGGGTTTCAAGAAAAATTCTCCTTGCTCATTCAAAAATAATCTCTAGCATATTCAGTTGTCAGACACAACTTGAACTTCAAATGGCATGGGTTCTATGGTTAGACAAAACTAATGAATGGTGAATGCATTTTCCTTATTAAGTGAACTATACCTTTAAGTACAGACTCTTAAGATTGATTGATTGATTGATTGCGTATGTTTCATCTTTGACTCTAGCCAGTCAAGCAAATGTAACAGAAAGGCATCTTATCTTGGTAGTATTCACGGTATTTTTAGCTCATCACTCTCAGTTTAGACCACAAGTTCACTACACAGGTAATCTATCATTTATCCTGTCGTGATGCTGTTGATTTTAACAGGAACAACCTGGATTGTGGTAGATAAATGGCATGCAAATGTCATTTCATGTTGGCTTTAACTATAGATATTCACATCATTTGAACCCTGTGGATACAAATAGCTTTTGTCACACTTTCAACACTATACTAAAAGCAGGCTACATGTCTTTGCTTCTGATCAAAAAGAACATTCAGTTGAGTATGTGGTAAGGCAGTATTGGTAGATGTGATACAATTGTCCTATTTATAACTAGACGTTCAGTTAAATACTGTTGTTCATCACTAGAATAAGTATTTGACTTATTTTTATAGTGGTCAATAAGTTATTTCACCCTTTAAAGGTCCCATATTGTAGACTTTTCTGGAGTTTTATTTTAGGCTTTGATGTCCTTAAGAATATATATTTGCAGTATACTTACCAAAAACCTTCTCATTAATTTTTTCACAGCTCCTTTCTCAGGAGGTCTGCTAAGAACAGGTTGATTTTAGCCTGTCTAATTAATATTCATCAGCCTCTCTTCTGATTGGCCTGTTGTTTTCTGAGTGACACATGGCCAGGCAAACCACTGTTAACTAGGGTCACACCTGGAGGCAGCAAAACAAAGGGGTCAACTGGAGGCGGCCCACTCAAACCAGCATAGATTTGGTTACGTAAGGAGCTTAAAATAGTGTAGTGATGTTGGGTGCCAGAATCAACTTAATACAGCCTCAAATTAGAAATTTGATCCCATATCTGCTGCCAATAACAAACAAACCGATGACAGCTATAGTTATACGCGATAAAACGACAGACTAGACAGAAAAGACTGTCAAAAATGCTTGTGTTTGCAGCGCACACTAATTGAAAAGGTTCAATAAAACATTGTTTTTTGTTGTTATGATGAGTCTACAGATTTATTGCCATATGTTTCTTTCATCTCACAGTGTCGTGTATAGAAAAAATTCAGAACAACAAACTGACGATTTATATAAAATCATTTGTAACTGTATATACATTGTTGTGATTTATTGTGGCTGGAAAAATAATGTAGCTGCAAAAATAGTTGCCTGCTGAAATTGAAATGTATATATATCTTCAACATCCTCAATGACGTGCTAGATAAACACAATGACTTAGTCTTTACTATGCACAATAGATGTGATCCACCTCATAGTAACAATACTGTCAGATTGTCCATCATTTGAGTGAGCTTCAACATGTTCCAGTGCTGTTGCTTCTCAATGCACAGCAATGGTAAGACACGATGTTGTCTGGGGGTTTGACAGAAGGAAAGTGGGACGGTGGGAGGTACTTAGGGTAGAGACTGAAGGAGGTGACTGTGTAGTTCTGACGTCAATTTTTTACGAAAGTCACAACGCTTCGTGAAAAATCACAGCTAATTTAAGCAGGCTGTGTGCATTTCACTGTGGGCTGACTGTTTTGAAATTTAAATGGTAGTTCAATAGCTCCTATTCTAAATGGGATCTTGGGAAAAATGGGAAATACAATAATCATTAATAAATAGTATACGGTATCATCCAAGTTCTTCCGGCATGCTATTTTAAATGCACCATGATGTGGGAACACACTGTTTCTAATCATGCATAATAATTGGAATGGATTTTATGCAAATTACTATCCAACCATAGTGTTTCTTCAGTGCACTGTGATATGTCGCGTGTATATCAGTTGATATCATCAATGCTGTTCATCCTCAAAAGGGTCAGGATTTTTTAAGTGACTATTTTATCCACAATTAAGTCAATTTATTCAGGCAGCACATTTGCAAAATGTAGAGTACAGTTTGATTCTTAATTCTGCAATCAAAAGCAGCGTACTGCTGTGTCCTGAGACACCATGTTAATTGTAGTGTTTGCATGGCAGTTTATCTCCCTTATAATGTGTTGCTTTTTTTTCTCCAACGTTGCAGCACTGTGTGATGTCTAATTAGCAGAATCCTGCAGAGACCTGCATGTTGTGCACAGACAATAGTACAAACAGATAAAGAAAATACAACAAGAGGATTTGTGGCTGATATGAACCAATCATATAAAACTATTTTATGGCTTTTGTGAGTAAATTATGGAATGAGAGTGTGATGTGCCAGAGTAGACAGAGAGAGATTTTGTGCCTTTTTTTTAAAACAATATCAATATTACAGTTCAAATAATTGTATTGTAATTATTCTGCTGGTTTCTAAGACATGGCAAAAGAAAGCTATATTATTCTCCAGCTTCCCTTTGTCATTTTTAATTAAAGTGTTGTGGAAGCAATTATATGGACTCCGAGGTTCCCAATATTTATGCATTTATTTTATTTCTCGTCACATGAAATACATTTTAACAATCTGACACTGTTAAATGGAATTCTAACAGAAGTTCAGGAACAACATGTTAAAATTAATCCTGCCAATCACAAAGGAAAAGATAAACACTGCTTAACTGAATCCTTTTCAAATTCTGCCTGCATTCCAAATTCACCTATACTTTTTATAATTAGGTCCGGAGGGGACGTTTTGTTGCTGAAAGCCGAACCTTTTTAACTTCATTATGTCATATGAACTTTAATACTTGCAAAGTGTGATGTTTGCTTCTTAGCTACTATTGAATTCTTGGCTACTATTGAATTCTTGGCTACTATTGAATTCTTGAAGTTCATGGAGTTTCAGTGGGTGTTTACATGACACAGTTTTCAACTAAATACAGAAAACATATTTGTTTTGGCCATTGATTTACACAACAAAAGCTTTTTGGAAGGCTGAAAAAGCAAACTTTGAAAAACTGGTTCCGTATCTATACCTCACTAGTACTGCATCTGCTAAGACGCTATGGGGAAAACTCCTTTTTCTCCGATGACTGAAGCCTTTTCAATAACACAGTGAAACTGCACAGCCATTGGTTTGCGCAGTGAATTAAAAACCAACCAATGGCAGTAATATTGCAATAGGATCCTCAGGTTTCTTCTTATTTTGCGATGACAATTATCTTTGCTGATACTACAAGACTTGAAGCTTCTCTATGGAAACCCCCTCGCAGCTGATCAAGACTTCTGATCTTTTTGCTCTTTTTGATCTTTTGTCTTCCGGATCCCCTGCCACCATCCATCAACTCTTAAAGAGCATATTAAAGAGCAAATTTTACGCTGCATTGTTGCAAATTGCCTGAACATTGCTGATGATAGTCAGTGCATAGGCGAGTGCATCTCATGTTAAGAAGAAAAAAAAAAAGAAGATGACAGGGAGTTCAATTTACTTTGCCCAATCAGGGCATTGAGGACTTATATTGAGTGTTCATCTCCAATCATGCAGTCGAAACAACTCTTTGTATGCTTTGGCGGCCACACCAAAGGGCTCCCGGTCACAAAGCAGAGACTTTATAAAAATGGATACTATTGCACTAGTGTACTCCTCTCTGGGCTTACATTGCCCCATGGGAGAACCAGTCATGGGTGAGGTCTAGCAGTGTGTTCATCGCAGACATGTATAATGATATATAGCTTACACTTCAAAAAGTTATTTAATTGATTAAATATGAGTGCTGCAAAGTCAGTTGCTGCGCTGCTTTGTTTACTACAGTTACGGGAGAAATGGCTATATTCCTGGACAGAGGCATGACCTGTTGCCAGAGAATGAATTTTAATTTTTCAATAATCCCTTCTGCTTTTTGTTTAGACCAAAGTTACCGTGGTTTCCTGAGTAGGGAACGAGACACTGCAACATCTAGGGGTCGCTATGGGGAATGCCTTGTCATGATCCGTGCTGAAGAATACAACAAAAAAACACCAACAGCCCATGATATCACTACTGGTGCAACTATAGTATAAATAGGCGCAGGGAGAACACGTCATCCACTTCTTTGTCTGAAGCTTGCGCCCAAAGCATGGCAAGAAACCTAGAGGACACAGTCTGATTCCCTCATGTAGCCCAAAATCAATATGTTCGAGAGTCAATAACTCAATCTAAGGTATAAATCCTGTAGTGGCTAGCAGTAAATATCAAGCTGAGGGGGCAAACACCAAGCTGTCAACTGAGAGGGGAGCTCTCAGTTGACCCCCTACCACTGCTCTGGGAAAACAGAGAATTCATCTCTCATGTTAGAGGATGACTCCTAATTCAACAAGAGAATAGGGCCGGAGTCATCAACCTGTCGATCGCGGTCGACAAGTCAATCTTGGAAGCATTTTAAGTTGATCGCAAATAGTTTTCAAAATCAGAAATAAAAAGAACTATATTTTTATTTATTATTGTTAATAAATTTAAAATGCACCATGTGTGAGCCTATTGTGTGTAGTAAATGGTGTCTAGGGGAGGAAGAGGGGTACAGTATATCTGTCCAATCAAATAGCCTATAGTTTACATATAATGTCTGTAAAACAATCGCTTTCTTTATACTTTCACCTGGCACTGCAGCGCGATCCTCCGCTGTCTGCGCACACACCTCCCCAAACAGACGAGGCATTTATACCTGACACAACTGTTTTAGACTTAAAACCAGACCATACAACTGATTTAGACGCGCAAACTGGTGCCGGTGTGATGAGATGTACTACTATCCGTCTGCTTGGGCAGATTCAAGTATAGGTCTCTGCAGGAAAGCAATGTGAGTTACCAGATCGGGGTGTTTTTACACCATGATACCTGATTGGTTGACGTCATAGTGACGTTAGGTTTAGGGGTGGGGTTGGGTAAGGGGGATTATTGAGATTGCATGATTTAGAAACACCCAGCAGTTTGAAAACACCCATGTGGTGATAAATGCCCACTGTTGCTCTGCAGAGACCTAAGTCTCCAGATTCGGCTCAAAGTCGTGCATCTTCTCAATGACGTCATTTTTGTCGCGTGCGCTTCACACTACTATGCTCACTTCAAGCTAACGAAACGATGGCTAAGGCACAACCGGCACAACGGAAAAAGCAAAAAAACTTATAATTGTCATGTAGAATGGGAATATGATTTTCTATTCACCATAGTTAAGGACAAAACAATTTGCCTGATTTGTCATCCAGGCTGTTGCGCTAGCAAAAAGGGATAATGTGGAGAGGCACCACAACACAATTCACCCCAATTTCAAAGATACACATCCGCTAAAGAGCACTCTTCGTTCAAAGAAAGTTGACGAGCTGAAGTCTGTTTTGAAAGCATAGCAGACACTTTTTACAAAAACAACAGCTAAAAGTAAGGCTGCCACAGAGGTATCCTTCCGTGTCAGCTACCTGTTGGCTTAGAAACCGTTCACCGATAGAGAGCTATACAAGGAGGCAATGGTCGCTGCCGCAGATACCTTATTTAAATATTCAAAAAAACAAAGAGGAAACGAAAGTGTGCCACTTGGCCCAGCCACTCTGGCAAGAAGGGTAGGGTTGTTATCGGAGGACGTGAATCAACAATTTCTCAAGGATTTATCGCTTTGTGAGTGTTATTCTCTGCAATTTGACGAATCCCTGGATTTGACAGACACTGCACAGCTAATGGTATTTGTTCACATGGCTTTTAAAAATTCAACTACTATGGAGGCTTTTCTCACTCTATTACCATTACAAGGGAGGGTAAGAGGTGAGGACATTTACAACGAGTTTAAACGTTATGTGCATCATAACAGCATGCCTTGCTGCCTGAAATCAAATGATTTCTGGAGTCACGAAATGAGCAGCATGAGGAACTGTCTGATGATGCATTCCTGCTAGACTTAGGTTTCCTCATGGACGTAACAGCAAAATTGAACGAGCTGAACTATGAGCTTCAGGGTAAAGACAAAGATGTGACCCACATGATCAATGCCTTTAAGGCCAAGGTGGGAGTGTGGGCTTCTCAGCTGAAGAATGGAAGTCTAGTGCACTTCCCAAACCTCAAAAAAATGTTGCAAAACATGAGAAACAAAGATACTTTTCTCCCGCAAGAATTCTGTTCCCAACTGGAGAAAATGGCATTCGAATTTAACAGGTGTTTTCAGGAGTTAAATGACATATGGGAGGTTGTTGTATTTATCTCAAACCCGTTCCTCCCCATTGAGATTGAGGAGGTATCCCTCAAATTCCAGCAAGTATTTGATTTACCAATTAGAGTTGACATGCAGTCAAGAGACAGTGATTTTTCGGGTTTTGTAAACAATGAAAACTCTTCTCTCATCCTGTGCACTTGCGTGAAGGCCTATTTTGGATCAACATATCTCTGTGAGATGGCCTTTTCACAAATGAAAATAATCAAGTCAAAGAACAGATGTTATCTAACTAACAGACATCTCACAGACTGTGTAAGACTTAATGTGTCAAATTATGATCCAGACTACAGACCACTTGCTGATAGTGTGCAATCACAGCCATCACATTGGTTATATGTGTGGGGAGAGAATCTCATCTGAGCCCTCAGAGTGAGGGAGTATTGCTAGTTTGAAATCTGTTGGCTATATTGTTTTATTGTTTAAGTGTTTTGTGTTCTATGTTGTTGAAAAAGAGAAAGAGAATCAGTGCTGTCAGGA
Organism: Carassius auratus; assembly: GCF_003368295.1. Taxonomy (NCBI): domain Eukaryota; kingdom Metazoa; phylum Chordata; class Actinopteri; order Cypriniformes; family Cyprinidae; genus Carassius; species Carassius auratus. The sequence goes on along the minus strand of NC_039260.1, from coordinate 19,598,962 downwards.
TTGTTTTAGGCCTGTAATTGATTGATTATTGAGGTAATGAATGTAGGCCTGTAATTTGTGTGACAATATTTTTGAAGAATTGAAGGATGACTGTTGTCATAATATTTTGTATGCTAGTTGCACTAACCTGAGTATTTCCATTTTGAAGTGTTTGAAATATGTTTTAAAAGGGAAAGTGAAACAGTACATCATTGGCTTAGACCTGTACTTGACTGAGTATTGTGTTTATATATGAGTAATAAGCCTGTGGAAATACTTAAGTTATATTACTGTTGAAAATGTTGAATTATAGTTGACAGTTTGTATAGTTATATACTATTTGTATAGTTAAACATTTTGCTATTGACTAACAGGCAACAAAGAATGTCAAAGTAGAACTTACATTGTAGCTTTGTTTTTTCATATTTTTTTTGCAAGTGGTAGATCTTGGTTTACATTTGGACTTTGGATGTGATCTTATGCTTGAAGAGGTTGGTGACCACTGGAATAGGGTGCTCTCAAGCACTGCTAATACTACCATGAGAACAACCCATGGAGCGAGGAATTCAACTCCTCAGAGGGTGAGAGAACTGAAGCGCTCGACAGGAAGCACCATGCTCACAAAAACCCTAAAAGCTGAGGGGAGCAATGCTTTAAAGTGTGTTAATAGACACACTAGTTGAGTGGAGCCCAAGGTACCGGGGTCTAACCAACTCAGAAAAAGGGAACAAAGCTATAACGCATAACCCATACCATACAGGATCTTAGAAAGTGCACAGAGTCTTGCATGCACACTAACCACTTATTTGGATTTTAGAAAGTGTGCAGTGTTCAAAGTGCACACTTACCACGTGTATTTCAGAAAGTACATAGAGCTTAGTGTGTGCGCATAACGCTTCCTAAGCATCTGTTCACATATACCCAGAGGTGCTGAACCGAACGGGAGAAGCAATCTTATGATCCCCACAAGCTCATTCTCATCCGTGCCTCAGCAGTGGTGAGTCCTGAACCACGGGAAGCAGATTCCTCGAAAAAAGAGAGACAAGCAAGACCGGAGCTTTTTAATCAGAAAATGCTCACAATGCATGTAAATTGCCCCCTCAAGGACATTGTGTTCACCCATAACCAAAAAACACAAAGATCGTGTGTGTCATCAGGTGTCAAATAACGACGACACATATGCACAAATCCTCTAAACGTTTTGCTAGTGCTCGACATGTTGATAGAATAAACATTGCTCTTACCACGTTCAAAATGCATGAATATATACATGCATATATATATATATATACACACATACATACATTGTAATTTCATTGTTATTACATTGTTATATTACTTTGTTACATTACACCACTGTTGAAAATAAATAGCTTTGTTGCTTTGTTGATGGGGCTACTGGGATAACTGCTGAATTTCTGCTGTTCCATTAGCGCTATCTGCTGTCAGAGAGTGAATGTGCACTTCCATTCTCTTATCAATGTTGGGGTTCTTTACATCAGAGTGTGCATGCTTTTTTGATGCAGTATACAGCTGTGTTTTTGCATTGTGACCATCTGATGCATGAAGTATTCTTAAAATTTATAAATTACTAAAATAGGCCAATGTGAGCAGCCACATACTGTTTTTTTTTTTTTTTTTTTTTTTTACTTATATCATCAACTACTGGCCTGGCATGCATAATGCAGATTTTTTATGTTGTTGTTATTATTATTATTATTATTATTATTATTATTATTATTATTATTATTATTTTTATTTTATTTATTTTTCTCAGAAACATATGAACAGGGACATGTCATTTTTTTTTTTTTTTTTTTAACTTTTCCATTTTTAGTACAATCTTTGCTCAGTAAACGTACCCTAAATTGTCACTTGCTGAGTCACATTTTAAAGTGTTTGGTCTCAGAGCTGTTTAAAGCGTAATATAGTGCCAGACGACAGTAAACTAATCTGTAATTTTAAATCAGTGTTATAAGTACCCTGTCAGAGGGGGTCTATAGCCCTGGTGGATTTCATCATTTTTTCTGTCAGCTTGAACTAAAATCAATAGTCCAGGCATTTGCTATGGCTGAGGAGTTGATCCTCGTCTCCATTGCTGCAATCGATAATCAGAAACGACATGGAACTCTTAGCCAGAAATGTTCAGAATTCTGGCTTATGGATTCTGGGTAAAGCCAACTGTATCAGAAACTTGGGGCTAAAGGTCAGTTAAAAGAGACCAACACTGTACACAATGCTGGCCAAGCAGTAAAGGTCACAGGGCATGTGATCAGAGCATGGTTCAAATTTCACACAATGGTTAGCTCCTGTAGCTGTGCTGAAATTAGTGACTGTAACAGCCCTAAACAATTATTAATGTATTTTCAGCACAATTAGAGGTGTTTTATATTGGAGTAATATTTTAGAAGCAGACATTTGACTGTAAACATAAAATCTGGTGTGCTTAGGGCATGCTTACTCTTGGCAGATTTGGCTGAGTTAAAAGGAACCCTGGTGCAATTGTTCTTTTAAGATTGGCTAATGTGAGAACACCCTTATTCTCCTGGGGTAGAGACACATGAGTCTCTACCTGCCCGCTCTTGCACTCACCCATCAAGTGTTGTCCTGCTATGCGCATTGGGTCCCGCGAGTGCAGGTCTCTACTCGGTAGGCACCTGTTATAATGTTATGATCGAGGCTCTGGACTGTGAGCATAACTTGTTTTTCTGTTTATACACTAAAATGTATCGTTTCTGTTTTCTGTTTACAAACTTTAAAATATTTAAAGTTATATAAAAAAAAAAAAGTTTAGTTTTGATTTTATGTTTAATTTGATTACATTAAAGTTAAGAGTTGAGATTTACAATAAATATTTTAAGTGATACTATGAAAAAGGAATTCTGCTGTGAAATGCACTTTTTTTGTGTACAGTATTTGCAAACCAAATTCTATTGTACTTTTGTTCATAAAGCAGTACTTTTAAATGAAAAAAAAGTGTGCAATACACTACTTTTGAATTCATTATTGAATTATGGGCATACCAATACTATTAATCAAAGAAAGTCATGCAATTAATTGTGATATATATATATATATATATATATATATATATATATATATATATATATATATATATATATATATATATTCATTATATATTATTCATTTTATATATATATATATATATATATATATATATATATATATATATATATATATATATTATTCATTATATATTATTCATTATATATATATATATATATATATATATATATATATATATATATATATATATATATATATATATATATAATTAATAATATGTATTGTCAGTGGTCACTGACACCTATACAAATAGAGAACATGTGTTAAGACATTCTGTCTAACCCAAATCAATAAGTATGCATATATGCAAGATGTCTTGTTACTAAGCAAGATGTCTTGTTACTAAGTGCCTCAAACAAAACTCCTGATTACCTTTCAAGGACATGACGCCAGTAGCCAAACTTTGGCAAATCCAATAATCCTTCATCAAAAACGCTCATTGTATCCACCTGTTACCTTGTAAACACAACTCCGAACCAGTGCCAACTCTTGGGAATTGTGTAAAGCCAGCCAATCAGATTAGAACTGCTGATTTTTTTTTTGCCAGCACTTTTTTGTGCAGTATCTGCCTCAGACGGTCAAAGAACGGGCTGTGGACGATCTGTTTGTGTGTAGTCTAATAGTAGAATACCTTGTGAGAGGAAATATGCAGTTCTCATAACTTTGAAATCACATACAGTAAAAGCAGTTACTCTAAACAGTTTTAGTGCTTATTGTCATCTGTTGCTCGATCATCGTGAGGCAGCCAGTGTTATAATCTGTCAGACTGTTTACTAAGGGGAGATGAGGAGGCTTTTAGTTTACGTTTTCCGACTTGGGAGAAGCCTAGTAGATTTTTATCTAATGGAAGTACAACCTCTTTCACTCAGACATGGCCACAGGCAGAGTTGGGTTACCTCATGATGAAACAGCATAATGTGTCCACAAGCACTCAAATCCACCCTGTACTCACTTTATAGATTTCTGGCCACAGGATAAAGTTTATACTGGAGCCAGGATATAGTTTCAGAAATGTCACAGTTTATTTATTTATTTTAATTCCCTCTGAAGCGCTTTGAGTCATCTGTTTTTCTGATGGAGCCTGTTGCCTTATCTGCGAAGATCCTTTTATCCATTTAAGATCCATTTAAGTCCTAAATGTAAATTCAGTACAGTGGGATAGAATATAATAAAATCGATGCAGACAATAAAATCTGGGGCACTATGGAGACCGCACATCCACAGTCATTCCAAAACTGCAGGAATTGGGTCAGTGGTGTACGAGGGCTAAAAGTAAATGAATTCTTGGTGGAGAGTCAACTGTAAGTCCGGGATGAGGTTTACACTGGGCTTATTGATAAAGCTGATGATTTCTCTGTGAGGGCAAATCGTAGCTCTGGGGTACCAGAAGCTTTCACCTGGTGTGGCCTTGTTCTCAGAGCCCTGAGAAAAACAAGGCATTATGGGTAGCTAAGAGCGCAGACCTGCACGGATAGCATCACATGTTGTGGCAGGATAGTCATCTATTAGCATTTATTATCCTTTTCTCCACTTTCTCAGTTTCACCACCCTGTTCATATTTGAAATATTTTGGAAAATAAGTGCTAACCTCATTAGAGAACAGCTGTGGGATCTGGTACCAATATAAGATTTCAGGAAATGTAAATTAAAAGATTTTGTTCTGACTCAATTTACAGAGTGACTCAAATAGTGTGCCATCAATAAAAAGTATATATATATATATATATATATATATATATATGTTTTATTATGGTACGGAGCCCCGCCAATGACATGCAAGAAAAAATAAATAAATTGTGCGCACAATTTACTAATTCGTTCCATCAATGTACTAAATTGTGCACATGATTACTATTGCGTTCCCTCAATTTACTATTTTGTTCAGTAGATTTGCTAAATTGTGCGCACGATTTATAAATCGAGTGAACGAAATAGTAAATCGAGGGAATGCAATAGTAATCGTGTGCACATTTAAGTACACCACATTTAGTCTGTTATTTTTTTCCTGCATGTCATGTGCAGGGCTCCGTATTATGGATTTTTTTTTTTGAAAGCTTGAATCTGACTGGCTGACGAACGTTCTTAGGTGTGCAATTATAATCAGGGAAACTTACGGTGAATGTAGTTCCAGGCAGATCTTGACTGCATAACGTGTCCATATCACTTCGTCAAATAATTTGACTTATTTCAAAGGTCCTTAACAGCCTAAAACAGCAAAAGAGCTAAATCCCACAATGATACTGCCCAAACAAATAAATAGAGTAAACAATAGGATAAAATTTATAAATCATGTCCATGTTTTGCCACAAAATTGTTTTTCTTTTTTTACTCTAACTTTCCACTGCTCTCTGCTTCATAGACACAAAAACAGTTTTCAAAAATGTTGTTAGCGCTAATTTGACGATTTTATCAGTAACATAGTTCAACAACTTCTCAACAAAATAAATATATTATATGTCTTATTTACTTTGTCGATCTTTGTTGCCTGCCATGAGACAAGTTTTGTAAACTGTTTGCACAGATTTCCTTTGGGATTTCTAATGTGTTGTACGGCAGTTTCTTATCTCTCAAATCATGCAATTCCAACCGGTGAGTGTCGAAGCATCCCGAGAGAATCCACTCGTATTCTTAAACTCAGCAAACTCTGACAGAAAGCTTACCGATCACACTCGTCTACTGCAGACAGATGATGCGTGATGATTATTACAAGATTGCATCAGTTTTTTACATAATTAAAAACATGTTCACCCAGAGGGAATTGGTCTGCAATTATTTTTACATTTGCACAGAAATAAGGAATAATAGAAATGCTCTGACAACCATCTTTAAGTTTGACTAACTCTTCAGGCAGAATGTAATGGGATGGAATATAGCCGTTTATCCTCTAAACACATTATACTTCACAATCACAATCCACAGTCCTCCATTGTTAACCTGGAAATACAATTGTTCCAAAAATACATTAATGGAAGCATCATTGCATTATCAAACCAAGTGTCATTTATTGAAAAACAGATTGTTTTGATGCTTAGCTCTAATGTGAGCACATTTACACAAGGTTGTCCAAATAATTTTCAGGACTTTTCTGTAGTTTTATCCAAGTATTTTTTTTTTTTTTTTTTATTATTATTTTTTTTTTTTTTTGTGATTTATGCATCAATAATTTATTTACACTGCTGGATTAAACAGCTGAGTTTCAATGAAATGACACATTAATGATGTCATCACAAGTGTACTGTATATGGAAGTTATGTATGTAATCTAATTCTAACAGCTACTGTGTTTATTTATTTATAACTTTTTTGGACACTATTTATTGATATAATATTGGTGAGAAGAGGGAGAAATGGAATCTGGAAATAATGCAAAACTGATTCACCTGCATGAATGCCAGCTAAAACACATCTCTTATGATTTATTAAGTTAATAGTCAATATTTATAAAAAATCTATGAATACATGTATCGTTCCACCCCTAATATATATATATATATATATATATATATATATATATATATATATATATATATATATATAAATAACATTTGGGCGAAAAAAATAATAATAATGAATTAATAAAAAATAAAATAAAAAATGAAAAGCAGCAGTGTAGTATTTTTTTTAGTGTAGTATTATTAACATCTTAACTCATTAGCAAACAATAAAGCATCAAGTTTTAATTGTGTACAGGTTGCCGGCAAATTTAAACATGTGCTACTGGTTTCAGAGTGAAGCTTTGTGTTAATTTACATGCATACAACCCATGACATCAGTGTGTCAGAATGGTTCATTTCACAGTAAATTAATCAAACAGTTCTAAGACACTGAAACACTGCTTCATGAACTACACATGTAAATGGTGCACTTGACTGTAATTCAGTGGTGCATATTTTAATTAAATCACAGCCTGCGCTATTTGACAAATCCACTAAGCCATATCGTGATAAGGATTTCAATATATCATGCAGCCTAATTTTCACGGGTGTGAGTGTTTGTAATTAGTCTCCTGTCAGTATTGCAGCAACACTGGAGAAATTAATATTGACTCGATACTGAAATCCAGGTACTTTGGCCATTCATACACAGCACATTAAACCAAACTTTCACCATTGCACTTTTTTTTCTATAGGTTGAACCGTAACCACACATGATTTTTTCCCAATCAATGAAATGCTGCTAAGAAGCAACATGCACCCAGGAGATAAAGGCTAGCTGTTGTTCTGCTATTTTCAGGTGAATGTTTGCATACACCCGTTTCCCAGAGTTCTCCACTGGGTGTAGACGAGCTGGCACATTCAATAGAAGACCAAAGCGTGTTTCCCTTTCATTCCATCTGAATCTAGCCATTTCTTCTGCCGCACACACCCGCAGTTTCTCTCGAGACACCAGAGCGGTTCAGTCCTGGACGGTTCTCTTTGAATTCACCTCACACACTTCTATTTTCAGGGCCCACCTATGTTCAGTTCCTCTAAATGACTGTGGAAGGTTCGAAAATAAAAACATCAATATGTGTAGGTCACAAAGTCAGCCTTATTTTGAAGAAGCAGACTTTTTACCGGATAAACCAAGGAGCAGTTGCGTTTTTAGCGCACCTTCATTATTGATAGCTTGGCTTTAGATGGTAATTGTTATGGTTATGGAATATAATTGCTGTAATGATGATGATGATGATGACATTAAGAACTGTGATGAATGGGCAAAAGCCCGCAGATAAACGTCATGCCCTGTAATGATGTTTAACACTAATGAATCTGCTGGTGTGACACCTAGGCCGCGTGTCGCTGGTTCTAGCGAGTGTGACACTGCAATCTCTCGTTCCTTCCTCTGATGATAAGTAGAAGTCATTAGGTTGCCATCAAAGGGGAAGGACATTCTCCAGTCATCCTTCCTCTGCTGCTACTTAATTGTGTCTATTTTTGGCTGCTGGTTGACAGCAAAGACATTTCTCTCGTTTACTGCCGCCGTACTGAACTGCCATTGCGCTTAACAAAACATTTAAGGTAAGTGCTGTACTGATTACTCAGTGCATTTGCTGTATAAACGACTTTGATGATTATGGACTTGGGAGATTGGAGTTTCTACTTGAATGATTTTGGATAACTGATCTGATTTTGAATTGCATTCGATAAGGCGCTTTTGAAGTGGAGTATATTAATGAGCCAAATAGCAATGTTGCCTGGCAACTACAAACATTTCATAGATAGGACAATTAAGTAAATTACTTGGCAGAGGAATTGTTTATTCCAATTATTAATAATAATTAGAGCTGAAGCTAATTACACTTTTGATAATTGATTACTTTGATTCCATTTTTCATTTAATCGAGTAAAAATGTACTCTTGTTACCCATTCAGATAGAACTAGAACTAGAAACTAGAAATAAAAAAGCCTAATATTTTACCTGCATGCTATTGAAAAAAGAAACCAGACTCGTTATTTCAAATCTTACCCAGTGTATTCTTCTAAACAACGTGCCAAATGAAGGCTATATGAACTAATAAAAAACAATTGAATGTAGGCCATACATTATGCATATAGTATTATGTATATGCATGTTACAGTAAACCACCAAACAAAACAGTTGGAAGCAGTAGGACCGTGTAAAAAAAAAAAAAAAAACATCATTAAAAAAAAGTTAATGAGTAAGATGGAGGATGCTCTGCAAAGACACATATACTTCTCTAAAGATTTTGCCCCTGTAAATATTAGGGGTATTTAGTTCAAAAGCTTTAATTATATATATATATATATATATATATATATATATATATATATATATATATATATATATATATATATATATATATATTGTTTAATAGTATTTGTCATTGGGCACAGAAGCTTCTCTAGCTCAGGGAGTTGCACGACTCCAAGAGCATCCACACTGACTTCATAAAAATGTGTCATGAAAAAGAGTTTACTTTTTTCACCTGGGATTGTAATGCTAGATGTTTGCAACCGGGCTCCTCATGAGGGAATTTTACTTGGTGTTCCATAACGGGAAGCATAGTGTTTAAAGATTAGATATCAAGCCACTTTGGGCCAAATGATACATGTGTGGCCCCAAGGATTGCTTTTTATCTCCTGTGTTATGTCATTGTGTGCTTTCAGTGGGCAGCATTAGTCATAACAATCGAGTTCCTACTGTATTTGGGTTATGAGGAAGGTTTACAGGGACAGAGATGTAGTGTGTGCTACAAAAACAAGTCTGTACGGCCATGCACACATGTACTGCAGAGTTTTGTGAGTCACAACCTCTTTTATTTGCAGATGTGAATCTTCCCCAAAGTTATCGTTCAGTGTGTGTACAAGTAGTAATTTATTCAAGACCATAGCAGGTTGAGTTTTACTGCCCATTGTTTTATTTATACATACAAGTGATGACACACAAGCATATTCAAGCAAATTCAAGCCAACACAGATAAGTTGTATGAAACAAAGCAAAATCAATGTTACTCACCTATCAAGAAGAAACAATGCAACCTCTGCATCTGATTTGAGCCCTCCACACTCCTTGAGTTCTCTCCAACGCTGGAAAGTTGCTCCAATATTTATGCGGGTCCTACCTCTTGCCTGACCATAACCCTTCTATTTAAAGTTTTGTTTCTCTTATATTTTCCAATTTTTTTATCTGCCATCTCTCTCTGTATATAGTCAATCTGCTAATATCCGTCCTGTGCACTCAAATTGAGTGCTCTCTTCTCTCTATCATTACAAGACACGCCCCCTTTCTGCTGACTGGCAACAAGTCAGGTCAAAAGCGCATTTCAAAAATCACTTAAGCCCCTTTCACACTTCACGTCGGACCCGCAATATTTCCGGAACATTGCCGGGTTGCCTTCTGTGTGAAAGCAACCACTTCCCGGGATTGATTACCGCATTGAACCCTGGTCAGGGACCTAGTAACATTGCGGGGTTCGACCCGGGACGAGCGCTGTGTGAACAAAAGCCAGATCTAATTCTAGAGTGATGACGCGCGTTATCACGCGACTCTTTTACCGGCTGTTTTGAACGTTCGCGACGAAAACATATGTGCAAACTGTAATGAAGCAGAGATCAGTTAGTTCCTCACTTTCTGCGCTGACGCAGAGATCGTTTGCTTGCTTCAGTGAAAGTATAACGTGCCTAGCTTTTTTGACTCGTACATTACACGTCACGCGCTGATGTCACGTGTCATTACGGGATCTTCAAGGGTTGTGTGTGAAAGCACGCACATATCCCGGGTCATCACTGGCAGTGGGAAAGTGCAAAATCTAGCAACCCGGGAACAATTGCCGGAACACTTTACCTGTGTATTTGCCGGAATGGCAGTGTGAAAGGGGCTTTTGTGCACCTTTAATTGTTGACCTTAGGTCTAGCAATGTGTGCTAACAAAGTACATATTGTAAATTTTGACTGCATGCAAACTTTAATAGTAATAAAATAAAATATAGCTTTTATTAGTTTTGCAAATGGCTGCCAGTCTCAACGAGCTGATTCTTGAATAATGAAGGTCTTCCCACTGCTCCAGCACCATAGGAGACACTCCAGGAATGGTTTTCAAATAAAGCATTCTAAATGAGGGCAGCACTCCATCTTTCACCGCCATCACTCCTTCCTGCAGTGATCATAACTACCCCACACCCAGAGCGGCTGATATCTATCTGTCACACACCTACCCTGTTTTCCCATTACCAGTAATGCAGGAAATTACTGAGCCATTCTATCACTCCTGGCAATGGAGCCAGTATTGATCCCCCCAAAAATGCTTTAATCTTCTTTATCCTTGGATCTCATCCAGTAAGAAAAGGGATTTGGAGGTGGTTATTGAGGTCTGTCTAAATTTACAGTTGCATCTGTTGAGAATTATTATTTTGGGGCAACTGGTATGGGCAGAATGAGGAGAAAAGTCACTGTTATCCTTTTTTTGAACTTTGGCAAAGTAAACCTTCATTCAGCTTTGGAAATAAAAGGCATCTCTAAAGTTTTTGTGTTATTTGAAAACAATCACTGATTTTTAGAGAGGAAAAGTGAAGCGTGAATTACAGTGGGTTTGTGCATTTTTGAAACACTCATTAAACCATACAAAAGTTTTAGACTGCATTCATAATCACCCTGTCAAACATAATGACTGCATTAATATGTCCATGGGCTGAACTTTTAACAGCAAACTTTTTGAACAGACTTCAGTTGCTCACATTAAAGATGCCCTGGAAACATTTTTGACTTGATATTTAGTATGGTTAAAAATATATTGTGCAAAATATAAAGACGAGAAATAGGAAAGGAGAAAATAACTGATAGATATGGATACAAGTCACATGACAGGCATCATTCAGGGACAGACGGAGCAACATCTCCTATCTTCTTGACTATTTATAGATGTCTTGTCAAATCTTTGTGCTGTATGTACCCTTAAAGCTCCCTTCTGCCTTCCGTCTTGTTTTTTTTTTTTTTTTTTTTTTTTTTTTTTTTATACCAGCCTTGGAGCTGCATGGTGTACTTTTTGGATGTTAACATACATTCTTCTCTAAGCTATTCTAAGGTTGAATTTCCCAAATAGGCTAAATATTGTACTCTCTGCAGGTATCAAAATACTTAGTTTGTTTAATAAGTGTCCTGACCAGCATCACCTTGGATCCTGGATTTTTTCTGTTGGCTTTTGGATTGTTGCAGAAAATAAGCACTGTGATCAACAAATGATTCCTGCATGTTTTGTTTGTCAAGTTAGTCTTCTTATTTGAATACAATTTTTGTGGATTTCAAAAGCCTAAATACAGTGACCTGAACTAAATAGCTAAAGTTATACGTGCATTACACAACAGTTGCCAGATTTCAACATCACCACTATGAAGCTTCTTACAACTCTTTCCAGCTTTATTTAAAATCTACACATTGAAAATAAATAAAAATAGATTAGGATTAGAATAGTTTGCAAGAGTGTGATTTAATGTGTACAACATTTGAAAATAAAACAGCTGCATTTATATGAATTTCTCAAAAACAGGTCATATGTGTCGTCACAATGAGATTTAATTTTGGGAAATGGAACCTACAGGTCATTTTTATAATTGCTGATTTACAGACTGTTATCTTTATATGGTGTCAACTTTAAGGCAGTATCTCAAGTTGAAAATAGGGAAGGCAAGGCAAGTTTATTTATATAGCACATTTATTACACAATGGTAATTCAAAGTGCTTAGCATAAAAGAAAGTAAAATGGTCATGAAGAAAAATAATAAAAATAAAAACAAGCAATTTTAAAACTTTGGAAATTGTTTAAAAATGGACTTATTTCAAATTAATTTAAAACAGTTAAAAATAAAAAAAATATTTTACATAAAATACAGTGAATACGTAAAATACAGTGCAATTGTTTCGGTTTGTCTCCAGAATCACACCAAGATTCCTGATTTGATTTTTATTTGTTTGACCCCTAGAGTCAAGGTATGCATTCACCTTGAAAACGTCATCTTTGTTTGCAAATGCAATAACTTTGAATTAAACTGTTTTTTCCTTGTTTAACTGAAGAACCAATACATTGGCAGTCAATAGGGCTGTAATAAATTGGAGATAAGGCTAGATAAATCTCGGAATCATCAGCATAGCTGTGATAGGCAATCTGGTTATTTCTCATTATTTGACTTAGTGGGAGCATATACAGACTAAATAAGAGCGTTGAAAGAATTGACCCTTGTGGGACTCCGCATGTCATGGATGTCCACTTAGACTTATGCTCTCCTAGACTCGCATAATAGCCTCTCCCTTCTAAGTATGACCTGTACCCTTTGGGTACCATCCCAGAAAGCCCGACCCAGTTTTCCAGTCTCTCTAGAAGTATGTTATGATCTACAGTGTCAAACGCAGCACTGATATTTTGCCAGAGTCAGAATTTAAGCAAATATAATTTATTATCTTAATGAGTGCTGTCTCTGTGCTGTGATGCGGTTGGAAACCAGATTGAAAATTGTCCAGGTATCCATTTGAGTTTAAGTTTTTGTTCAGCTGACTAAAAACTACCTTTTCTATATTTTTGCCTATAAAAGGAAGATTAGATATTGGTCTATAATTGCTCAAAATGGTGTTATCAAATAGTTACAATAAATGAAATAAACTTAATAAATATAAATCAATAACTGCAACTTTAAGTAAAAACATTAAGAAATTTCCAAATGTTATAAATTAAATTAAACACAAGACTGACTACAGGGAATTTCTTTTTGAATTGTATATACTGTAGAAAATGTAGGGTTTTTTTCTTAGATGAAATTAAGAAAATACTTATTTACTGTATTGTTAATGTCAAATTTATCTCAGTGAAACTGATATTACACTTAAATTAAATACATCAGGTGTGACATTTTCCTGATGTAGATATAGACAAAATGTTAGAGAATTAAAATAATTAAAATGTCTCAATGGTAATTAAGCTATTTGGTTAAATAATCATAATGCTGAAGCTGAAGGTTAGGTACTCACCTTCATATTTCTTCATTAAATAACTTATAAATTAAGTTGAAAACCTTTTGTGAGATGTAATTTCACAAACAGCATGAGTGAATCACCGCACACTCTTTCTCTCTCTTAAAATGTGCAAATGGGTTCAAATCACCACAGATCGCATCTGTCTATAAGCGAGCTGCACACTGCACAGTCGAGGTAGTGTCACATTGTCAGTAAAGTTTATAAATTGCATCTCTTTTTAATTCTTGCCAGTGTTTAACCGTTCAGCTCTTGCACGCTTACCTGGAGAGGTTACGATCTTGCACATCACAGCACACACATAACGCCAGGTACACATTGCTCCATTTGCAGTGCACACGTGGTGCGTATTTTTTCCACACTGATGTTAATGGATTAAAGCATTCACTGCACACGGTTGTGGTCTTGCAGTGCGATCCAGTAGTGGTGCATCTGCAGCAGTGCAGAGATAATTTCCGCACCGAGCGCATTGTTTATAGTAAATATGAATATTGAATTGCACGAAAATGTAGTAATTACACCATAAATGCATATTATTAAAGTCTACTGTGTTTCACAGTCAACACATAGGGCTTTTTGGCTAAGTTTAAAGGTAAAGAGCACTTTTAGATGAAGGCGATAATAGATGGCACTCGTGGAGATAGGAAAACAAATGGTCACACTTTATTTTAGGGTGCAATTCTCACTATTAACTAACCATTAACTATGACTTTTGCCTCAATTAACTCCTTATTTGCTGCTTATTAATAGTTTATAAGGTAGATGTTAAGTTTAGGGTATTGGGTAGGATTATGGATGTCATGCATTATATGTACTTTATAAGCACTAATAAACAGCCAATATGTTAATAATAGACATGCTAATAAGCAACTAGTTATTAGTGCGAATTGGACCCTATACTAAAGTGTTACCAAACAAATTTCTTTGTGAACTTCAGGATTGCTTGTACTAAAGATTTTAATGCAAAAGAAAATGCAGCAGAGCTGAATATTTCTTTCAATGGTAAGTTTGTGATAACGTGAGAAAAGTAGTTTAAATGTGTTTCCACTTGGTTGAGCAACTTAATATATGAATCTAGAAGTAACTGCAAAAGTTAAAAGCATTAAATAATGTGTTTGTGAATTAATGTTTTACTGTACTGTGTAAAAAATATAATAATAAAAATAACAACAACAACAACAACAACAACAATAATAATAATAATAATAATAATAATAATAATAATAATAATAATAATAATAATAATAATAATAATTTCAATGCTAATTTTTTTTTTTTTTTTTTTTTTTTTTTTTTTTAGAAGGACTCCTGTGTGAAAGCACAGTCCGTGCTGCTTTCCCTCTCACAAAAGTTACCAAAGAGGGGTAAATTCAGGGTAAATTAAATTCAGGCCCTGAATAAATGTATAAAAACCCTAACTGAAATATCACTATAAATAGTTATGAGGCTTTAAAAAGATCGGTATCGGTGATCGTTACCAGCAGATACTGCTTTCTGTGATCGGCCTCATACTGATCGGAGCACCCCTACATATAATAAACAGAGTAAAGGTTATGTGTATTTGGTGTGCTATCTGAGAGGAGGGCTCTGAGCTCAGAATTTTGGCCCAAACACAGAGTACCCCCTACAGGTAAGGACAGAAATAGGGATTCTGGAAGAATGTCAAGGAACAGAGGTAAGTCTGCTCTGTGTAAATATACACACCACTTATCTTGTTAATTAGGTTGATTACTGAAATGAAATATGTTGTAACATAACATTTATAAAAGAAAATGCAAAGAGGCCGTGGAGTTTGATATATTTAATCTTATTATAAATAAAGTGAGAAAAATTGCATTAGCCAGGACGAGCTGACTGACATTATCAAGTATGCTGCTATTCCATTTGCAGAATTACCAGACTTGCTCATCCTGTCTACGGGAGTTCACTCTTCCAAATCAAACTTGTGAAGACCCAACTATTAGTGAGAAACGCGTGCAGACCTACGTGTAAACGCACTTCTGATTGTTGTTGTTCCAGAGGTAGTCGAGGATGCATTATGATCCGATCTCAGTGTAATGTAAACGCAATCCAGCCACCATGTCTGCATTGGGAGGTCGGCATCACGTATAGTGCCACCCCCTCTCTCGCAAACTGTCAGAGAACACCCGGTTGGAGCGCTAATGAGAAAAAAAAAGTTAAATATCCCGTGACCGAAATGCTTTTCAAAAGAAAACCACTTCCACTTCAGGTTGACTTTGCAATGGCCCATTCTCTGCAGACTTATTTAAATATTGCACGGGAAAGACAGATCCGAACGGTTATCCAGATAGAAAGTCAGTTGATGTTGACAAGTGTAAACACGGCGTTTTCTGATTGATGATCCGATCTGCTTGATCCAATCAAGGTGATTGCATGTTAATGCCAAGTGTAAATGCAGCCCAAGATAGAAGCGCAGACAGCAGCAGGTCTGCATGAAAAAAAAAAAAAAAGGATTTGGGACAAATTGTTCCAGGTAATTTCGGTAGAAATGTGGCTTAAGCTGACCCTTTCAGCAGGTCCATGATCCATTTTTTGCCATTTTTAATCAATTTCCTTTTTGCAGCTGTTTGATAAAGCAACAATTTGGTTTCTAAAACTACAGTGGCATCAAGCCGAGTCTTCCTCATTTGCACCCACATACCGAAAAGGCAATCTCTGCCACCGCTTTTAATATTCCACCTTAGTTTAAGGACAGATAGCATTGCAAGTACAAATTTCACGCTCGCCACCCCCCTCATCGCTCAGTCTCTCCCTCTCTGAGCATTTGCTTGTTCTTTTTTTGCCTCCGCTCAGGAATAAAAGGTGGCCGTCTCCATTCAGGTGTGGTCAATCTCGCATTGATGGGAGATAATTGTCTCCGGCCCTCGCCTAGGTAATTGTCTTTTGATTGAGGTCATCAGCACAATCAAGCAAGCTGAAGGGGTGAAAAGTGACAGAGAAGAGAGAGATAGAGAGAGAGAGCAAGTTTGCTGAGACGAATGAGAGGCGAGTGTGGGATGTAGGCGACTTGTTGAAGAAGTCTGGCTGAGAGGAAAAGGCTTTGTTTACCCTGGCAGAGCCCCATGCAGCCTGCTATTAAACCCTGCACTGATGGAGCCAGCAGGACAGGAACAAAGTAAGGGGGAGGATGATGATAGACAAGCCGTATTACCTGCAGCCGTCGCTGTGAGGTCGAGCGGCCATTAGTGACCGCCATGAATCTGCCTGACAATGGAGAGCTAGCTTTTACGTAGGACTGACCATTGCAAGCTGAGTGTAAAGTTAGGTGTGAGTGTGTAAGAGAAAATAAATGCATTTTAAAAGATGGACCAGGACTGGTGCCAAAGCAACAGCTAATTTTTTAATGATTTAAATGATAAATATGAAATTAATTGGGATTAATCATGGTTAATCATTTACATATTTAAAGGGTTAGTTCACCCAAAAATGCTAAACGGTGCAATATAATGGTTAAACATGTCCATTCATCCCTTTTATTTTATTAAATAGAAAAATAATAGAAACGTAATACAGTTGAATGGAAATAAATGTTCTGTGTGAACTGCTCCAAAGCTCCAATATTTTGGTGTAAAACATAATGTGTATATATATTCTTTTTTTACTAAGCTAAAATAGTGCCATTTTGCTGTAGGTAATGTGTTACAGGGAAAGCAGTGAAAATATCTTATAAGTATATAAAAAATAGTAATAATAATAATTGCATCATGAATTAATCATAATTAATGACAGAATTTTCTAAAATATTGCTTTAATTACTGACATTGGATGCTGCAGTGGGGGGGCTTCTCTTCCTCTGATATGTTTTATTTCTTTTTTACAAGTCCGCATTAATTGCATTCACAGCAGACGGATGAATAGACTGCAGAGTAGCAGAAGCAAACACAAAGGAATTGTCCATTACCCTAAAGACAAGCACAAGCCACTCACATCTCCATGGAGTCTCCGGAAGACACATTTTCATATTTTTATTGAGGATCATCAATCAGCCAGTACAGTATCATAAAATGCAAAGCTTATTCTAGTGTCGTACTTTGATGGCGGGGCAAAATATGTTCAAATGAATTGCACATTTGCATATTACGGTGGCCCTGGGGTGCAAAACATGGCAGCTTTAGCAGAGGAAACAAAGGCTGACACCCCAACACCATTAACCCATAGTACAACATTAACAGAAATGAAGCATTTTTGAAAACGCTGCATTTCAGAAAACAGAGTGCTAAACATACAGCAATATTAAGTGACAACACATGAGAGGTTATGCATATAAAACACACACACACACACACACAAAACATTAATAATAATAATAAAATAAACATTAGCAAAGCACAAAGCTAGTTCTAAAATGCCTGGCAAATATCATATATTAGCATTCCCATTGATCTCAATGCCATTTGTTTAGCTGGTGATTTAAACGTGTGAGCAGTACTTTTAGTTGGAGAAAAATGTTTTTGCCCCAAAATGATGTAGTTATGGCATCTATCAACAGGGGTTAGCTGTGTATGCTAACCAAAGGCTGCATCAAAAATCACATACATTCTGAGTAAGCACTTTTTGGAATAAGTATTTACTTTGTGATCATATCATATGAAATAAATATGTATGTTTTATAGACTATGAATGTGTGCTGCATGGATGAAATATGTACATACTACATTTGTCACAATGTTATTGTAATGTAACCTGCCAACGTTGCTTGTGTTGCTTCATTTCCATTCACACTTCTCTTCTGTGGCCTGATAGTAAAATGTCCATCAAATCATGCATAATGCATGTTTTTAGCAAACCATACCTATAGCTGAAAGCGAATCGTACTCAGACCACCTCCTGAGATGGTCTCGGTTCGGTTCGCTTTTGACGGGTCTGAGATTGTTTTGAGTGTTCACATACAGGCCAAAAGTAACGCGAACCACGCTGAGACCCCTGAAAAGAACCAAGTGTGAAAAAACCCTTATAGACCCCGTTGTTCAAGTTAGCTTCTTTGAAATTATCACCAAAGCATTGACACAGAATGCCTGTTGTTTCAAACAATATGCACCTAGTTTGTTTCTAAGTCACAAAGGGGAATTTAAGGAGATTATATATAGGAATGTGTTGTTTGGCATTAGTGGAGTGAATAAACCCACTCAGAGTCACGCTTGGCTGGTCTGAAGAACCTGCAGGAAGTGTCTCTTTCAGTTAGGAACTCGATGGTATTCTTAGCTGTGACAATGCTATGTATGTGTCATTTCAGGCCTGTGGAAGTGAGATTGAGGTATTTGAAACACACGTTTAAAAAGGTTTAACAGTTTCCAGGATGTGTTGCTTGTGTATTTGGAGAACAGCTGTAAATGGAATAAGTTATCAAAAGATCATCCGATTGCTTGACATAACAGCATCAGATCTTTATCTCTATTTGATCCAAAGTTACTATTCTTGGTGTAATATCATAATGGTATGCAGAAACAAAAAGATTTTAGTAGGTGCAAGTTTTAGACGTTCAGTCAGGGTTGCAATAAAGAACAGTAGGCCCATTTGAGAAGACTCTGTTACAACTCAGCCTAGTTATATAACAAGCAATGATAAAACACCAGATAAATGAACTGCATCAATAAGTTTGTTTTACCTGACAAGCTTCAATTATTTAGACATATGTTCAAATGGACATTTACATCTTTACCATAAGTTATGGAAGCCAAAATAAGATTGCTTTTGGATCATTAAAGGTAAATGTCATATTAGGCAACTATGCATTTTTTTTTTTCAGAGAGCTTACACCCTACTAGCTATGTTCTGCCTTAAGAGCAAACACAGCTAACGTATGGAGTAAGTAAAACGTTTTTAACATTCCAGTTTAAGAAAGAACTTACGAACAGCTGGTGCAGCCCTACACATGGAATTGATTAGCTGTATTAAGAGTAAGTGGCGCTTCATGACTTCCTGGATTATCGCTCTCTGTTTATGCAGCACAAATCATCTTAGAGAGTTTAAAAGCCTACAATCTGATTAAGAAACCTTGGACGAAAACTGAATTACAGTCAACAAAAATGTATCAAAGGAATTTAGGGTCTAATACTGTATGCCACTTGGTGCTAATTATTTATGTTGTTGTTGTTGTTTGTTTGTTAGGTTGTTCTTGTTTTTTTTTTTATAGTTTTTTTAGCAATAGCATGTGCAGTTGTGCTGTTGTCTTAAATAGGCTTTTATGCAGCTGCTAGGTTTCACATGAAAACTGTCTGGATTGTTATTTCTTAGAAGACAGATGACAACCCTAAAATGTATATAATCATGTGTTATATAATTTTTATATCAACTCTGCCATTAAAGCAATAAGTCACAGAAACTTGGTCATTCAAAATCTTGGTTTTAAGAAAATGTCGTTTTGTGGATGTCTGCTAAAATAAAGGAAATCTCATCTCAATTTTCTATGATGTTCTATATTAAACTGCAGACCTGCAGTGTCCTATTTGAATAAATATCTATATATATAAAGACAAAAATATCCTAATATCTAAAGCTATTTCAGTCTGAATGCTTATACTGCCAGACATTAAACTTTAAAAATGTTTTCTCCCAAGGCAGTGGTGGGTTCACTCATAGGTGACTTACAGTAAAGCAGAAATGTTCGAGAGCTGTCACAGATTCTCTGCATTTCATTTTCTCTTGTCCGAAAGCCCTGTTTCAGTGATATCACATAAGAAAATGAAACCAAACATGCCACATTTACTAATTTACATCTACTGTCAAACAAATGATAATTGAATTTGTTCCTTAATATTAAAACTTATGATCTCTTGCATAAGAGAATAATTATTTTACTGAGCCAAGTCAGCTCATGTTCAGAGTTCCCCTGAGACTAAAACCCTAGAATCACCTCTGACAGATTTTCAGACAAGTGGGTCCAGTTGTGCTTTCGAAAATCTAGTGTGTTCCCGATGTCAAAGTGACACAGCTTTGACTGGTATTTCAGATATGAACCCTCTGCCGAATAACCCAGAAGCGAGAGAAAACATTGACATTCGCAGAACTTTTACCCTGCACTGTTCACAAACTCTGGTCTGGAGTAAGTGAAAAGATAGAAAGAAAGGAAAGCCCCCCAGTGCCGTTGAATTGTACAGTATATGCACTCTTGGAATGCTGCTCAGCCAATCAAATAAGTTGACCAGCATGTTATATAGAACAAATATGAGTAGTAGGGTCTTCTTTGGTTACATATTTTGATAATTTGCATGCCCTAGTTAGTCAGTCAGTGTTTTTGTATGATGGTGCCTCCATAAAACCAGTTTCAGACGAGCACCAAAACTCAACCTTTAGAGCATTAGCAATACCTACAGTAAGCAAACACTAACTACACTGTTAATTTAATGGAAGATCTTTCATTTTTTTAATTTTTCTCAGCCAACCACTAAGCTGCACTAACAGTATTGTGGGATATCATAGATAGTTAATGAATAGGGATTCCCGGAGATGCTGCCTTCAATGCTGAACTCAACAAGATCATCTTAGTATAAAGGATGTGACATGATGGATACATTCGTAATACCCTACAAAGTAGGCTCTTATTTGAAATATTTACTTTACATCACAAAAAAAAAATATATATATATATATATATATATATATATATATATATATATATATATATATATATATAGTATGGATCTATGTAATGTATTCCGACATACTACATCCATCAAGTTGTCATTGTCATGTGACCTGCCAGTATCAGTTGTGTTCCTTTTAGGGATGCACCGAATCCAGATTTTTGGGGTTCGGCCGAATACCGAATCCACTGTTTAAGATTTGGCTGAATCCGAAACCGAATGCCGAATCCTACTTGCATCCTTATTCCATTACATCAGTAAAACACACTAATGAAGTAAAAAACGTACACAGCAATGTATTTTTCATTTTATTTTATTTTAACTGTAAAAAAAAAAAAAAATGCCAGGATGACAAGTGAGAAAAACTTTTTTGACAATTACCAAGCTTATGCTTACCCAAGTAAACAACCAAAACCTTTCAATAAAAGATTTTTCTTTTCTTTTTAAAAATCAGGATATGTTTGGTGACTTAACTGAAATTAATGTAATTGAACATTAACTCAATAAACATGAATAGTAGGCTGTTTAGTTTTCGTTTATAACAGTAGGATAGGCTACGATAAGAACAGTAGCCAAATATTACGAAAAATATTACGTAAGATCACACACATCTCCTGCATCATAATTAAATTAACGTAAAACCCTCTAATCTTTCACATGAAATGAGTTTCATTTAAAAAAAAAAAAACAAGACGCTCTGCATTAACAGACAGCCGGTTGCGAGTGTGGGAACGAATGTCCCCAGCAGTACTGAAAAGTCTTTCACTGGGCACAGAGGTAGATTTTTGCCATTTTTATCGCTGCTGGTTTGTCTTCCACCACTGAAGTGGATCCTCTCTAAGAGGAATCAAAGGCTCACCGAAAAAAACGCTTATCTCCACGTCAGCACCCGATGTGACTGGCTGGCTCTGTATTGCTATGGTATAAATCGTCCCAGCCGCTCAAGATTCCTGAACAGTTTAGTTTAGAGCGAACTGTCAGTGTGTATATTCATCAGAAGCACATCAGAAGTAGGTGTTTGCTTTAAACTTTGATGCTGTAACTGGCAATAATTGGAAGTATTCAGAGTTGTTCCTCTAAGCCATTTTTCTACCGCTAGACGTTTGTAGGGGGTTTTAACTAAGAGCCAGTTGAAAGCAGCTAACATCTGGCAGCGTAACATAAAGGCTTTGCTGGATTATGCATGCTGCTGGGTGCTGTTGGATTTACCCTTTGACATGGTAATTCACACAATATTCACACAAAAGCAGCACTGACACCTGAAATACAGCCCTTTCAGCACCACTAGATCTGATCTGTAGTTACAACAGTGACAATGCATATGATTTGATTATGTTTAGGTCTCTTGACAAGCTGAGGATTACAGTTTATAATGATTGCTGGTAGACTAAATTTTAAATGTTGAATTGTGTCGCGGGTGGTTGTCAGGGTGTTGCTGTGTGGTTGCTAATACTGATTTTAGCCCTGATTTGCAGTCAGACCGAGTCTCTGCTGTCGGCTCCTTTCTGCAGATTTTGCAACATACAGTATGCTTTTGGAAATATGTGTCTCTCCCTGCATTTTTGCACAATACAAAAATAGACCTACACTAGTAAAAAAAAATAATGTATTCAAATACATTTATTTCATACTTGGTGTAGTTCAGATCTATTAACATATTTGCTGACATATTGCTTAGGACTTTTTTATATAGCAATTATAATTAAACATTATTGGAGTACTACTTTTGCCCAATGCATATTTCTTAATAGTAACCCTAAAATATGTTTTAATGTCACTATTGATGAGGACTATGATCTTCTTGTACTTAAAGTATACTTGGAATAGTTCCACTTTAGCGCAATCAAATTCACTTCAGCTAGGTTTAGGATATGATTCATATGTTATTTTCAAATGAATAGAGCAGTGGTTCTCAATTCCAGTCCTGGGGTACCACTGCTCTACATCTGTCACTCTTTGTATATTTGATTGTATATTTCACTTTGAAAGTATTGTGAAACATAGACGAAGCAATGCAATATAATTTTGTAGAAATGTCACCACAGGTACAATTTTCCATTGAAACCGGCTTAAGATTTTGGGCAGCGTGAAGCCCAAAACACACTGCATGATTTAAGCAATCCTGTAAGCTCACTGCATGTCACACTGTGTGACATGGATCTAATAAACTTGACAACGGCGTGTGTAGACTGTATGATGATGACATCTATTGACTCATACGCTACGTCTCATGTTACTATAAAATAATAAAACGTCATCAGCATGCACTAGTGTTAAACAAAAAGAGCATAATAAATCACACTTTAACAGATGTATTTTTTATGTGTGCTGAAAAATTTTGAAGTACTATGTTTTCGCGCCATGTCGTGTTAATTTCATATCACAATTTTATTGGTTTGTCAGTAAGCGTGGATTGCACTATGCGATGATCATGATGTGTCATAGGCTATCTTTGGTTGCAAGATCGTGTCAATGGCCATCTTTGAACCTCTCTCACTGTATGACACAGAACCACCGATTAGGAACCACGATCACAGAAATCGCCACAATTGTTTCACGATGCCAATCTTTCATCTGGTAAAACAGAAATCATGCAGTGTGTTTAGGGCTTGAGACTCCAGTTTCTGACACTCAAACTATGATTACCTGGCTTGCCAACGTCTTATATAATATAAGAGTTATAGCTCTATAGGAGTTTTTTCACCAAGTGGAAAAAAGAACGAGAGAAAAAAAAAAAACACTCTCTCTAACAAGCCACATAATTTGAGGTATCCATTAAATCTAACCTTTAAAACCTAAAGATAAGGGTTTGTTCAAATCCCTATGAGTGAGCATTAATAATAGTGATGTTTGTGTTAGCAAGTGCCACTAATTAGTTTGTGTAATACTATGTTGCTTTGATGATTTTCATTACATGTGCAGCAGATTTGTTTGATGTTCTGATTCTGATGAAATCTGTGTTTCATTTCATCCAGGAATTTGTGAGGTTTAGTATAATTATTCTCTTCCATTTTTAATGAAGCCAAAGATTCCCACTAGCATGATTCAGACAAGTATGTTCTGAGCTGATTAGCGTGATGTCAGTGCGATGCACTTGATTGTTAGAGATGTATTTGGCTCTTCAGATCTGATGTGTGTGGTAGATAATATCCTAAGGGAAAGCGTCTGTCCTTGACTAACAAGTGATATCACTCTCCCTGCTGCAGTATCTCTGATATCAGAATCGAGACTTGCCAAACCTGAACCAATGAGGATTGCATCCCTTATCCTTTTCCTGGCAGATTTTGCACAGAACGGAGGGAAATCTAATCTCATTTTGACAGACCTGTGAGTGTTAATCTCTTTGATCAGCCTGTGTGAAAGTTAACCTGACATCCAATATGAATGCATTTCTGTTCTCAAAAAAAAAAAAAAGAGAAAGGTTTCATGCTACTGCTGCACTGAGACACTATGGGAAAACTTAAATAAAATGTACCAATCAAAACACTATAAAAATCAATAAGCAATTTTTGTTTTTAAAGGAGGTCCTAAAACAAAACATACTATAGTACATTTACTATAGAAAATTTTGTACAAATTTAGTAATTTCTCTATATAAATATTTTTGTTTGTGAACCATACTATAGTAAAGGTACTATGGTAAATTGTGAAAAGAATACTAGAATAATTTATAGTAAAATTACCATTAAAAAATTTGTAAAATGTATATATTAAATACTATAGTGTTTTTAAATCATCTTATAGTAAAGGTACTAGTAAATTGTAAAAAAATAAAAGTAATTTATCGTATCTTTACCATAGTCAATTTTTAGTTTTTCTCTAGTAAGTACTACAGTGTTTAGGAACCATATACTGTATAGAAAAGGTACTACAGTAAATTGAAGTAACTCATGCATGGTAATTTAGGATACAACAACATATACTTATACAACACATGCAAATTCCTTAAAATGAACAACACCAAACAACATCCTGAGAAGTGATTAGATTTGTTTATATGTTTGTTCTTGGCTACATTGTTTTGTTCTTTTGCCTGACATTGCTGTCAAGCAGAAATGGGAATCTGCCAAACTAGCCATTGTGTTCCAGAAATCAAGATCGCTCAACGCAGCAAAGAAATTATAGCCTAAATAGAAACTCTACATATGCTTGCGCCATTTTTTTAATTTTATATTAATTCTTGTTGCTTTTGTGCTATAGATGAATAGCAGTTTATTTGTTTGAGATATTTATATCTCGCAGGTATCCCGTGAATCATTTTATTCTCCTTCATCCCGCACACAAACCAGTGTCAACCCACTCACACCAGCACTCGCCCATCTTGTCCCATGCTGCACCCATGCTGTTTCGTTGTGACTCGCAAGAGAGCAGGTCTCTAATCCACTGGCAATGGACTTTTCAGTGTGTCTGCTACACCATTTTTAGAATCAAGATTATAAAACATTCTGTCTGCAATGTAACGCTGCAGTAACGTATAGAGATTACGAATTTGAAAATTACAACGGATTAAATTACTCCATTACTGAAAAAGATAATCAAATTACAGTAACGCATTACTAAGTAATGGTTACTCGCATTACACATTGCTGGTAAATGCACTTTTTTTGTGTCTTAACTACAATTTTTATTGACTTTTACTACGTTAAGTCTTTCTTGGGGTGGATGGCTTAACAGGAGTGCCTTTTGGCGACTGAACCGCAGTCACTGAATGTGTTCAGGCCCAGTGTCTGTTGCTGCAGACAAGCATCAGGAGTTGACTTGGCTCTAGGCAGTCCTGACTGCAGAAAACTCTCCAGTTTCTGCACAATATCTGGTAGCACAATATCTGGACTTGGGTGGCTTAACACAGACAAACAGATGTGGCAAATTGTTTGTACTCTTACAGTTCATTCCCATTTAAAAGCTATGCATTTTTTTTTTTCAGCCTTCCGTGCAAAAGCTTGTTAATACTGCATTAGTTATATCATAGTTAATACTGCATTATGACATTTTATACATTTATAAAGTGTAATAAAAAATATAATTAAACAAAACTACTATACAGTACTATATTTTACTTTGGTAAAAACTTAATTTTACTACAGTTAGGAACTCACTATGGTTAATACTAGAGTTTATGCTTTAATGAAAATTAATCAAGTATAGTAAACACTATAATATATTACAGTGCACTGAAATTTACTACAGTTTACTACAGTATTTATTACAGTTTATGAACTCACTATAGTGAATACTACTGTAAACTGTAGTATAAATTAACAAAGTGTAGTAAATACTAATATACTATGGTATACTATGTTTGACCAAAGTTTACTATAGTAAATTATACAGATTAGTAAAATTTTATTCAGTTTTCATGTGGGCTGCAAGAGCAAGTGGCTGCACAATGTTGTGGGATCTTGGAAAACTCCATGATTTTTACTGTGATTTCGACATGTTGACTGTTCCAAAATAGTGGACAACGTGTCTGGAGCGGTCAAATGTGGCATCTATGTATACCTATGGCTAAAAAAAGGTTAAAGCATGTTAGCAACATTAAATCCTGTTAAACATTCTAGAAATGTGCTAAATAATGGTAACAAGTGTTAAAACATGCTAGAAATGGTAAATCATGCAACCAACAAGCTAGAAATATGCTAAATCACCCTAGCAACATGTTAGAAATTAGTTAAATAATGCCAGCAACATGGTATAAAAAAAAATCTATATGCTAATGATGTGCTAAATCATGTTAGCAACTTTTGACCTTATCTGACTAATGAGAAAAACTTCCAAACAGCAAAGCTTTGTCAAGTCAACATCAAAAGTTATGTCATGAAACTTTACTCTTCTAGTTAATAAAATTGCACTGCATATTAGTTCATTAGCTTAAATGTAGGATGTTTAGCTATTTGATGTATTAAAAAGGAGTGTGCAGTCACAGTTTCTGTGTCATTTTACAATGGCTTTTATACCCATACTTTAATACTTTTTGTCAACAAGCATGAGTTCATAGATTTTGTGTACAATTTTCAGTTTGAGAAACAAATAAGGATTAACTAGTAAAATGCAATGATAGCAATAAACATGAATGTAATGATTATCTTTGTATCCACCATCTCATTTCCGCTGTGTTTTTCCTGGTAATTAGCATTGTGATTTTTGCCCACAGCTGCAGAGGTGGCACTTTACAGGTTGCGTTGTTTCAAAGCTTTTAGGTAATCATCACTCTGTTTTTAATTGTTGGCTATGTTTTAATGAACTCAAGCTGGTCACGACTGTAGGCTTGCTGTTAAAATAACAGGTTGATGCTCTAATTTATGAGGGTTGATCATGAGACTTTAATGAGGTCTGAGTTTCCATATAGCAAAGCTGTCCTTGTGTCTGAATGATTCAATATTGACCATACATTTATTCATATGCAACATGATTGCTTTCCATATGAGTATAAAATAATTGATTGAAGCTTCTGTTGAAGGTTTACATGAAATCCATTCAATCAAAAGTTGAATTGTGGCTTTAATTCCATGCCTAAATAAACTTTCAGCAGAAATATGCATTTAAATTGAACAGTATTTTCTTCTGTGATAATGGACTATACATATAGACCACTTTAACATTCTGTTTAATGAAATTTTGTCAGAATTATACATATATACATATATATACATATATATAATATTAGTAAATAAATCTGGTGATCAGCAAGTTGTGTTGTTAGTGCTGGAAAATTAAATAAATATATTCAATCTACTGTATCAGTAAAAAATAAACCATGATGGAACGTAAAGCTATTCCATGATGATAAAATGTCACAGTCCTATCCAAAATCTTTAGCCTCACCTCAGCCCTATCTGTACTAGTTATGTGTGCATGTAAGCAACCTCTGTTTTATAATGATGTGGCCAAATGACAAATGGCTGCCAGTGTCCTTAATCAAGAGACAGTGTGATATGCCACACACCTTGGGGCTTGAGACCAAATGCATAATGCATACGACAGAGAGTTCCTAAACGCAAACTGTGTCAGCAGCCTCCCAGGACGAGGGATGACAGCTTGTTGTTAATGGTGATAATGAGCAGGGACTGGGCAGCCACACCCGTGCTCCACATAAGTCAGGATGATAAGTTACACGACCACAGCGTCCGGTGGCACAGGACATGTTCCACGTGGTACCGTCACCTGTTAATGTGTGATGTGTCTTTGAGCAGCTGACAATGCAGGCCTATAAACAGTGCACAACCTGATTTGTGTCACTCGTAAATGTGTTATTAATATAAGGTTTTTTTTTTTTTTTTTTTTTTTTTTAATCTGGGTGTGGAAAATTCAACCCAAAGATATTTTTAATATTATAAATGAAATTAAATATTACATTAATATATACATAAGACTTTTTTAGTTATTGTCAGCATTTTTTTTTTTTCCTATTACATTTGAAATTTGACTTTACATAATTATAGTTAACTAACACTAAAACCACAGGTGAAAAAAAATGCTTTACTTGCATGAAAAGAAATGTTAATAAACACACACACACACAAACATACATACATACACACATTAAATAAATTCAATTTCAGCTAGTTGCCAGTGCAACATTTCTCATTAATATAGTTTAACCTAATGTACTAAAATAAAAATAAAAATAACAATAAAAAATGAATGAATGAATAGTAAAAATGACAAAAACACACTGAAATTGCTAACACGTTACAGTTAAAATGAATGTGGAAAATATTCAACTGTTTAAATATATAACTATACAAACTAAAATAACACTGATGGGCATCAACCAAAATCTATAAAAGTCACAATGACTTCCACAGAGTAACTTCCATATACACGGGTCCCAAAAATATCTATACATAACAGCACTTGCATTCTATGTAAATACAGCAAATTGATGTTGTTTGGCAACCATGATGCATGACACCACATTGCCACATTGCCATGCAAAAAAGCCTAATTATTCCTGTTATAATCAGCGAAGGCATCTTCACAGTACAACGCAAGTTTCCATTTTGCAAAAGAAAAACAAGCACTTTGAAATAGTCGAAAACTGTTTAAAAGCAACACCAGGGAATTCATTTGGTTTAATGTTGTAATTAAGATACCATCTTAATTGGTCTAATCCTGTTTCCCCAGATTCCCCCTTACAAGCGCTTAGAAACAGTACATCAGTCTTTCCTGCCACTATCAAGCGAATCTTATATTTTCTGTTGTCTTCTAATCTCTGTGCACTTCTGTTAAACCCTGTGACGAACACAACAGGTTCTCATTGAATTCGCTCTTTGTTGTTTGATAACATAACATCATCTTGTATCTCCCAAATCAAGATGGCAGGCTGAATAGGCCCTTCCATTAACAGGCATTAATACATGTCATTCAAATCCTTGCTCCCCAGCACAAGTCCTGAGTGGAGAGCTTACGTTGACTATTAGAAAAATATCAATATTGGCAGCTCTGATAACACAGAATGAGGCATTCCTGATGAAGTGGGCTTTAACCAGGGAGGAGATTGAAGATTTGCCTGTACTGTACCTGAGAGCCTTTATTACAACAGTAGAAGCCTTTTCATCGTGAATACTGCGGGCCTGCTGAAACGAAATAAATGGATGCTGTCTAATATGCTCTCTCTGAGTGCTGTGCTGAATTGGCAGTCAGTTATTGACAATGGATTTGGTGATGTGAGGTACTACAGTGGATTCTTTGTTAAAAATGAAATAAGTGGAATATCAGTAATAGAAGTTCTGGTCTTTTTCTTTCAGTGAGTCAATAGCTCTTTTTAAACTGGCCCGTGTTCTCACTCCCAAGACATCAAATATTGACGAATGGACCACCATCGCCTAAGGGTCTGGAATAACGCTAGTGATGCTGAACCCCTGGCTGAATCGCTGCTGTAAAGGTTCCACAGAAATGAAAGCAGAAATCAGAGCATGACAGCAAGTTTTGAATAATGGCACAATTAATCTCACAAAATGTATATATTGCAATTTTACTAGATGTTACAGCGAAATCCCATCTAGTTTTGTTACTTTTTGTAATTTTTATCAAAAAAAAAAAAAATCTTTCTTTACAGTACACATTACGACTGCATGATTTGTAAAGAAATTAAACCGATATTGTGATTTGAACTGTGCAATAATAATACTAGTTATGATTATTATTATTTTACTGAGATCATTGAGGTTAAAGTCATACTTAATGTTTTTTTTTTTTTTTTTTTTTTATGGTGATAATTGGACCTTAAAATTAAAGTGTGACCAATATTTTGATTTCCCCATGTTCATATCATTTTGTAAAATGTTAACCCCTCTAGTGGTGCGAAGCATATTTATTTGTATTTATGTATTTATTATTATTTTTTTCTTCTTCTTTTTTTTTGCTTGTGGGAAGTGTTGTTAATCTCTAGCCATTAAATGACACAAATGTGAAAATAAATTGATAATGTTGCATTCTTAATGAATACTGTATGCAAGTTGCACAATTATATTCATCCCCAGCCCCTTGTGAGATTATTTATATTTATATCTTCTGAGAAATTTAATTATGCAGTCGTCTACCAACAACACTGTACTGCTTTGTTAGACACATTTCAAATTCTTTCCATTCCAGGGGATTACTGAACAGATTTTACCCTAAATGAAAGATGAGACATTAGAAAAAAAACAAAAACAAAATGAATATAGAAAAAAGCCAGCTGCCCTGAAGTAAACATTGGATGAATGCAGGCAAAGTAAATAAACTGTGTATGTATTTGTAGTAATGCCATAAACCCCTGCAAGAAAATTCCGCAAAATATGTGCTATGTATTTTTTGTAAATGTACTAGTAGAAGTATGATACGTGATAAGTATAAAAGAAACCACATAAAATGATGCAACGATGTGACGTATGTTCACGTTGCATATTCAAGAGTGTACTATAAATATATCAACATACAAAGATAATGATGGCAAGGTCACATGTAGGGCTACTGTATGTTATGTGACACCTTTGGTCTGAACACATCTGTTCTTGCTAATCTGGGAACTGTATCTCAGTGCTTGTAATCCAGCATCAGTAATTATCAGTGACCCCGCAGGGCTCAGAACAAGTCCAATTAATACATCAGACAATTCTCTCCTCCACGTGCATCCCAGAATCCTCTCAATATCACTCGCGTAAATGTTAAAGGGCTGGAGAGGTGTGAAGCACTATATTAAGTGAGCACGTAGCCTATGATTAGAATCAGGGCTCGCCTGTTCCTGATTGACTATCAGCGGGTCCCCGTCCTCAAGCTAGCGGCCACATCTGTAGTCACGGGGGTTTCTGTGAGAGATCTCCACACATCCGTCGATTGGACACAAAGACTCACTTTCCTACAGATATTGAGCAGACAGGAAGAGCTGGTTGTTTGTTTGTCTCTTTTCTTTACAGTGTATGGATTATTGTTGGACTCCAGTGGACTTGTTAGAAATCTTTGAGATATCAGTTCTCAGAGTCCTTTAACTGCTCAACTGAGACGCCAGCTGTCTGGATCACTGGTGGGACAAAGATCTGTTATGGGTCTTGAACAGCAAGAAATAGAAATCCTCCAAAACTACCAAAAATGACGTGAATTCATGCATAGTTAGGATAGCACAATGAAGAAATGAGGAGAAAGCGTAGTCTTTTGTTGGCACTGAGTCTAATAAAACTCTCTTGTACTCAAATGTATCTGTCAGTTAGTAAAAGCTTTATATATTTAGCCCAGCGCTTTGTTTCATGTGTTAGGCTGATAAACTAACTACTCTGGTTTTATGTGGATTTAAAAAGGCAAATTTCTCATTACAACTTTTATAATGTTCATTCTTTCTCATATTAATTGACTAAGCTATAGTTCAAAAGTTTGGAGTTGCTAAGATTTTTTTTTTTTTTTTTCACTTTACAGACTTTTAATCATAAAGATGAGTTAAACTGCATAAAAGCAACAGTAAAGACATTTATAAAATGTGTCACAGTTTCCACAAAAATATAAAAACAGCACAACCATATTAACAATGATAATTATAAAGGAGTCTTTGAGCACCAGATATTAGAATGATTTCTGAAGGACCATGTGACTCAGAAGACTGGAGTTATGATGCTGAAAATTAATCTTCGCCACCACAGAAATAAATTGCATTTTAAAATATATTAAAATGGCATAATTATTTTAAATTGTAACACTATTTCACATATTGTTGTTTTCACTGTATGTTTTATAAAAAAATAATAATAATAATAAATAATAATAATAATAATAATAATAATAATAATAATGAAGCTTTGGTGAGCCTATAAGAGACCAAATCCTTTTAATAATAATACTAATTAGGATGTTTTTATTTTGCTTTTATATAAACAATTGACTACAAGTTCAATTTGTAGTAGTTACCATGAGCAATACTTTTACTAAATGTATTATTATAATCGTCATATTGTTAGTTTATGTAAGGAAATGATTTAAGTAATAACAAACATAAAAAAGAACATGAGATTTTGCACAATTTTGCTTATCGCATTTCTGTACAACTGAATGTCCAACGTAAAATTGGAGCAAAACCAGTTGAGAACCACTGATCAAAACTCAAAGACATATTGTCATTCAGTATTGTAGCTGTTTGTGAAAGAAATAACACGTCCTGTGTGAACACAATGTTACAAGAGTGTCAAAAAAACCTTGGTCAATCAGTCTCCTCACTGTGTCAGCTCCAGGTCAATTGTTTAAGGAAGACATTTTTGTTAGCGCAGTGTTTTCCAGCCCTGGTGCTCGGGACCCTCAGCACTGCACATTCTCCTATGTTAACAAACCTGATTCAAACCATTGGGAGAGAACTACGTGAAATGAACTGTGCTGTGCGGCGGGTCCACGGGACTAGGAGTGAAAATTACCGTATGAGTGTTTCCTGAAGACAAGTTCAACATGAAGTTAAACGAATGCATCACGTCTTTGTTTTACGAATGATTGGAACATAAGGCTCTGTGTCTTCTTGGCTCTGCATCCCGAATTATAAACGAACGGTTCTAATTCCCCACAGGCAGTGTTAGCTCATGGTGGAACATTATCCTCGCAGGCAGGAATCCGTTTCAGCTTTCTTTCCTTTTTTTCTTTAGAGATAGCTTACTCCTCTCCCGGAGCTTCAGACTATATAGCAGTTGTTTTAACTCAAATAGGCCACCACTTGTTACTAGCTACTTCTTTCCACTCATGACTTTCCGTTTGGATCATTTCTTTGGCAAAACGAGATAGAGCTGCCCATTTAAGACATACCATTACAATTACTTTTCTCACCATCCACCCTCGATTTTCGATTTCATGTCTTCCCACAGACCTCAAACGAGAGCTTCCCGGAAAATTTAGAAGAGTAGAGCAGCATTAGTCATTACTGAAGGACATCGGCAGCTGAGATTAAGAAGATGTAGATGGCTATGCCAGCATGGAAGAAGAAGCTATTTGCTACAGGCAAATTCAGTTTATTTTCCTGGCATTAATAATTAACAAAATTTTATTGAAAAGTAAAATTTGACACAATTTGATATTTAAGTTATAGCTTGGCATATATGCGGGCACAGTTTATATCAAAAGCACTTATTGGCATTGTAAAATAGGCATTGAATGCAAAGTCACCCTATCTAATTTCTAAATGCATCTTATAGGTCTTATTGGAAACATGTCCTGCATCGATGAAGTGAAACAGGTCTATTAGATAAGGAAGATTTAAAAAATGTATATATTTTTTTCAAAATGAGGATGCATTAAACGGCTCAAAGGTGACAATCACGACACTTTTAGCAGACTGTGATGATGTGTTTCCACAGTTATTAACATCATGATAACCCACAAGTAATCCACACACCTCCAGTCCATCAAATAACATCCTGTGAAGCTAAAAGCTTGGATTGAAACAAATCCATCAACAGGGCTTTTTAACTTTGAACCGTCAATTTGTCCAAAATGCAAGTCCATCATTCATAACAACACTTTATCCAGTGAAAAAACTGTTTTCGCTTATATGAATTGATTGATCTGTGCATATTACTCTCCTGATTTAGATTTAGAGACAACATTTTCCATGGAGAAAGAAATATTATCGATAGATGGCTAATTAATGATTGATTTGTTTATTGCAAACATGCAGCTTTTCCATTCATGAGGCATTCATTGACAGACTTGAGGAGTGTGGATTACTTATGATGTTTTTATCAGCTGTTTGGACTCTCATTCTGACGGCACCCATTCACTGCAGAGCAATTGATGTGATGCTAAATTTCTCTAAATCTGTTCTGATAAAGAAACAAACTCATCTACATCTTGTATTATTATTACTATTTTTAAGTGTATGTGCTTTAAATGTGGTTGTGTCCCCAAAATATTCCAATATATACAGTATGTGGCCATAATTGACTCTAAATTAAATTATAAATCTAAATTAAATGTTGCACAAATTAGTTTAACACTGAAAAAACTGATTGAATCAAACGAGTCCAGAGCTTGTTAAAAGTGTCTCTGACTACGAGGCGTGCTAGTATTCAGATCACACGGTGAGATGTCTTTGACGGTGTAATTCCACTGATGATGAAATAGCAGCAGCGAGAGGGATAAAATGCGTGAGAGATGTACTCCCTTGCTTTGAAGTGAGCATTGACAATAATAATGTAAGGCCACCATCTCTGATGTAGAGCATGCTCTCTTACAGTGCATGCCCATCCTAATAACAGCAAGATAAAAAGGCGTCCACCTCTCGCTAATTGTTTAAAAGCCCGTCCTAGTTCAAAAAAAAAAAAAAATCTTTATGAGAGCAGAAACAAAAGAGAGCGGCGATAATGAAAAAAGCACTCGTTTGTCACGAGGAGGATCAGATGGCTCTCTTTGAATTCCTCATTAATTAAAAGAGGCAGATGAAGTTTAATGTCACCCAGGGGACGGGGATTAGAGCGGCTCCGGGCCATGATGACTCCAGCACAGTGACCTCAGCAGGACAGAGAGGCTGCTGGAGACCAAACAGCCTCTGCAGAGTAACAACAGCTTTGCTGTTTAGAGATGCATCTGTGAGTGGTGGTATCTTGGTAAACTCAGGACTGTTGGAACAGATGAGGAGTAGACTAGGACATCTTCTAATAACTCCCCCAAAAATACAATAAGGGCTTCTTTTCATTTTTATAATTGTCGAATGTAGGAGTATGATATGGAGAATTTACTAGGATAGAATTGCCACCACATTACTGTCCGGTTTGATTAAATCTGGAGGACTAATGCAATTCCATCCATCCATAAATAAATAAAACACTTTTCAAACTGTCCATTAATATGCATATCTACAACTGCTTTTTAAAACATAGTTAGATGTAAAAAACAATAAATTGGAGAATTAAATGCAAATTATTAAAATAAATAACAGCATTTTGAAACATTTTAATTATATATTTTAGGACAGTATTGTGTACTTACAGTATTTCCTGTTGCATGCACCCACTATTTACATTTACATTTAATCATTTAGCAGACGCTTTTATCCAAAGCGATTTACAAATGAGAAAAATAGAAGCAATCAGACCAACAAGAGAACAACAGTATACAAGTGCCATGACAAGTCTCAGTTAGCCAAGCACGGAACCCATAGCCAGGGTTTTTTTTTTTTTTTTTTTTTTTTTTTCAAGAATAGGATAGACAAGAAAAGAAAAGGTAAGATAAGTGCTAGTATTAGTTGGTTGAGTGCTGGCGAAAAAGATGTGTCTTATAGATGTTGGGAGATTGAGTCAATTGAGATTGGGAGGACATTCCACCAGCTCGGCACAGTCCAGGAAAAGGTCCGTGAGAGTGATTTTGAACCTCTTTGGGATGGCACCACAAGGCATCATTCACTGGCAGAGTGCAAGCTTGTGGAGGGCACATTAGTTTGAACTAGTGAGTTTAGGTATATTGGTGCCATGCCAGAGGTCGTCCTGTAGGCAAGCATCAGTACCTTGAATTTGATGCGAGCTGCTACTGGTAGCCAGTGTAAACTGATGAGGAGAGGAGTAACATGAGTTTTTTTTTTTTTTTTTTTTTGCTCATTGAAGACAACCCTCGCTGCTGCATTCTGCGGCATTCAGCTTGTTCTGCAAGGAAGGATCTAATCTTCCTGTTGTTGTATAAGGCAAATCTGCAGGACCAGGTCGTTGTAGCAATATTGTCTGTGAAGCATCACAACTCTTCGATCACAACTTCTGGCTTTGCTGGAAGGAGTTATGGTTGATGAACCCAGCTATGAAGTGGTCAAGGCTGCAAATATCATTATAACAGCAAAACAAAACGAAAAAATCTGTGATAGCATTTAGAAGAGAGAAGGATGTCAAATTTGCCATCACTCTCTGAGCCGTTCTATTAGAAACACCTGTGCAGCAGTGCTAACTTTTTTTTTTTAGTTAATTTAAATTAATTTTGCATAACACACACACATACAAAAGTATAGTATAGCATAAAGTATAAAACACTTCTTATCAGCTGTTTGACTATCATTCTGATGGCACCCATTCACTGCAGAGGATCCACTGGCCAAATGATGTAATGCTAAATTTATCCAAATCTGCCTAGAAGAAGAATCAAACTTTCCTACATTTGGGACGAATTCAAGGTTTTTTTTTTTTTTTTTTTTGAGCTATTCCTTTAAGGCATTCCTAAAACATACTGGTACTAAATGTTTTAACTTAATTTCATGTTTTAACTTCTCATTTTTTCTAAGTTAGCATGGAAAATCATGCATAAAATTGCCTTCTAAAGTGAAATACAAATTAGACCACAGAGTTATCATTCAAACAGAGAATAGACAGAGAGAGAGAAAAAAAAGAAAAATTACATACTTTCACACTAAATTAAGACAAAGCTAAATGTGCCATTTGTTATAATGGGCTTACTGTGTGTGACAATTGCTGTACATTAATTTAAAGTTGTTTATTTAAAAGTTGTTACGTTGGGTCATATTTTAGATGTTAATAAATTAGAACAAAAACTGCTCATATAAAATAATTATTCATTTTAGAATAAAAGAAAATATATATATATAATTACTCATATCACCTTGCTGATCGTAAGAGTACCTGTAAAACATATATCGTATTCTTCATTTGTGAATTTACTGGGTCAGTGTGTTTATGATTACACATGTACAATTTGAAACATTAAGTGAAATTAAACACAATTGATCGATTAACTGAAAATGAATGAATAAATAAATAAGATCAATACATTGAATACAAGTTGCCTTAATATTTAAATCCTAAAGCAAAATCTACACAACCGTGCAATAGTTTCATGATAACTGTTCTTTTTTAGAAGAGGAAAATATAAGCCGGCATAATTGCCAAAGACAGGATGTCTTCCTCCAGTCTGTAAACGTGGGATTGTTCCTCAGCTTTATGACTGATCTAGGCTGAAATTGGAGTTCTGTTCCTCCTGTTTTTACATTGTAAGTGGGAGGGAGAGAAGGCAGAGCATTTTCGATGAGAGAGCTCATGCACACAGCCTGATGTGGAGCAGCCAAGTGCGATGAACTTTAGACAGGCCTGACGCAAGCCTGCATCACTAAATATACACAGGAGTACCACTCCCACAGGAGTCTATTACACACACACACACACATAGAGCTCTTTTCTACTCAAGGAGTCACTCCAATAAACTACTGAATAGAAGCATTTTGTCAAGCATGCAGTGCTATAAAACCTGGCTTTATGGGAAACGGTTTTTAACTTCTGGTATTGCTGTAGTTTATAATGTACTAAAACACTGCTGCTTATCAAATGAGAACAGATAACAGAAAAAAAAGAGCTGCAGTGAAAATTCTGTCACCATCTATTTATTCTCATGTCGTTCAAAACCAACATGATTTTCTACAGTGGAGCACAAATATTTATGTTTATTATAATGATCATGCAACTAGCTCCTGCTCAGGACCAGCTGAAGACCAGCACATAACCAGTTCGTGGCCAGCTAAGGACCAACTTAAACCAGCTCAAACCAGCAGCCATGCTTCGAAACATAGCTATCCAGCATATGCTGGATTTTTCAAAAGGGTAGTCATCAGGTGCCATGTTCAATACAGCAGCATCTAAGAGATCTCTAATCAGTTAAACAAACAGAAAAATATTCAATATTGATTATTCAGTTATCATTTGCTGACCATCATATTTCACCAAACCTGTATGCCTGTCTTTGTTTCAGACTAGATCATCAATTTGAATGAAGTTG
The DNA here is from genome assembly GCF_003368295.1 of Carassius auratus. Taxonomy (NCBI): domain Eukaryota; kingdom Metazoa; phylum Chordata; class Actinopteri; order Cypriniformes; family Cyprinidae; genus Carassius; species Carassius auratus. The sequence goes on along the minus strand of NC_039260.1, from coordinate 19,560,627 downwards.
AATTAGTCAGAAAACCAGATTAGTCTGATTCATGAATGACTCATTCAGACAAGTTTTATGAAATGAAACTGATTCACTGGAAGGTCTGAGTCAAAAGAACACTTCTACTTCACCAAAAATGCATCAAAATAGGCAGGGCAGAAGATTTTCAGGAATATAGGACTTCAGGAATTTCAGACTGTTGTATGATGTCAGAAGACTTGAAATATTACATGTGAGTGTTTTTCAGACACTTTCATTATATGGAGATGCGTGACCAGAAAAGTCTTTAAAAAATCCAGAAAAGGACAGTTGTAAATGTAAAAAAAAAAAAAAAAACATTAGGGCAAGTAGGATGAAATCATTATTTATTTATTTATTTATTTATTTATTTATTTATTTATTTGTCATTAACTGTTCCTGCAATGTGTAATGTGACCTTGTCAATGAGAAAAATAGACAAATAAGAGAAAAATTTAAAGCACACGATGTGGTGGCTTCCAAAAGTTGGGCATATGGACACATTTTTTACAGCCACTCCTGCAGAACACTCTCATTGATATTGTTTTTGATAGGCAGGCCACGGCGCCATGAATATAAATAATGAGAATTGTTGGTTTACGCTACTCAGTCTCGGTCAGTCTGCACGTGTGTGTGTGTGTGTGTGTGTGTGCGTGCACCGAGGTGAGGCAGAGGCAGGTGTTATTAGTAATGGATGGGTGGAGGACGGGGAGAGAGAGAGACTGTGAGAGCGTGTCCAGACTTTCCTCAGGCTCTCCACAGGACTCTATTAATCGCATCCAGACTCAAAAATTAATATTTGCTCTCTTTTTATGCAAAAAAGGTTATTAAATAAACCTGCTGTAGCATGTGCGCGTGTTTGTGCTTGAACAGCTGCACAACCATTAGAGGTCTGACCATATGTACTTAGGGCTGTGTTCTGGTGTGTGGTTGGAGGACGGTGTGTCTGTTTTTCAAGCATCTGGCTCCTCTGTCATGCCTAAAGCAACATACCCGTCTGTGCTTTGATCATGGAGAAAAAAAATAAGACAAAATAAAAGTTGCTAAAATAACACGATTATGAAGATTAAATTTCATGACTTCATTTTCTATATAAACTTAATTTCATTTTAACATTATTATTAATCTCCTTCTTTTTTTTTCTCAATATGTGATATTGGCATGCTCTTTCATGAAATTCAATTTGACAATGTACCAGCCAGAACTTTCCACCGTGTATTTATTAACAGTAATACCCAGGGATTTTAGTCAGGGTTCTGTTTGTTATTGCTGTGTTTCTGCTGGATTTGCTCCAGAGCTCCGATATCTGATACTTCTTGAACCGTCAGTCTGAGCCCTTGAGAATGATTTATAGTATAACAGACTTGTTTAGCTAAACTAACTTTACTCTTTCTTTCACTCTCACTCACACATCCAGTTCAAATTCACTCGGTCCCTTACTGTTGTCCTCTTGTTTCTCATAGGCACTGCTTTAATGAAGAAACAGACCTACTAACAATCTCACAGAAGGGACCCTCCAGAACAAGTATGGGGTCACCATGGAAACCACTTCTCCTGCTGTCAGTTATCAGCGGCCTAGCAGGTATGAGAGCGGCTGTGTGATTATATCAAGATAAGAAACTGCCTTTCCTGAAAACATCCCCCTCCTGTCTGCATCTCTCTCTCTCTTTCTCTGAGCAACATTGACAAAGGGCTGCCGTGAAACACTTTCCAATATTTTTTTTTTTGTTATTCAGGGCTTGTTAGTGCTCCACTGCCCTCGCATTCACATTATCTGCAGCTCTCATAACGCTGTTGAGGTATTGTCTTGAACTGTTAGCATGGTAATGGCTTGGTTAAGTAAACATCAGATAGCGTAATTGACATCTAAAATGTAGTCTTGAATGTGTAATGTTGTATATCTTTAGCGGATAGAGGAGCCCTGGGTGTACAATTATCGAACAGATGTTTGCACCGTACCAAGCTTCTGCAAACAAGCCTGGTCGAGAGATGAAAAATTCCTATTAGCATGCTCATGTTTCACATGCCGCCTTTTGAAGGACCACTTTGTAGAGATGGCTTCTGTTCTGAAAAACACGGATAAAAGGAAATTCTGAAGAGCAGAAAGTAGAATAATAACATAAAACTGTGTGGCTACCCAAGCAATACTGTTATGTTTAATTAGATTTGCCTACTGTTATTGACTTACATATTGCTTAACAAATGTATGCTTGTTAAACAGATTGTTCTCCTAATCTGATTGGTCGAGCAGCAGTTTAGTAGTGCTGATATTTCATACAACTGAACTGGAGCATTTCAGTTCAGTGTACTGTTGGAGGAACTGGAGCACTGAATGATGTGTCAAAAACTGGCGTTATATACATTGGTATATTGGCTCATTTCAAGTCTGTCGGGCATGTCCCAAAGTGAGTTTTGACTGAGTAACTTGCAGACCCGTGCTGCTTGAACTGTGAACTGTTTCAGTCGGTTAAATTTGATTTGGTTTCATCAAGCTCGCTAAAATGAACTGGTTCAAAGGAATGATTCGTTCATGACCCAGGCATCACTCTGGACTGTTTGCCTGAGGCTATGGATTACAGGTAATAATGTTGTAAATAATGTTGAGTTACGTGCACAGACTGATCATTTAGCATGGTAAGACCTCAGTATTTTCTCTTGCCTGTTAATGCTTTTTTGACTTAAAGTGACGGTAGCCATTGACTTTTTTTGCCATTTATAAATCACCAAGGACTTAAAATCAACTAAAAGTCCTTTTTTTCTGTTCTACTACTAAAAAAAAACACCTACAAGTTGGCTGGCCCAAAGGTGAGTGAAGGAACAGCAAATTTTAATTTCTAAGAGAACAGTCCTTTCAAACAATTCTTAAAACAGCCTAGTTAATTAGAACTTTTGCGTCCAGTGCTTTATGAATATATGAAAGGCTTGACCTCAGTTCAGTTTTATTTTATTTTATTTATTTTATTTTTTTTTCAGTGCTGCTAAACATCTGAGATAATCATCACTATTATGTAATAATGCAGTGTTTGTGGAGTCTGGTCACACAGTTTATATCACTCAAACCCACACAGCATCTGAGCAAAGATTGGACACTCACAGTGTTGTACATATATACAAAAAATAAATAAATAAAAAGTAGTCTAAAAAAACAGCAACATTTTAGTAATAAATATTAATACTACATGACATTTTTTATTCTGCTCAAGCAAAAATGATACTGCCCAGAGGTAACTGTCTACTAATGGGTCTTTTCCATTGCACGGTACGGCACTGTACGGTTCGGTACAGTTCACTTTTGTGGGGTTTGCCACTGGGTACAGTGCCTGGTACCTGGTACTTTTTTTATTAGCACCTTGGTTGAGGTTCCAAGTGAACCATACCATTACCAAAATGTGAGGTGTAAACTCTGCTGATCATGGATTGGCAGGAGATAATTGTCAATGAACTTGTAAAACAAACACAACAGAACCGCTAGATTTAAATCAGCATAGCCTGTGAAGAAGCAAACTCAACTGTTTTGAATGAGCACACCTTTTTTATCAACCAAAAATGTATGTTTCCTAGACTCTTGAAGAAGTACAGATGTTCCTCTTGTTGATAGCAGAGGTGTGGATCCAGTGAGATATTGATGGGGCGATGCGGAAAAAGTTTTTTAGGAGTTGTGGCAGTAGATGTAGCACAACAATAACAACATGTGAATAATCCTGCCCACTCTTTAACGGGACTGAACTGCAGGGGAAACGCAAACCAAACCGATCCAAGACGATTTGTGCCGAGCCGAGTCGTACCACGCAGTGGAAAAGCCCCATATGGCAGCATCCTAACTGAAAAGTAACCTTATAATTGACCGGTTTGGAACACTCTGCATAGTCAGCAGCTGTCACCTGGAGTCACTCATGTGGTTCCATTATAGTTAGGATGCTACTGTCAGTCATTTCACATATGCCTTTCACATACAGCCCACATACATTGTGTTCCTCTTGTAAAGCACATTGGAGTATTGACTGACAGTTGATTTTGACAGAGTGTAATGTTAACATGTTGCTATGAAAATTACTTAATACCAGAGATGTTTTTATTGTGAGGAGATACCAATCTCTGCAGCTCTTCAACTGGAGAAAACTTAACGGTCAACTTAAACCACTTAAACAGCCTTAGTAACCATTTGCAAGATAGCCTTGAAGTCACTTGATTGCTAAGTTGTATGACAGTCGATAAGTGTTTGTGGATACATTAGCATATTAGCATGTGTAAACTGAATCCTACCTGTTGCAAAATGATCTATTATGTATGATAATTCAATATAAAATTGAATGAACATATCACTCACAGATGTTAAGTAAAAGTTATGTGTGTAATGTAAAGAACATTACATTTACATAATTAATAATAGTAATAATTATTATTATTATTGTCTATATATTTATACCAACATGGTCATTGAAAATGTTTCTACCTACATTTAAAAAAATAATAATAATAATTAAAAAAGGACAAAAATTAAAATAAAAAAAATGTGCCCATTCATATAATTCATCAGTAAGACACCAACAAATGTCATTCCATTTTGGAAAGCAGTGTTTCCCATGCCATACTGCAAACTAATACATTTTGACAGTTGTGTCACATATGTGTAGCTTTTCTGACATAGTAAACTTGCTCAGTAGCTCACCTGGTACACCATAATCTCATATAAGCAGGCTAAAATGGCTAAAATGGCATGCTCCTTTCAGCAAATGTGTTTTTATGTCACATGTACTTTTGTTAATGCTATCAGTTTGGACTAGGGTACCTTTTAGCACACTAACTTGACATTTCATGCCATAATACATAAAATAAGCAATGTAATTAATCATTGCCGGAATCATATTCATCTGTTTTCCAATAGAGCTCAATGTACTTTTAGCACCAGTCAGGCTACATTTTGCAGTAATTTCACCAGATAATTTTTTTGTTAGTTTTTTTTGTAACAATTGCATTCTGGGATTTCTGTCTTTGCAAATATGGATAAGCCCCCGTGTCAGGACAATGCCTACATTCTGTATAACAGAGCTTATGACACATGCAACAATACTTTGTTATCATTAATTCTTCTGCTTTATTTGTTTAATTTGCAAGCGGGAACTTACATTGAATTCTGTGTTGTGTGCAGTTCGTATTAGTCTGGTTCGTCAGATCTTTATAGCCCCAGTATCAAACACCCTTTAGCGCTTAATCTCAGTCAAAGGTTCAGCAGGTGACCGTCTTCCCCCGGGCCATGTCTGTCTCTGAATACAAACTCTAGTGCTGGTGGGAACAGAGCGAGCAGGGCACAGGAACACTCTCTACGAAGTGGTACCATCTGAGACTCCTAGTGTGCTTCAAAATGAAAATGTCGATTGGGTTTTGGAAAGAGACAGAGATGGGGTGAGCGTTGAATGAGGGAAAGAGAAAAAGCTTTGCTATGAGAGATGGCAACCTGTGAATATTGGTGTTAGAGGTGTCTGTCAAATGTGTGACCCACATGATGACATTACCGAGGTCCTTATATTACAAATGACTACACATAGCCTGAGGTGAAATGTCCCTCCATTTTCACTTTTATTTAGTTTTACTAAACTAGCACTATTTTGAGTTATCTCAGGGTGATTCTATGTTTGGGGTGTGATTCCCAAAGGCAAGATTCTTGCTGTGAGATATTTAAGACATGACAGATTTTCCCCCGCCAGGAAATCAAGCAAGCTGACCCTCTCTGCCCATCTGGGCCATTTAAAATGGCATTTTGGTCACCCCACAGGTAATTCCAGAATCAACACGTGACCTGCAAATGTAGCTGCTATTTTCTAAGGGGTAAACATATGAATTGAGCCTGGCTGTGAAGAAAAATTGGACTGATAATCTTTCGCCAGCCATATATATATATATATTTTTTTTTTTTCTTCTCCACTCTGCCTCTAGAAATCTGAGGTATGCGCAGAAAGCATGACAATGCTTCACAATCTGTTTACTGCAAGGCAAATAATTTGTTCTTCAGGTCTGTCAATGACTTGAATTGTTGCCAGGAAGTCTTTGTGGCTATCCTACTTTCTAACAGGTTTTGCGAAACTGTTCACACAATAGTGTCAGGAAGTAACTAGCTAAAGGTAGCAATGTAACAAGCTTAACTACATAGTACATAGTGCCACAGTGGCTCAGCTTGTCAAAATAGTGTAGCTTTTCTGGTAACAAGGTTTTTTTTTTTTTTTTTTTTTTCAACAGGCAGTGTTAGTGTTAGGTTTCTTTGAGATTGTAGCTTGTCAAGTTAGAAGCTACTCAAAATGTACAGTAGTTCAACTGGAGTGCAGCTCCTAGAAACATCAACAAAAACGCAAACGCAATCAGATAGAGATTTCCGATTAAAATATTTTAATTTAAAAAGTTTTATTAAATGGTAAATAAAATTAAAGTTTATTCAGTAGGGCACTGGTGTTTTGCCAAATTGCAATTTTGCCCAAACTAATTTTTGAACGCCATTAAAATAAAATAAAAATAATAAAATAAAATTGTTTGTGGTACCTATGTACTGTACAACATACATAAAATAACCTATAATCCCTCATTATTCATAAATTCTCTACCTATTCTCTGCCTATTCATATTCTCTGGTTGCCAACTTCAATAAAACTTGACACACTTGTCGTTGCAAATTAGAACCTGTAGCTATTTTAACACACTGCACTTATTTTCATTCAAGAGCATTTGCGCTTATTCTCTTTGCATACTTAATATTGTATTGTGACTGATTATCCAGTAAGAATAAGGAGTAACTATCTATTATTCGTTTGAATACGTTATTCATTGTGAAGTCATTATCAGTGCATTTACAATTAAGGTATTCAGCTTCAGGGAACATTCCTAATTAATATATAGCTAATCTGACAGATTAGTTTATTAATGCAGTTCACATGGTTATACAGCTGAGTGTGCAATACAATAGGATAACAATTGTGGTTTAGCATTTTGTCACGCTACACTGCTAATCGTTAAAAATGTTTTACCCCTTTACTGGAAAAACTAGACCATTATTAAAAAGAGCTTAGCTTCTGTCACACTTCTGTCACGTTTCTGAATAATGTAATAAAATTAGCAGCATTGCTAACTGTACTCTCCAACGCTGCAACTGGGCAAATTTACATATGCACTTAACCATCTAGCAGACGATTCTATTCAAAGTGACTTACAAATGAAAAAAATAATAATATATGGTTGTGGATTCATTTTCATTTGCTTATGGAAGAACAGCGAGAAAGCTTGAGGTAGTGTTTGAAAGGAAAATCAGACCCATCTGATGAAAATCAGACCCATCCTGCTTCAATATACCGTGCAGCTCCTGGTCCGGCAGTAGCCATCCAGCTAACATGATTAACCTTCTGCAGAAGATCCAGAATGAGATGGGATGTCTGATCTTCAATCAGCTGAAAAGAGGCCCGCATCACCCCTGATGGTCTCTTCAGGGCTTTGAAGTTGACCTTTAGGACTGCCACTGAATCGCTTGCCAGAGGCTTCACTTTTTCTGTTGCTCTGAGTTGGAACATCTGAAGACACACCTCTTCCACAAGCACTTTTTTTAAGACTAGCTGTGTTTTCATTATAGATTTGCACAAAACCATTGCTGTATTTTATAAATTTCAATAAAAATCTATTGCATATTGACGGTGTTTCCATTAAGGCAACTCTAGTCAATGATTGTTTATACTAACCATGCCGTGGCACATTTCAGACGTGTCCCAGAAGCGGCTCACATATAGATCTATGTCTACTTCAATTAAAAATAATGACTAGTTTGGTGGTTGCAATATATGCACAACCCTACCAACACTGTCGCAATGACTTATTGTGAGAGGGAAAAAAAATGCTTTAGTCGCATAACATTGGTTAACCCTCTGGAGTCTAAGGGTATTTTTGGTGCCTGGAGAAGTTTTGCTCAAAAGGCTGTGTCGGAGCCATAATGTGCCGTAGACTCGTGCAGCATGAAAGCACCTTTAACTAGAGAGCTGCCAAGAATGAATTGTTTATTGGGGGTTATACAGTAGCATATTAAAGAATGGTCATGCAATTTTATTTAGATTTTTTTTTTTACTCAAGCCTGTTTACCTGTAAATAGGAAAAACTTTCTCTTGCATTCTTTTTTTTATATATATATATATATTACTTTTTCAAATTGCCTGAAAAACCACTTAATGTGAGCGTGAAAACTACTGTCATTAGCATACTATAAATTAAGCATGTTTAGTTCTTACATTAAGCTTCTGTACTGCTCTTAAAGAAAGAGATGTGGGATGTAAGTTATTTTTAGCTGGTCGAAGGCCAGATGGGCTTCCATGTTCGGGCTTGTTTGCAGGTTGATAAGTTGCACTGTAGAATGAAAAAAAAAAATGCTACATTACACTGTTTGGTCACAATTGAAACTTTACAACCAAGGGAGCATATCATGCACACCAAGCACACCATATCAAGCATTTCCTCTGTCATATATGGCGATCATTCTTTGTAACTGAATTGGTTTGTTTGGTCTCAAAACACTGGATTCATCATTTCACACAGTTGCCAGACATAGCGCAATAAGGGCCAGATTTACTAATAGCAAACACTCTTTGTGTTAAAAACTACTGTCTGGATTTATTAAAGATGTGCAGTGAAACATTAGCAATGAAAAGGCATGGTCATGACCATATTGCACACATTAGTAGTTTCCCTTTCAGATTCAAAATGTATGGGTGTGGGAGGAGAGGATTTAAATGAATCACACAACATGATTGACCAAGCTTACTGGTATTAGCACCATTATTTACCACCCCCAAAAAACGTCTTAAACAAGACACTGATTTGCCCTGCTCTTTGTCATCGTGGAAATAAAATGTTAGGCCTGTGTATACTTAAATTTTAATTGTCAGTAGATCATCTCCGGAAATTTCCACTCCCACTGGAATATTTATGCGATTGTGCTCCCATGCTAATTTGCCCTGTTTAGTAAATCTGGCTTTTTGGTTTGGTTGATGAACCCGTGAACATTTCTGAAATTAATTAACTTTGCAACATAGACACTGAATCAACATTAAACTTATTTGAGCAGAATAATGAAACTTGCCTTCTGTAGAGCTGCTTTATAGCTGAATTGAATTTGTTTCATAACTGATGAACTTTGCAACATTGAGACTGTTATTGAATTGAATAAACCTTGAACTAATTGAGCTGAACTGACACTATTCTCTAAAGAGCTGCATTACAGTTGGAAATGAAGTAACTTCATAATTGATAAGATTTAATGCTGTCATGTTCCTTTTGATTACTGTGAAGCTGCTTTGAAACAAATAGTGTGTATTAAGTGTATAACTGATGATTATCTGCATATTTAATCATTCTCATGCTGCAAAAGAGAATGATGGGAAATTTAGTTTTGCTGTGCAATCACTTTACCTCATTACTCTGCTAAATTAGTAGTTCCTCTTTGGGAACTCGAGCTGCGTCGAACGCTTTTGGGGAACGCCTTTGGCAAGAACAACTCTGAATATCGTGTGCAATCAGTCTAATGGAAGAGCGTGGCGTCACGGGCGGGGTGACGCAGCGACCAGGAAGCTATAAAGGCACCTGCCACACAGCTGACTTCAGCTTCACATCTTTCAGCAAGCGCTCTGTGTGTCCATGTCTAAGTCTGTCTTGTGAGTCTTATTTATTGTTGTCTGTCCCAATAAACAACATAATGTCTAAGAGCAAAGCAAAGACACGACATTTGAAGGGCAATTCCAGATCGCGCTCTGGATTGTTTGTTCCTCCCTGCCCACGTACATCACGGGTGGGGATACAAACAGTCTATGCGTGGTTTGCCTGGGATCGAAGCACGCTGAGTCGGCTCTCGAGGGCTGCCCGGCCGTTGTGTACGCTTCGATCCCGGAGGGCTCTCTTCGAGGAGGGAGCCTTCGCCAGCGTTCCTCGCGATACCGGTCCCGTTTTCGCCGAGGCGGAATGGCGCCGGCATTCGTTGGGTTCGCAGATCGATCTGTTGGAGGGAATGGAGACGGGCACGTCCTTATCTCCTACCTTACCCATCAGATCTGCCCGGTTCCGGGGTTCGGAAGCCCGAGCTTCGGTTCTTCCCCCCCGAGCATCGGGCTTTAGTTGCACAAACATAAAGTTGCATAAGCATATACAATAAACAGTGTTATTCCTAACATTATACAAGCAGCTATTTTAGTCTCCGAGGGGATTAATATTGTTTGTGTGACTAATTATTCGCGCGCTGTCGAGGCAACGCGTGTATTACATCATTTTCAGTTTTGATGTGAATATTCCATACCCGACCGCTTGTCTGGTTGTTTAAACTCCATTTAAAAAGATGGAGTTAGTTCTATCACTTCAATGTGTACTTTGTCACAATCTAGACCGTGTTTACTTGTCTGATTGTTTGATTGTTTAAAAATTCTAAGAAATTTAATAACTGAGAAGTCATCACTTCAATGTGTACTTTATCTCAATCTAGACCGTGTTTACTTGTCTGATTGCTGAATTTCATTCGATTCTGAGGAATCTAATGACTGTTATCTAACTTCAAGAAGTTCAATATATCACTTCAATGTGAATTGTATCACAATCCAGACCGTGTTTACTTGTCTGAATTTTTGATTGCATTAAATTCTGAGGAATATAATGACAGTTATTGAACATGTGAAGTTAGATGTACTGGAGGGACTGCTGGGAGGCTGGGAGGTCCACGGCCAAGAAGTCATGACGCATTTCAGTCATGACTACAGAGGGTGGCCCCTACTGGGGTAGAGCGGTGTCCACCTCATTATACGGTGCCCGTCTCACCTCAGTGCCCTCGGGAGGTGGGTCTGCCAACCCTGCCAGAGTTTCAGGGTGCAGCCGCTTCCAGCGAGCACTGCTCTCAGTTATTTCCGCCCGTGAGCGTAGTGGAGCTGAGACGCTCGCCGCCCCTTCAGGGGCCTCTTACACCAGAGGTCAGTCTCGAGGGACTGATTCCCTTAGTACATCAGTTAGCAGCGTGAAAACTACTGCCAAATGTATCTCAATGGGTCCTGCACACGGTAGAAAGAGGCTATCGCATTCAGTTCAGCCATCCACCGCTGACATTCAATGGGGTTACACCGACAGTAGTTGGCCCCCAGCAGGCTCTGGTGATGGAACAAGAAGTGAATACCCTATTAAGGAAGGCGGCCATCGAGGTGGTCCCTCCTCTAGACAGGGAATCTGGGTTTTACAGCTGGTATTTCATAGTTCCAAAGAAGGATGGGGGGGTTGCGTCCAATCTTAGACTGACATCATCTAAACCTCTCAGTTATGTCACTGAAGTTCAAAATGCTCACTGTCATACAGGATGTAGCTCAAATCAGATCCGAGGACTGGTTTGTCGCAATAGATCTCAAAGATGCATACTTCCAAATATCCATCCTTCCACAATACAGAAAGTCTCTGAGGTTCGCTTTCGGGGGCAAAGCCTACCAATATCGAGTACTTCCCTTCGGCCTTGCACTCTCACCCCGCACGTTCACGAAATGTGTAGATGCGGCTCTGGTATCCCTCCGTATGCAGGGCATCCGCATTCTAAATTATATCGACGATTGGTTGATTCTAGCTCAATCAGAGCAGATGGCGGTTCGACATCGAGGTGTCGTTCTCGCCCATATGGGGGAGCTGGGTTTGAGGCTGAATGCCAAGAAGAGTGTACTTTTCTCCAGTTCAGAGAACCACCTATCTAGGTGTATTTTGGGATTCGACCACGATGCAGGCACATATGTCTCCTGCTTGGATCGAGTCGATCCTCACATCAGTCAAGAGAGTCAAAGAAGGCCAGTCACTCACTGTCAAGCAGTTTCAGAGACTGTTAGGGCTCATGGCAGCTGCGTCCAAAGTGATACCTTTTGGCCTCCTGCACATGAGGCCCCTACAGTGGTGGCTCAAGACCAAGGGGTTTGCCCCGAGGGGAAATCTTTTCCGAACTATTCAGGTCACGCGGCGATGCCTTCGTGCCTTAGACATATGGAAGAAACCTTGGTTCTTGAATCAGGGCCCGGTGTTGGGAGCTCTTGGTCGCCGTGTAACGCTAGCGGCAGATGCGTCCCTCACCGGTTGGGGTGCGGTCATGAGTGGCCCCCCTGCCCGCGGTCTGTGGAGCGGTAGCCATCTGACATGGCATACCAGTTGTCTAAAGATGCTAGCTGTGCATCGAGCATTGAAATATTTCCTCCCAGACCTGAGAGGTCACCATGTGTTGGTGCGCACCGACAACACATTGGCGATCTCTTATATCAGTCACCAGAGAGATCGGCATTCGTGCCCCTTGTACTAGCTGGCACACCAGATCCTTCTGTGGTCCCAGGACAAACTCCTCTCGTTCGGAGCAGTGTATATTCCTGGGAGATTGACTGTGAGAGCAGACATACTGTCGAGACAGGGGCCGAGACCCGGGGGCTTCACCCCAAGGTGGTGAAGTAGATATGGAGAGTTTTTTGGACCTCTTTGCGACTCAAGAGATATCGCAATGTCCCCTCTGTTTCTCTCCTCTGGGACTGGACGCTATGGTACAGACCTGGCCGAGGCTTCGTCTGTATGCTTTTCCCCCTATCGCTCTGCTCCCGGGAGTTCTGGCGAGAGTACGCCGGGACGGGGTCCCTCTTCTATTAGTAGCCCCGTTCTGGCCTGGCCCAGTATGGCTCGCAGATCTGATCTCTCTCCTAGACGGCTCTCCATGGGTGATTCCGATCATGACAGATCTGCTCTCTCAGGCGTAGGGCAAAATATTCACCCTCGCCCGGAGTTGTGGAAGTTGTCTGTGTAGCCCCTGAGGGGGCACAGCTCATAGCTTCCAGTCTCCCAACCGAGGTTGTTGAGACCCCCACACTCCAATCCAGAGCTCCCTCTACGAGGAAACTGTATGCCCTGAGGTTGAAACCCTTCTCCTCATGGTGCAGAGACCGCCAGCTTGACCCTGTTAACTGCCCAGTTGGTACAGTTCTGGAGTTTCTCCAAGCTAGGCTCTCTGCGGGGTTAACTCACTCCACCTTAAAGGTGTACGTGGCGGCCATAGCTGCTTACCACGTCCCTTTCAACGGTCAGTCAGTGGGTAGACACCCCCTAGTTACACGTTTCCTCCACGGTGCGCTGAGGCTGAGACCTCCAGTACGGTCCTGTGTTCCCCCCTGGGACTTGGTTGTGGTGTTAGAGGCTCTTTGTAAAGCTCCATTTGAGCCGATTCATGAATATTACTGGCAGGCCCCCTCAGTGGCCCCTACCTACTTAGACTTTGCCCCTGGTATGGCCAAAGCATTTTTATACCCTCGAGCGGGTTACATTCCTAAAGTTCCCTCTGTTACGCCACAACCCATAGTACTGCAGGCCTTCTGTCCTCCTCCCTTTCGGGAGCCAGACCAGGTGAAGCTAAATTGTATGTGTCCAGTTCGAGGACTGGACGCATACGCCCACAGAGCTGCTGTGGAGAAAACCTGACCAATTGCTTGTTTGCTACGGTCCTCCTAAAAAGGGTTTCCCTGCCTCTAAGCAGAACCTTAGTCGTTGGATAATCGAGGCTTTCAATGTGTCCTATGAGTCCTCTGGTCTTCCCCTTTCTTTGGGAGCCAAGGCTCACTCTAAACGGAGTATGGCTGCCTCTAAGGCCTTTCTAGCAGGTGTGTCCCTCTTGGACATCTGCAACGCTGCGGGGTGGTCCACGCCCTCTACATTCGCAAGATTTTACAATCTTGATATGCAAGCCGCTCCTGGCTCTTCTGTCCTCTCGCCTTAGCTGTGCTCTTCGGATACACACTAGGCAGGGGTTTGGTAGTCTGGCAGCGTTGGCACATCGTTCCCCAAAAGCGCTCGACGCAGCTCGAGTTCCCGAAGAGGAACGTCCCTAGGTTACGTATGTAACCCTAGTTCCTCGAGGGAACGAGATGCTGCGTCGCAGAGCCATACTCCCGGCACCCCTGCCTGCGCTTGCTTCCCTACTCGAAGCTGAAGTCAGCTGTGTGGCAGGTGCCTTTATAGCTTCCTGGTCGCTGCGTCACCCCGCCCGTAACGCCACGCTCTTCCATTGGACTGATTGCACACGATATTCAGAGTTGTTCTTGCCAAAGGCGTTCCCCAAAAGCGCTCGACGCAGCGTCTCGTTCCCTCGAGGAACTAGGGTTACATACTTAACCTAGGGACATTTTTTCTGTCAAGCTTCATCATTATTTTCCATCAGCAGTAAATAAAACAGGTACAATGTCATTCCACAGTCAACATACACAAGACTTCATTATGACCAGTTTGTTTCTGCCATGATCCGTTAATCGACACGCCCTCGACTTGAAAGTTCTGAAAGAAAATCCACAATGTCTCATTGGTAATTACATTGTGGTGGCATACATGCATGCTCATCTCTTAGATACGGCCATTGTGACATGACATGAAGACAGCATGTTTTAGTAGTTTGTTGCTACAGAAAAGTTTCACAGTAGATTCAAGAACTCTAGATGATATGACCCTGGTGAAATCCTGAACTTGGACTTCTACCCGATTGACAAATGCCGACATCTGTCTCAGATGTTTTCTAAAGTTCTGTTTGTGATTCCAACCCTGTTTTCACTCTTCCTGCCCACTATTACTTGCAGACATGTACAGTTCATCAGCATAATATTGTTTCCAATTACAGCACAAGTTTAACGCAAGCCCTTCATGATCTGGACGAAATATATTTCTTATGAAAGAATTCTAAGGATGTTATGATATGAAACTTGCAACAAGCACCACACACAGCATATTTACATTTACACATTTTGTTAATGTAATGTGATTCTGCTTCCTTTTTCGAATACAGTTTGTGTGGGAGCAAAGGCTATGCTCGATAATTGAACTGTAGAACAAGCATGTTCACATCCATTCTTGGATAAGTCACACAAGTTGACGTAGATGTGATATTTTAATATTACAGTGCATTAAGATGCACTGATTCCCAGTGATATGGATGTTGAAACGTCCTTTGAAACAGGTCTGTGAACTGCTGTATATCTGTGAATGTGTGATACTGACAGGCTGCTCACTGAGGAAACTTTCAATCACTTTTACCGTCCTAAATAATATGCACAATAGGAAAGAGTATATCCCAAATAATTAAGCTTTTTTTTTTTTTTTTTTTTAAGAATTAGTTAGCTTAATAATAATATAAATAATAATATTGTACTTATTGACTTATTTAATCTATCTAATCTCAGAAATATAGATATGTGGGATTATCTTTTTATGTAATGCTTTCAGCGCTGTTCAGCACTAGCCGAAATACAGCACTGAATATTTAAATTGATGGTATTGCATTGCCATAGGCATAATGGGCAATGGCTATGAATGTTCTTTTACAAAATGTTCACCACTTTTGTATGCATAGAAAATGATCCTTTTATATAACTCTGAGTTTAAACTTTCCAGTGATGTTGTGCTGGAGTGTCTCAGGATGCATACGGCTGCATCAGATGAGTCTGTGTGAATTACACATTCTTTTTTTTTATTGAAATGAACTGTCTCCTGCTGCTGGACCGAAGCTGAGTCAGGGACCGATACATAATGGCACTATTCGGACACCTGCATTAAGAATAAACCCTCACTTCATGCTGATGGTCCACCGGAGAGCCACACTTAACAGCCATTACTCTTAGCTATGTGCTTACACACTGAAAAATAAATGCATGCGCAGGCAGCCTGCAGACCACAGTAAATATTGCGCAAAAAGGTCACACTGCCACTGACTTAAAGCTTATTGAAGTGTTGCCGTAATAGCACATTTTGAATATATATATATATATATATATATATATATATATATATATATATATATATATATATATATATATATATATATATAAAATAATAAAAAAAGCTGTAATTGAAATTGCTCTTGAAAGGGATTAGTGTATTTGTTTTTTATGAGATGATTGCACTGCTAATTTATTCCAAGCTGAAATCAAGTACAAACACTAGCTGACTTCACAAGCTGTAATTAGTAATCAAAATCATTTCTGCTGATCAGTAAGCAAAGTATGATTGAAACAGTGTGCTCATTCCATAAAAATAAATAAATAAAATAAAATAAAAAACACTCAACCCACACAGTACTTAAGAGTAAGCTACTGGTGTCAAAAAGTAATTGAGCAAGCGAGCTGTGTTTTCCCTATCTTGAAGGGAGAGTTAATCTCCCCAAAAATCTGTTATTATTTAAATACCTGTGACTTTATTGATTTCCTTCTGCACAGATTTTATTTTTATTTTTTTATCAGCATAACATACACATAGACTGGAGTTTGTAAACTCACACACACATGCACGCACACATACACGTTATGAAGATTGGACTGTCACTCTACACTTACCAAGAGGGGACCAGTGTTTCTGGTCATTTTGAAGAAACAAAAATGACATACAAAATTTTTATTTAATATAACTGAAAAAAAAAAAAAAAAAAAAAAAAAAATATATATATATATATATATATATATATATATATATCAATTTTTGTGGGGAACTGAAGCTCTGAGCGACGTATACCTATCCAACAGGGGACCTCCATTGAACAAAAAAAAAAAAGTCATGACATCTGCCAAGTATGGTAACACATCCCATTCCCAGTTCGTGGGTTTACTTTCACTTAAGAAATACCTGACATTTTTTCGAGCATAATTTCCAAGGCGGATATTTTGACATATTTTGTATGTATTTGTCAGCACAAGAGCAAAAATAAGCAAATTCGATGTTCAAGTGTTTTGAGACGCCTTTCTCTGCGTGAGCCCTGAACACCAGAACACAGTGATGCTGAATTGGGCTCTTTCACATCTTTTTGTTTGTTCAAACTGCGATTTGTATTTGTTCGTTCAGGTGCAGGAGGGACTTCGAGCAGAACTTCGCAGAAGAGAGCTCGGTTCAGTGTCGCTGTCTGTGATATGCGGCTCTCTCTCTCTCTCTCTCTCTCTCCGCACCGATCACAGCGCGAGTGATCAGCTACTCTGTTCAGCTTTTCCGCGTCTTGTGTTTGGATGCTTTAATGTTTAAATTGACAAGCGGTAAAGCTTAAAAACACGTGAAAAAGATAAGCTTTCGTGACGATCCGCAGCAGTGGCCCGTCAACTGTCCAGAGCATATTTTTAGGCTGTCCTCAGCGAGTCAGTTATATAAAATATCAAGGTGAAAGTCATCATAGCTTGCCTAGTATAGACCCAGCTCCCAACCCAACTTTGAGAATAGATTAACGGCGATACTTTTTTTTATCGCCCGATAAGAGTCTCACGTTATCGCACCACTAATATATATGTATATAATACTGATACTAATATATATATATATATATATATATATATATATATATATATATAATACTGATACATTGATAAGTGTATTGTGCATTGAGAAGTATCATTATAGTTAGTTCTTAGTTTCTTTATTTTACAA
Source organism: Carassius auratus (assembly GCF_003368295.1). NCBI lineage: Eukaryota > Metazoa > Chordata > Actinopteri > Cypriniformes > Cyprinidae > Carassius > Carassius auratus. The sequence goes on along the minus strand of NC_039260.1, from coordinate 19,543,185 downwards.
ATAATAATAATAATAATAATAGTAGTAATAAAAATAATAATAAAATTAGAGTGGAAGGGCAGAGGCATTGCCTCTTATAATAAACAGTAATATTTGTATTATTTAACATTTATTTGACTTATTTTTTTATTTTTTTATTAACCCCAATACACTTCTCAGCGTATGAATGCAATCAAAACATTCCTTGGAAGCTCCTATCGAGATAATTCTTTTATCAGATAGATAGACAGACAGACACATATGTAGATGGAATAGTGGTCCCATGTTAGATGGTAAACTGCGACATCTCTTTGGTTGCTTTGACATTTCTTGGCAATTTCATGTTGACTGAAAATTATAATAATTTGGCTAAATTAATGTTACAATCAACTTATAGTTTACACCGACAAAGCTCATTTTATGGGTTAACACAAGCAGAAAGGGCTATTTAAGGTAAAAATTGCAGGTCAATATTTTTAACAGTGAAGAGTGAATTTGTTAAAACATTATAGTCGTTTAACACACTGAAAATTTCAAATGCACCGCTTAATTTCGAGGCTTCATTTTTTTTTAAACTTATTATCAACATTGGCATTTTATTCTGAATGGTCAAAATATGCTCAATTTAAATGTAAACTGTACATTGCTAAATGTAAAGGCAACCAATCGTATCATTTCACACTTCACCAGCTAACTGGGGACCATTTTTATCTTTGGAGTCCAAAAAATTGTTGATTTACTGCATTACAATCTTCAATTAGCTCCATGAAATTACATGAACTGAATGTCTTTTAACATTTGCACATTTGTAGAACCAAATGAAACTTGCAACAATCAATATATAATTTGAGTTTTGACCTTGATGTGTATTGGTGTCAGAATTTGTATGGATGGCACTTTAAACACTTATTTGAGGGAACAACAGTGAACTGTGAAACATGAGGAAAACTGCATGTATTTAGCCTGAATGGCTCCTTTAACTTGTAAAGTTTAAGCAGTGTTGAAATGGACACAGAATAGTGAATTTGTTAAAATGACTTTGTTTTCCCAGTTAGATGGTGAAGTGCCTGTTAGGTTGATTTGCCGTTTCTTAAATTACAAATGCACTATAAAGATTCTGGAGCTCAAAACTCAACAATTCTATTACTGTTGAATACTGTTCAATTTAAAGGGTTTGTTGTGGACTGAGGAAAACTTCCGGGTGGGACTAGTTTTCTAAACTAAGTTTGAGTTTCGATTCTTAATCACCTGATGTCTGCATTTTTCATGTACCAATTTGGATGGGATTAACATCTCCATGTTTATTAAAGAGATTGGGTCTGTTTTGTACATCTGGGCATTTCAGAGATCATATGCTTTGTATACACACACAGACACAGACACACACATTTTATTAATAATACCATTCCACTAAGAGCCCATATAGTTACATGCCTTTATATACCAAGGCCAAAACTAGATATATGTAAAACATACCTCTCATACCTGTCCTTCAAGCCCTTAAAACATCTTTGTGTTTGTGTGTTTATACTGTATGTGTTTCAGTGAGAGTGAACACAATATGTTGAACTGGAAAGAAGCTGCATCTGCAAAAAAAAATTTAAAAAAAAAAAAAAGAAAGAAAGAAAAGAAAAGGAAATTGATTTGAAATTGACAGAGTACACCAACTTCACCAGCAGGAACACTAATCACCGTAATAGTGATTTCAAATGAAACAGCTATCTGCAACAAAGCAATATCAATAGCACTGAATAGAAATAATGCATCTGTTGATTTCAAATGTAATTTACTGTAAATGCTTCCTTTAGTTCTTATGCTTTGGAGAAGCACCCCCAGCACTGCACAGTTTGCAAGTCTTCCTCATCTAACACGTTTAATGAGCAGCACCAGTCAGATCGAGTCACATTATACTAACTCAAACAAGTTTGGCTGAATTAAATAAATCAGATTTATAATTTCAGTGAAATCTAGCTAATTAATATAAACCCAAATTATGTTTTGCTATATAAATACACTGTTTATTTATTTATTTAAAAAGTCTAAATTCAATCAATTCAACACATGCACAGAAACCATAAAGATTATTCTGGAGTATTTTCTGGACCAAATAGAATTTATTAATAATTTTGTGTTAATACAGTGGGTGTAAATATTTTATATTAACTGTGCAGTGTTGTGATTTAATTAAGTTTCAATTGTATGATTGTATCTTGATTATCTACAAATAAAATAAATAAATAAATAAATAAATAAAACTTGTACATTTGTCCTTTTCCACATTCATTGCAATTGTACAGTATAAAAAAGAACAAAAGACCCACAAATAATATCTCGAAATATGTTCTGTCCCGAATAGAAACTATTATATCTAAAGATTAATTATTTAGTAAGTGATACAACTGTAGATTTTAATTTTTTAAATTACCTAAGTAGGGTTGTGTTTTAAGTTTTCATTTTATGATGCTTACTTGATAATGTACAATGAATAAAAAAGTGTAATTGTCCTTGTCCTTGTTCTTTTCTAAAGCTTGAAAGCCTCAGTCCACATTCATATAAACTGTAAGAAAAAGTACAGTCTTCAAAAAAAAAAAAAAAAAAACCCTTGTTTTGAGTTCCACCAAATAAAGAAAGTCATACAGATTTGGACCGACGCAAGGCCAATTTAATTATGAATTTTCAAGTATTTTAAGCGACCTTCCGTAACTATTACCTGTGGTTATCACTCTTTGGCTGGAAGGCAAAAGACTTTGATACAGTTCTAATACTGTGAGGGAAACTCAGACACGCATGTTTTACTGTTCAGAGCCAATGTGTGGGACCATTACTGATGGAGGTTTAAATCCTACAGTTCTCTCAAGCTGAAGATATAGAAATTGCTCTACTGAGGTTTTCACATTGGCAGCTGAATTTCTTCACCTCGTCGGCGCTGCATGTGCGTGGGTTAATATGTGGAATGATATAAAGATTATCCGGTTGAAAAACACAAAAAAACTAAAACAAAATGTGATACAGTGAGATTGCAGAAGATTATGAAGCTTACTCATGAGGATTAATCTCTAAACGCTCATTAAAATCAGCGTTAAGCCTCACTAATATTCAAAAACCGTGAAGCTGAGCCTCTCAATTCCAGATCCAGACCAGGGTGATGACACAGATCTTCAAGTTCTATTTTAAACACAGATTTTGTTTAACTCTTTAGCTAAAGCCATTAAAAGAGACCTATTACATAAAACAGATTATCATACTGGTAGACAACATCTTTAATATTATACAGTATATGTGTTTGAAGAAACAGATTTTGCAATGCTTCTCTCTTTCCATTGAAGTAGATAGTCACAGAGGATGCTGTTTGGTTTGACTTCAATCAGACATAGAAATGTGATAGTTCAATGCGTAGGTTGTCAAACTGCTTTTAAAATACTACTTAACACATTTTGAAACAACTTTTATCCCTTGTACTGTCAAAACAGGAAAGTAGCATGCCAGCAAATAAAAATATGCTCTATTGCTAACATTCCTATGAAGTTATAATACAACTTTTTTCTGAAAGTTGTATGAATGTTCAAAATATAAAGTTTTTAGAAGTTTAAACACATTTTTCTTGGTTATGTAAATGTTAAGGAAACATTTCATTTTATCTTTTTTGCAAGCATTTTGGGAATGTTACTTTTGAAAAAGCAAATAAGAGTAAAAAAAATAATAATGTTTAAAGAAAATCATTCCATCAACAATTTATGAATAATGTTCCCTTTCAGTCGGTCACGTTCAACGTTACGTCAGTGACTGACGAAATTGGGGATCTCGCTAGAGAGATGAATCGCCTTCAAGTGTTAACAAAGCAAGCCAATGAATATTGGCGTGCGAGATTTGCATCCCTAAAAGGAGATTGCATGTAGTCACACATTCAGCTTTTTGCTTCAGAGCCGAGCCTTCAGCTTCCTGAGCAGAGTGTCGTCAAGAAAGCCTTTTGACGAAGGCTTTGACGAAAATCTCCGATTTTATTTTTTTTTATTCGATTTCCGATTTTTTTTTTCACTTAAGGAAAGCAACAAGTACAAACAGCAGACAACTTAAAGCAAATTTTGCTTTTATTTAATCAAAAGTAGGGCTGCTCCGATCACGATCGGCCGATCGTTAATGCGCATCTCGTCAGTAAAAGCCGGTTTTCTAATCTGCGGTAAATTCCCTCAGGTGCGTTATTTCACATAGAGCAGCGTTTACCGTTCACATAGAGCCGTTTGTTAATAGAGAAGATGCGCAAATAAACGCTGAAAATGAAGCGGATTTGCGCATCTTCTCAGATAACAATGGCTCCTTGTAGTAACAGCTGCTCGATGTGAAATCATGCACCTGAGGGAATTTACCGCTAATTAGAAAACCGGCTTTACTGACGAGATGCACATAACGATCGGCCGATCGTGATCGGAACAGCTCTAATCAAAAGCAAGACAAATGTAACCCCCATTTTCAAATTCGGCTGGTGCTGCTGCTTTTGACTGCGATGGGCTTTAGGCAGCATGGGGTCTCTTGCTTCACGTCTGTCGTAGCTAACCCATACCAGTTCTAAACAACAGATGATTTTATTCCTTTCTTGGGAACAAACTTCCAACTCTGACCGGTAGCCATGTTGTCGCTTGCTGTTTCGTGTGTGCTATGATGTTGTTGTTGTCGCTTGCCATACTGCCATGTGAAACTAATGCTACGGAAGCTCCGGGGAGCCAAAAATGCGCCATTACACAAAAACTCGATTTACTTATTTTTTCAATCGTCTGTAACAAAAAATTCGAATTAATTCATTCAATCGATTTTTCATTTTTCCTACCTAAACGCCATGGCCCTCCTGCAGGTCTACCAGGCTAAGGCATTAAAGCAGCTGCACGAGGGTAGTTCTGACCCGGGTGTGATGCAGGAATTGCGCACTGTGATGGACCTTGTCCTACGGGTGACGAAAGTCACTGTTTGGTCCCTGGGTCAGATGATGTCCACCTTAGTGGTCCAGGAATGCCACCTTTGGCTTACCCTGGCAGATATGAGGGAGTCCAACAAGCACCACTTCTTGGACTCTCCGATCTCCCAGGCTGACTTCTTCTGTGACTTGGTGGAGAGCTTCGCCCAACAGTCCTCCGTTGCACAGAACAGAGGGAGGCAATCAGACACATCCTGCCCCGGCGGCCCGCTGCTGCTGCTGTCACCCAGCTGCTGGCTGCAGCCCTAATGCTTGCTTGTCGCCGAGGGCGCCCTCCTTCTGCCTCCACCTCCACCTCCACCTCCACCTCCACTCCAGCCCAGCCTCAGGAGCAGCCTTCACAGCCATGGCGTGAAGCTGGCTCTTGGAATGCGGTGCAGCCCATATCTGCCCTGACCCGGCCTATAAAGCGTCAGGGCAAGCAGAGTCCCTGAGACGGGTGACCAGGAGTCTCAGGATCCTGCTCTTCAGGAGGGCCGGGTGGATAATCTTTTGTTTCCTTTTTGTTTTGTTCCGCCACTGGCTCCCCAGCCTGTGGTACCCAAACATTCAATAAAAGTGCAGTTTCCCTGTTTTTCTGGGACTCAAGAGGGCCAGGAAGGAGGGGCATGAGGTGCAGCCTCTACACTCCCGTCCCCCCCTCCTTTTGCCTGCGGGCAGCAGGGCCCTGTTCAAGGACTCTTTGCCTTCTCATGTGCCCCCTGCTTAATCGCGGAGCCAGGTAAGAGTTGCATCACTCACTCAGACCTCACTCAGGCTGAGCCCTCCACACCCTCACCTGTTACCCCCTTGGGATCTCCCCTTGGTCCTGACGGCCTTGAAGTAGGAGCCCTTCAAGCCTCTGCAGTCAGTAGAGTTTAAGTTTCTGTCGCTGAAGACAGTGCTCCTCACTGCATTGGCTTCGGTCAAGAGGGTCGGGGACCTGCAGGCATTTTCGGTCGACAATACGTTCCTTGAATTCGGGCCGGCCGACTTTCATGTTGTCCAGAGACCCCGGCCTGGGTATGTTCCCAAAGTTCCCACCATGCCTTACAGGGATCAGGTGAACTTGCAAGCGCTGCTCCATGAAGAGGCGGACCTAGCCATCGCTTTGCTCTGTCCCGTTCGCACCTTGCGCATTTATGCGGACTACAAGCAGAGCTTCAGGACCTCATACCAGCTTTATCTCTGCTTCGGAGGACAGCAGAAGGGAAAGGCTGTCTCCAAACAAAGTCTTGCCCACTGGATAGTGAAGGTTATAGTCTTAGCATATCACACCTGTCGCTTACCGTGCCCCCTTGGAGTGAGAGCACACTTTACAAGAGCTGTGGCTTCCTCCTGGGCTTTGACACGGGGCGCCATTCCCCTCTACGGACTGGATATGTGCACTTAAGTACTTCTCAGTTCAGTTCCCCTCTTGGCGAACCCTGTAGAAGTTTATCCCACACCCTCAGCACTCAGGAATTGCGGAGCACCAGACGACAGGTCCAGCACTCATGTGTGTGCCCAAGGTCAGCCCTTGTGTTGGGCTAGGTGCCCGTGTGTAGTGATTCCCCCTTTTGGGGTGATCCCACATGTCTTTCCCTGGCAGAGATCTCTCTGCCGTCTCTACTGTGTAGTGATCTTATACCCAGGTGGGCTGAGTCTACCGCAGGGAAGTCCATTTGTAGCACTGCCCTATGGCCAGTCCATATGTGTAATTTCCACATGTTTCCTGCTATGTGCAGGATGTGGTTACGTAGCGTTCCCCTACTTGGGAATGCTTTCGCAGTGTTATCCAATTATAACTGTACGGAACAGCAGTGCGGGCTCCTCTGCCTAGGCCCTGTCCTATCTTCTGCCCCAAATGGTGTGGGGGGAATTGCCGGCTTTCGCAGGGCACTGGAGTGGGTCAGCAATAGTGGCATTTTCCATACAGACCCCAATTTTGTCAGTCACAGATGTAACGTTGAACGTGACTGACTGAAAGGGAACGTCTCGGTTACGTATGTTTTTATGCTATTTAAGAACATTATTAAAATCCAGATCATTTTGAACAAATGTTCTAGCAACATAATTGGGAGATTGTTTTTTCATAACTTGAGAGATCCTTGCCATAATGATGGGTAATATGGCAAACAATGTCATCACGATTCTTTGTCATGTTGGTTTTTCTATATATACACATAAAACAAACAGTGATTTATTTTTCAGGTACAGTAGGTCTGTAACAGTAGCAGTTACATTCAAGAAACTGAATGAAAAATACATACGTAGACGCTTCACTGTATAAATTATACATCAATTCTAATAAATAAATTATTTAATTATTATTTATTTATTTTTTTAAATCTGAAGCACTTTCTCTCTTCTGTTAAAAATAAAAACTTATTTTGAATGGGGAACAGCAACTGTTTGTTACCGATATTGTTCAAAATACCTTTATTTGTGTTTAGCACAAGAAATAAATGTATACAGTTTTGGAACAACATGAGAATGAGAAAATAATGACAGACTTTATTTTTGGGTGAACTATTCCTTTAATGACAAGCAGCAGCTTTTGTTCAATTAGCCTGCTGTCACTTTAAAACCTGCACACATCTAACATACAGAGATGCATCTGATTTTCTCTCAACTGTTTACTTTCACTTTAGACATAACCAGCTGTGTTTGATAACACTTTAGCATAGGGAACAAATCTTACTATTAACTATTTGCTTATTAACATACCCATTATGTTGGCTATGTATTAGTACCTTTAAAGCACATTATTCTGCATTAACATATTCTACATCCCTAATCTTCCTCAATATTGAAACTGGTCATTTTTCTAATGAACTTTAAACTGAAGACCTAAAAACATCTCTGTTTTAGATCAGCCATCAAATTAACTGTGATTTTCATGATTTGCTCAGTTACACAAAGTAGAAAATTCATCAAAGCAGAAACTCTGCACACTGTGTGTGTGTGTGTGTGTGTGTGTGTGTGTGCATACACATATATCTTTTGTAGCACTTAAAGAGGATATCTGAGACATCTCTGTTTGTCTTAGGGTGTCCAATGACAATCGCATTCCTAATGTCTTCCAGAAAATTACACCTGGCAGCTCTACTGAAGCAAATGGAGTGTTAAGATCACACAAATAGCTCTGTAAGTTTGGCATTTCAAGTTCTAATGTTGAAGCCTCTCACAAAGTGCTTTCTGTTACCTTCAAATTTATCTTCTCTTGCATGCTTTCATTGGTCGCCTTTACTAGCTTGTTAGTTTTGACTTTGTCACTTCACAGACTAAAGTCACACGCATTTGTATAGACTTTAAATCTGTGTAAAAATTAAAAGTGAGTGTTACAAATGATATGTTGCGGGCTGCTAATCACACACATATATATATTATATGACGTTATTTTTTCAGTAACGGGGTAATCTAACTAATTACTTTCCCCGTCGTTACAACGCCGTTAACGTTACTGAACGTTAAATGTGGTGCGTTACTATGCTTTGATTTAATAAACTATGCAATCCGAACGCACCCCTGGATCATACAGCAAGTGAGCAGGTGGGTTAAAAACGAGATAAGCGATTATGATTGGCTAAGGCAGAGTCATATGTTTCATGGTAGCCAATCAGAGCCAGTGTTTTTACACACATGCCGGTGTTCTGTCGATTTGTCCTACGCTGTCAGATTTTCCTACCTCCCACCAAAACAGTGGGTAGTACAATTCCACAATGAAAATTCTACTGTAAAGTTATGGTTTATTAACGTCTACACCTACCACAACCCTAATCATACCCTTACAGTACTGCAAATACAGTAATTATGTGTTATATTTGCGGTTGTAGCTAAAAGGGATACAGTTACAGGAAACCAACAATAAATATTATTTTCTACCAATTAGATTGTGTTTTTATTAAAGTCTACACCTACCCCAGCCCTAAACCTACCCTTACAGTAATGCAGATACATTAAATATCGTTGTTTAGCATGAGACAAAGGACGCGATATTGATGTGCGCGTGCACAGTAAACCCGGGTAGGAAAATCTGACGGGGTAGGATAAAATGTCAGGACACCGGCACACGTGGCAGCGCCAAACACACACACAGACACACACAAACACACAGAGATTCGCAGCAGAAATGGCGAGTCAGTATCAATCCGATGAAAAGTTGGCATTTTCAAGGTGGAGATATAAGCACTACTTCAAATTCATTGCGGTCAAAGGCAAGAACGTGCATGTAATGTGTACGTACATGTAATGTGTGACACGCATCCAAAGCTAGTGGCCAAAAACACTTTTCTTACAAAGATAATACTTGAAGTGCAGGATAAAACTCTTGCTGTCTATTGACGTGCGATAAATATCGAAAGTTATGTACGAACACCTGTCTGTTCTACTCATTTCAACTGACTTGTGAAAAAATCTGACATATAGCAACTTTTTTTTTTCTTTTTTTACAGTAACGCAAATAGTTACTTTCCCTGGTAATGAATTACTTTTATTATAAAGTAATTCAGTTACTAACGCAGTTACTTTTTGTAGTGAGTAACTATAACTAATTACTTTTTTTAAAGTAACGTTCCCAACAGTGTACTTAAGTACTGTTGAATTAAAATAATTAGTTTTGTTTACTTCTTATTGGTGTTCACATTACTTGGAAAATATTAGGAAACTGATTGCCTTAAAATTATCAAGTAAGCAAAACTAAAAACATTAAGTAAAGACAAAAAGCAACAAACAAACTGTTTACATTATTGTCTACAGGTAGTACAGAGTACCAAACAATTTCATTCTGACGGTTTGACAGTCTTGAAGCTGAAACTAACAATCGTTTTTTTGGCAAATTTAATTGTGAAAAAAATTTTAAAAAATCACAATATTATATTGTTCTAAGAGTAGAAAAACATTTTCGACCAAAGATTCAACAATTTATAAGTTCAATTAAAATAATTTTAAAATGTTTGTGCAAACACAAGGTGAAAGGGATATTTCATCTAAAAATGAGAATTTACTCTCCCTCGTGTCATTCCAAACCCACAAAGAAACCTTAAAGTCTTCTGTTCCTTTATCGAAAGTCCAGGTAACCAAAATATTTTAATTTCTTCAGATTTTAACTGAGTGGACCTTTTTAATATATTTTAAGTTTTAGTTACCTGGACTCTCAATAAAAGAACCGATACCTCTCAGATTATATATATATATATATATATATATATATATATATATATATATATATATATATATATATATATATATATATATACAATAAGCTCTGCAAATAAATAAAACAATATAAGCATACCAAATTCTTACTATATATTTTTATTTACAAATCATTGTGTGGAGTTCAAACATTTAATCTTAAGCAATCTAAATGTTAAAATATATAGATTACAACAGTGCCTGCACAACACAATTAAATAACATTACAACATATACAAGTAAATTCTCCCTCATTCATGAAAAAAAAAAAAAAAATTGGGTAGGTAGGGAGCTAAAGCAAGTATTTTGAAAATACAAACACTTCCATGTATCTGAAAATGTTAGGAGGTTAGAACAGCTTTACAAACGATTTAAACAAATTAGTTTTGCTCATATTATATGATATATTTGTTACTAAGAGGCCCAAAGTGTGCCAAGAAAGATCCCCCACACCATTACACCACCACCAGCCTGAACCATTGAGACAAGGCAGGATAAGATTCATGCTTTCATGTTCTGTACAACAAAATACCATATGAATGTTGCAGCAGAAATCAAGAGTCAGACCAAACAACATTTTTTCAATCTTCAATTGTCATATTTAGGTGAGCTTGTGCAAATGTGTAGCCTCCGTTTCCTGTTCTTAGCTGACATGATTGGCACCCGGTGTGGTCTTCTGTTGCTGTAGCCCATCTGCTTCAGGGTTTGACGTGTTGTGCGTTCAGAGATGGTATTCTTCATACCTTGGTTGTAACGAGTGGTTATTTGAGTTACTGTTTCCTTTCTATCATCTCTAACCAGTCTGCTCATTCTTTTCTGACTCTGACATCAACAAGGCATTTTCAACCACACAACTGGTGCTCACTGGATATTTTCTCTTTTTCAGACCATTCTCTGTAAACCCTAGGGTTGGCTGTGTGTGGAAATCCCAGTAGATCAGCAGTTTTTGAAATACACAGACCAGACCATCTGACACAAACAACCATTCCACGTTCAAAGTCACTTAAATCCCCTTTCTACCACATTCTGATACTCGGTTTGAACTTCAGCAAGTCGTCTTAACCACGTCTAGATGCCTAAATGCATTGAGTTGCTGCCAAATGATTGGCTGATTAGCAATTTGTGTTACCAAGCAATTGAACAGGTGGCTGTTTTGAGACCCTTACAAATTTTGGGTCATGTTTTGACTTCAGTTCTAATTTCATTGAATATATATATATATATATATATATATATATATATATATATATATATATATATATATATATATATATATATATATATATATAATTAAAAGGTGTATATGCATATATATATATATATATATATATATATATATATATATATATATATATATATATATATATATATATATATGGACCCACTTTATATTAAGTGGCCTTAACTACTATGTACTTACATTTCAATTAATAATTTAGTACAATGTACTTATTGTGTACATACATGTTTTTACATTGTACTTATATTTAAAAAAAAAAAAAACTACATGTAATTACATCTGTATTTAATTTCTGTAATTACATTTATAATTACACTGTTGACCCATACTTTACACCTTAACCCACCCTTAAACTTACCCATACCTCCAACCCTCTCCCTGACCTTACCCCTATCCCACCTCAATAGCAGCAGAAGTGTTTTACAATACAATATGAACAAATTAAGTACATTGTACTTATTTTTTTATGTAAGTACATAATAGTTAAGGCCACCTAATATAAAGTGGGACCATACATATATATATATATATATATATATATATATATATATATATATATATGCATATAAAATATATATGCATTTAGCAGACACTGCGACTTACATTGCATTCAGGCTAACAACTTTTCCTAACATGTGTTCCCTGGGATTCAAACCCCCAACCTAGCACTTGCTCTACCACTTGAGCTACAGGAACAATAAAATGTATAACATATCACATTGATATGCACAACATGTATAATGCATTCAAAAGTAGTGTATGTACTTTTTTTTTTATTTAAAAGTACCGCTATATGAACAAAAGTGCAATAAAGTTTGGTTTGCAAACACTTTAAACAAATAAGCTGCATTTTACAGAAGTATTTATTTGAACATAGTAGCAGTTACATTGGAAATCTTAACTTATAACTCTAATGTAATTAAATTAAATATAAAACAAGCTATTTGTCACTGCCAGGACATTAACATTTTTATAGAAAATATTGTATAGTTTGTTATAGAAAATTAATAAAATAAATATGCTCAGAGTCCAGAGCCTCGATCATAACTGTAATATCTGTAATATATAACTGTAATAGTGTTACTAAATGCAAATTTATTCATAATGGAAAGTGAGCAAGTTACAGGTGTGTGTTCATAATGATACAGCTATTATTATTATCACATAATAAACAGTAACAACCATGATAATTTCACTTGCAATATTTTACACCTTTTAATTAAATAAGCCCCTCTTTCTCTATTTTTACACTGTCTCTCCTTCTCTTTCTCGCTCCGTCTCTTCTGGGAAATATAGAAAAGTGCTACTTTGATAGAGATACTTGGGCAAAGTTGTTGTGTCTTTATCATCAGTAATGAATGTTCTCAGCACTTATCACAGTTCTCTGTTCTCTCACCACAGTTGGTAAAAAAAAAAGCATGAGGCCTCCAGCAAACCCTCTAAAGCAAAGAACAACCCCGCTGAGCAGTGGGATGTGTCAGTCGGGGTGTGCACAATTCAGAATTGATTTAAGAAAGCCTTTTCAATTCCAGTTTAGTTCCAGAATTTGAATTAAACCTGAACTGAGGTAGCAAAAGGGAAGAAGGTGCCATTTGGAATGTAGGGAGAAGGTTTAAAATGGAATGAAATGCTTGGAAATATATTTGATGTTCCAATATAAATTATCCAGAAAAATAAAGTTCTTACATCATATATTATCATCATATGATTAAATATTAAATAATTAAATAATTAAATTACAGCTATATTATATTATATTATATGATATGATATTATATTATATTATATTATATAGCTCAAAAGCTTGGACTAACTAAGTGTCATGCTGAACAAGGCTTCATTTATTTAATGGAAAAGATACAGTAAAAACAGTAATATTTTGGAATATAATTACATTTTAAATTAACTATTAGGCTAGAAATTGTAATATATCTTTTAAAACAATTTATTCTTGAAATTGTAAAGCTGAATTCTCAGCTGCCATTACTGCAGTTTTCAGCATCACATGATCCTTCAGAAATCATTCTATTCAAATGAATGCTATTCTTTTAAACTTTCTGTCAATGAAAATATAGATATGTATAATATAGATTTCATATTTCAATGTTTTCAACATTGATAATAACAAGAATGATAATTAACACTTGAGCACCAAAAATATTAGAATATTAGAATGATTAGAATGAAGGATCATGTGTATGGAGTAATGTCTTTTGGGACTTCATTCATTTTAATTTATTTTAAACATGTACTACCTCTCTTAAAAAAATGTGTTAGGTGAAATATGTCAGAAGAAAATTTATTTATTATTTAATTGTGAAAGGACATCCCAAATGTCAAATTTGCTGAATCTTTGTGCCAGTCCTGTTGTACTTTTTATTATTATCTTCCCAAGCTGTGAAAATGCTCTGAAACATGGCTTTTTTTTTTTGCATGCAGAAGGGCCCCAAGGGATGCTGGAAACTTCATTAAGAAGTAATCATGCTGTTTATGCCAACTTATGAGCGTGAACACAGAAAGAATGTCAAGAGGTTTACTAATACAGCATGGTTTTTAACAAAACAACAATATCAATCCATGCAGAGATCTTATTGAATTGTTTTAACTTGTCCTGTGAGAAACTACTTTAAAGCAGTTTGCAACCGTCTCTCTGATATAATATCGTGCAGGCTTGATTTTATCAGGATGGGGTTTATTCAACCTGATGTAGACTTCACTTTTCTGCACTCTGCATGTAAAAAAAATAAAATAAAAAGAAATAAAGAAAAAATGCACCGCTCTGCCTGTAAAAATGTGAACAAACAACACAGTGTGAGATCTGCTAAGGCAGAGATAATGTTGTGTAAAATGCCTTGATGTTGATTATTCCGGCTTTTGCACAAGGAGCACAATGAAACAAATATCAAGCTGTGGGGTTTAAATTGCCTCTAGAAATGTGTTTGAAATGAAAAATCTTGTGTGACTTTTAGCTATATATATATATATATATAATACATTTTTTTCTACCATGTAACAATGCCCTGGACTGTCCACCTTTGAAAACTTGGTAGTTTATTTTTTGTTTACTTGCATTTTAAATTTCCCAACCTCCTGACTGCAATTTTCTGGGAAGAAGCGGGTGGCATGAGTGACTTAAAGAGAAGAAAGCATACCAATTAAACATTTTATAAATTATATTTCAAAACAACAGCTAATAGACGAAGAGCAGTGCTAAATAGTCCAGCTCATTGCAGTCGATGTGGCCTCAAATTTATTTGGCAATATAAAACTGCCTAAAATTGAAAGATACTCTATGGTTCACCCTTAAAAGAGAATTCTGTCATCATTACTGTTCATCTGATAAGTTAATATTTCTTTAGTGAAAAAAACAAACAAACAAAAGCCTACATTGACCAGAGGATGTCCTACCCTCAAAAAAGATCATGGACAAAACAAAAGTATGGTCTAAATGGTTAAAATTACTCTTTAAAATGCTCTACTGAAGCCATGCAATAGGTTAATGTCCAAAGAAATAGACAATAATTTATATGTACAGAACTGTATGCACTTTCTGCTTAATATATATGGCTTTTCTGATACTTTTGTAAATTTGCTCGGTAACATTACCTTGTGCAGCAGTGCACTTGTAATTGGAGGTGCTCAGATACAAGTTCCAAAAATCTTGAATCATAGTAAAGGCAAAAGCCCCTTAGCCAGCTAGGAGGTCACTGATGTCCGGGCCCATATGCTCAAAAATAATTAAAACTTAACCTGCATTTTGCAACATACTTTAGACAACTGATTTTGAAAGTATTGTGAAGCATGCAACAAGCAACATGATATCATTTTGCATGAATGTCGCATCAGGCCCATTTTTCCATTGAGTGAATGTTTACGACTTCATATTGTTAGCCATGAGATGCTGACTTCATCTCTATTTGTGCATTTGCTGTTTTCTCAAAGGATTTGAGTTGTTTTATCAAGTTTACAAAGAGTCGCTGAATGGCTAGTACAGTTAATTTGTTTTTGCTGAGTCCATTTTTTCTTCATTGATTTTTGATCTGGCCAGGCTGTTGCATGGAGGGATAGTTGTTTAAAGCTGACAGCACTGATTGTTTGTTGCACTGGGCTTGGCCTGCCGCCTTTCTTTATTTTTTTCTCTCTCTCTTTCCCTCTTTTTTTCAAATGCATTCTCTTCTGTTTCCCCATCTCTTTCAATCATACTATTAGTCCCAACTACACACAGCCTGCCTCCCACTTTAACAATTGCAATATTGCTACGGTACACAAAGACAATCAAGTGTGTTGGTTGTGTATGTGTATCCGAAGAGTCTGCTTCTATATCACAAACCTTTCGATGCAGTATAACATTTCTTTAGTATTGTGCAGAAATTAGGCTTTTTTTAAAGGACCATTGTGATTCATTGTAAATTGAGATTTTGGTTTTTATTAAGCAAGGCAAGGCACGTTTTTGTTTTTTACTCAATGGTAATACAATGCAATAAGTTCGGACATCGCACAGTGCTCATTCACAAAATGCACAGCTAAACAGATAAGTTTTGAGTCTGGATTTAAATGTGGCTAGTGTTTTAGCACACCTGATCTGGAAGCTGGTTCCAACTGCGGGCGGCAAAATAGCTTAAATCGCATTCCCCTTGTTTTGTTTGAACCCTTGGTATTTCTAACTGTCTCGCTCCTACTGATCTGATTGGTCTGTTGGAGTTTATATTCTGCGATGTATTTAAGTCCTATGCCATTGAGTGATTTATAAAAGTACTTTAAAAATCAATCCTAAATATAACTTGTGATATGCTCAGATTTTATGGTTCTAGTCAGAATACTTGCAGCAGCGTTCTGGATGAGCTGCAGCTGTCTAATAGTCTTCTTGGGAAGGCCAGTGAGGAGCCCATTACAATAGTCCACCCTGCTAGTTTCTCCAAGTCTTGACTGGAAACAAAATATTGTATTCTTTCAATATTTTTGAGATGATAGAATGCTGATTTAGTTACTGCTGTGACATGACTACTGAAACTAAGGTCAGTCTTCCAAAATCACAACACGATTCTTGTCTTGATTTTCAGTTGTTTTACCCCAAGAGTCAAGATATGCATTCACCTTGACAACTTCATCTTTGTTTCCAAATACAATGACTTCAGTTTTATTCTTCTTTACCTGAAGAAAATGTTGGCACGTCAAACTGTTAATTTCATCAATGCATTGGCAGAGCTAGTCATGTGGTCATAAGACTAGGTAAATCTGGTTATCATCAGCAGAGCTGTGATAGGCAATTTGGTTCTTTCTCATTATTTGACTTAGTGGGAGCATATACAGGCTAAACAAGAGCAGTGCAATAATTGAGCCTTGTGGGACTCCGCATGTCATGGATGTCCACTTAGACTTATGCTCTCCTATACTCACATAATAACCTCTACCTTCTAAGTATGACCTGAATAATTTGATTACCATCCCAGAAAGCCCGACCCAGTTTTCCTGTCTCTCTAGAAGTATGTTATATGATCTAGTGTCAAATGCAGCACTGAGAACTAGTAGTACCAGCACTGATATTTTGCTAGAATCAGAATTTAACTGAAAATCATTTATTATCTTAATGAACGTCGTCTCTGTGCTGTGATTTAGATGGAAACCAGATTGAAAATTGGCAAGGTATCCATTTGAGTTTAAAAGATTAGTTCACCCAAAAATTATGTCATTAATGACTCACCCTCATGTCGTTCCAAACCCGTAAGACCTCCGTTCATCTTCGGATCACAGTTTAAGATATTTTAGATTTAGTTCGAGAGCTTTCTGTCCCTCCATTGAAAATGTATTGGTCCAAAAATAAAATAAATTACGACTTTATTCAGCATTGTCTTCTTTTCTTCTCTTCCGGGTCTGGTGTGAGTGCGTTCACAACACTGCAGTGACGCTGCTGACGTACAATGCTGCTGAATTGTTATCTTTGTTATTGGGTGCACAAGAAAACACGTCACCAGCGTTGTATGTCAGCAGCGTCGTATGTTAGCAGTGCCTTGAACACACTCACAACAGTAAAATTTGCAACGGGAACACCTAAACCCACAACTCCCACCCCCATGCCACAACTGAAAAAGAAGATGCCCGCACCATCCCCCATGAAATATTTTTACGATTCAATCACTGGATACAGTATATACAGCTTTATGCACGTTTACCCCTAGAATCAGAGGGCGTGTTTGGTTAATAGGAATGTTGTAAGTGTTTAAAGAATCTTGCAAGTCATGCTATGCTGAATACAATCTATATTTACTCAACGGTGAAGCAGAACACACTCCAGCAACCTTGGCCAGCCTTTCTGGAAATGTACCCAACCTGTCACCGCATCCAATTGGCCAGACTCCAGCCAATGAGTCAAATGGTATACATCTGCACAACAGGTATATCTGCCTCCCCTCACCTGCTGCAGTGTGCCCTCTAGCTCTGATAGTGTCAGTCTGTAAACGCTGTTCTAATAAAAGGCACACATAAGAGCCAGATAGAGAGCTATCCGCAGAGGAGCCAGACCTGTGTCAGCATTTTGCTGTAATAGCACAGCTGTCTACAAACATCAAACACTCACTACCTGTTAGGACCCTATTTTGTTCCGACTCTCTGTTTTATGAACTTTGACCTTGCTCATTTGATACTGTGCTGATTGTACAAGGAGTCAGTGTTGCTTTAGTAACCAACTGATGTCCTGCTGTATGATACATTACAATGTTAATGAGTAGAGCTGTAGTCAAGTCCGGCTTTGTCGAGTCCAAGTCAAGTCCAAGTCCAGGACTAGTCGAGACCGAGTCAAGACCGAGTCCAAAGAGGTTCGAGTCCAAGTCAAGTCCAAGTCCAAAAGTTTCGAGTCCAAGTCCAAGACCGAGTCCAAATGAAAGAAAAAAGGGTCCTCTTCAAGACCACATACTTAACTACTGATAATGTTTGTGATGCGAGAGAAAGCATATCTCCTATTCTAAGAAAATAATTTTACATTATTATTTGTAATGATCAAAAAGCATGTGCAAAGTAACAACTCTGTAGGACAGGGGTCTCCAAACTACATCCTGGATGGCCAATGTCCTGAAAAGTTTAGCTCCAACTGGCCTTAAAACACCTGGAAGATTAGTGTGTCTAGTAAGAGCTTGATTAGGTTCAAGTGTGTATAATTAGGGTTAAAGCTAACAGGGGCGTTAAACAAGATCCTGGGCCCTATGCATAGGCAGTCCTGATTGGCCCGCATGCATTAACCATAATGAATACAAAGTGATTGCAAGTACCACGTGAATTTTAGAATTACAATATTGCGTGGAGCTGTTACTATATGACCTTATTTATGTTGCATGTAAAAATAAAATATGTAATGTAATAATTAGGGTTGTGCCTGAAGCCGAATACCTTATTCGGAATGGCACGGATAATGGCTTAAAAAACGAATAACGCTCAAGGAATAATTCTGCCTGAATACTCGGCTAAAGCTGACAGAGTCTGGTGTTTGCTAGATAACAGGTGAGCCAGGGCATCAGCGCCAGAAGTGAATGAATGTAAACTTTATGAGTGAAAAGAGCGCAAATCAAACACCGCATTGTTGTCACCTCTCTGTTTATCTCTCAGAAATCAGAGCGTTGCAAGAGTAATTTTACCTATAATAATACATCATAGCTACACGTTATATTATTTGTATATATTTAAAAGGCAAATATTGAAAGCTTAGGCTTCCATGATACGAATGAATGGAATAAGCACAGCGCGCTCGCCAATCAAACAGCCGCGCTGCGCATCTCAGTCTCTCAAAAACCAAATCAGTTCTCTCTCAAGAGTAGGCTAATAATCAGCTTCGATACGGATACATTGTCTACTTGTCCTACATGTTTGCATATTTACCTTTTGCTGGTTTGCGCGGAACACACACATCTGTTTAGTGAAGTTCATTAACATTAAGACTCGCTCAAAGTGTTCTGCGTAATGAGAATGTGTGCATTGAATGGATTCAGTCGTGTTCAAATGATCACTAAACGTTTGTCATGACATGTCATGAAATTAATAATTATTTCAGTTTAACACGACATACTTGTTCAGTGATAACTACGAAAAAATATATAAAAAGTCATAACAGTCTTATCAAGTAACTGTACGATGTTGTATCCGAATGCAGATAGGAAAAAAATTGTGATTGTTACAGATACAAATACTGGCTGTTACATGAAAATGTAAATATGTAATGTCATATATAAAGTTTTTAAAATGTACATATGTACTAATTGTTGCATAAGGCTATACATTAATACGCGTTTATTGATAAAAAAAAGGCTATCTAGGTGTAGGTAAAACACAATCTAACAGGTAGAAAATTAAATTAGAAACATCTAAACTTTTCAGGTCGCAGTAAATGCACCACTGGTCATGCACATCCTTTCCCGGAACAATACTGAAAGCTAAGATGGAGAAACAGATGATCATAGTTGTTCAAGGATAGCCATTTTTTAAATGAATCTATTAGCAGAGCTACTGCAAGGGATGTTTAGTGCTGGAAATCCATTTATTCTTTGCTGAAACTTCTGCGTCATCATGGAGAGCGGGTCATGGTTGCCCAGCAACAGCAGACGCCACTGGAGCGCGAGCGCAGATTACAGAGTGCTTTGGAAATAAGGAGAGCGGCGCGCCTAGTGTTTTCCACACGTTTTCAGTCGCGACATCATGCAAATGTGGTTTTGTTTTGAAGGAGACATTTTTTATTTTATTTTTTTGCTGGACTCGGTCGAGACCAACTAGAAGACTTGGCGAGTCCAATGGCCAAGTCCGAGACAAGTCCGAGTGCAAATTCAACGAGTCCGAGACAAGTCCGAGACGACAGAAAAATGTCTCGAGTCCGGACTCGAGTCCAAGACCGGACTCGAGTACTACAGCCCTATTAATGAGTCAAATTTAGTACAACACATGTACAAGTGTCCTTATGTGGACTGACAAGGAGCCTTTGTGCTTATCCTACAGTTAAATATATATTATTATGAAGCTGTGTTTACCATTAATCAGCATAACACTTGGCCCAGCCATCTCCATATATGGCTCAGAAGCTGCAAAAGAGCAATTAAATGTAACAAATCGTAAAAATGTATAACTTTTTATTAGAAAATTAAACAACATTTTAACTAACTTAGATTATTATTTTAAACTTTTAAACAACTGAGAAAATATATTACCTGTCATATTTCTTATTCTATATATTAGCATACGAGTGTCTATTTTTTCCTTCCTCTTGGAAAGTGATGACGTACTGTAGTAAAAACATCTGGTATTTTGGATTTTCCAGGAAATGTGTATGCTCCCTGGAACAATGCTTCTTTTTACAGTTTGTTCAACTGCTTAGACACATTTTTAAAATGTTGCCTCTTTTTCCAAAACTTTACACACAAGTCCAACAATTGCACAGACAACATGCAAAATGGCTCACATCTCTTGCAAAATGAAGAATTGTATTCAAAATATCACAAACACATATAAAAAGCAAACACTTGCAAACACCTTTGCTATAATATAATTTATGTTAGTGTTTTGTGTGTGTGTTTGTGTTACATTGAGAATTGTGTGTTGTGTTTTGTGAAATTGAAAACTAAGTCTGAGCCAAGCATTAGCATTTTGTTTTGCAGACTTTTTGTGGTTCTGCTGTTTGAATGTCAGGTTGTCTGAAATTGTGTTACAAGTTAAGATTGTGTGTAAGTGTGTAAAAATGCTACCATATATAATGCACATTATTATTATTATTATTATTAATATTATTTCTTCACAGACATTAATGTTGTGATATTCAAATGATGTGTGTGTGTGTGTGTGCGTGCGTGCGTGCGTGCGTGTGTGTGTGTGTGTGTGTGTGTGTGTGTGTGTGCGTGTGTGTGTGCGTTTCGCTTTTCTTTTCTTTTTTTTTTTTTTGAATAGTTCATTATACTTATTTCATATACTTATATACTTATTATTATTCCGTAAGGATAATTACAATTCATTACTGCCTGTTATGCATAAAGGAATATCCTAATACAACTTTATTAGATCATAATTCAAATTCCACCCTGATCTTTTCTGGGCTTATGTGAGAAGAGTATGAATAACTTGCCGAGAACCAACACCCACATTCATCAGTTTCTGGCACTTAACTGAGTGTGGTAATTGGAGGCTAATTTCTACATGGCTATGCTAATGCTGAAATGAATTAGGTTGTCTATCACACATTTTGGATTAGCTTAATATGGACCCCTAAAGTCACACTGTGTCTTTCACCATGTGCATGTAAAATGACACTTGTAATCAGTATGGAACTGGATTAATGCTGCGGTCATTTAAAGCAATTTGGTGCTGTTCTATGAACCGATGACCTTGTTCTAGTTCCAAGTTTCCTTTTTTTTTTTTTAATTTAGAAGTAGCATCCATTGCGAAGTATGGAACGTGTCATCTCACGTTTTTAGAAATTTTGCACAGTACCCCTGGGTCCAGCTTGCTTTTTATAAGATCACTGAACCTTCCATGGCTGACTGATTGGTTTATGCTTTATAATTCAAATCACATGTAATAATTTCACTGCTTTCATTAGAAGCTTAGAGCAATGTTGGCTTTAGCAAAGGTGCAAAGTAACAAATTACATTTACTCACGTTACTGTATTGAGTAGCTTTTGTGAATACTTTTTGAAGTATTTTATTTTTTTTATAGGTAATTTTACTTTTACTTCAGTATATTTTGGTTTAAGTGTTGTACTTCGCTACATTTTAAAATACATTCATTACTGAGTACTAAAAAAAAAAAAAATCACTCCCTGGAAACTACTGCAGAAAATAATGGGCAGGAGAGCATTATTGGTGCTAAAATCACAAAAAAAGATGCTGACGGACACGACAGGCGTTATGGTGCAGACCCAGCTGAAAATGAAACCCTGGCGTATTCTGCAGAAGTTGAACTTGAAGGAAATGAAGTTAAACCCTGACCATAGTTGAGCTCTATGCAATGTAAGCTAGCCTAAACAGACCAAACTAGCATCTTATAAAATCTCAACATCAACCCTAAGCAAGGATGTAGAGGTAAGCTACTTGCATCATTGCACTGGTGGTTAAAATTAAGGTTTGACAGTTTAGCAAAAGGTTTTCACAAATTAGCCAATAAGTCTGCATCTGCGATAATATAGTAATTGTTGTTTTAACGATGTGCGATTTGACATTTTCTGTATTTTGCCCAAAACCAAACAAAAGTCTAGTAGGTTAGACTAGTGACCGCACATTTAGAGTGCATTCTTTCATTGTGTGATACAGTCTGTTAAAATGCATTTATAATGATCACAAAATCACAAAAAAATATTTCCATACTCTTTCTACCTCTGGGCTATAGGGTTCTCTGATGATTAGTAAAATTAATAAAATAATATCCAGCAATATTCAGTATTCACGGACCATCTATAACCATTCCAATATTGCAGAATAATTGTATATACAGTAGCAGCCCATAGGAACTACTGTTAATGTGTTATCTCTGTATAGATATGCAATAGATTCTTCCCATCTTCAGTTGCTTCTTATCTAAATGAGACATATTGTATCTGTCAAGCCTTCCCTGCCGAAGTCTCTTAAAGCAGGCCATTGAGACAACAAGACTGACTGTCAGGTCCTCTCCATGCGTGGCTTTATCATCATTGCGGTTTGGGATAATCGCACGGTACCCCTGGGTCCTTGTGGGTAATTTTAGAAAGGAAGCTTCGGCCAGCTGGCTTTATTAGATCACTGAATCGGTTTCGATTTTCCTGCCATCAGTCAAACATCAACAATTTCATGCTACATTATTAATATGGAAAGGTCCAAATTAAATGTCAAATCCTACTTGGAGCTGGATGCGTGTTTGCATTAGATTTTAATGAGTGTGTGTCCATTGGAAATGATTTCACACATACACAGTCGACCCGTTCAGCCTCTGGAGACAGAGGAACTACTGTATGTATCTGTGCTATCGTGTAGAGTCTATCCTGCGGCACCAGACAGACATCGAGTAGGTTTTCAAGCTATTGATTGGCACATGATGTCTTTATCTAAATAAAGCATTAGTACTTTAACAGTAATTATAGAAAGTAAAACCATATTTTCACTTACTGATTACACCCATTTGGCAGTTTTACAGCTAAGGTCTATGCCCTGAAATCTGTGTAAGTGTGAAATCTGAATTGAAGTGTTTGGAAGTTTTTTAGGGAGATGTGTTGATCCATTGCTTGTATAATTAAGTATTGTGATTTCTGCCACCTTTAATGCATTACTGTCATGTGACATAGTTTAAATTATGCAAACTTGAGGAAACGCACTATGAGGAATAAAATAGGTCTTAAAAACACTTCCTCATATTAAAATAAAATAAATGTTTGAAATGATGGCAAGGATGCCAATGATTTCTCAGTCTGTAAACTCTGTACAAGATGTATATCACACAACATTAGACTGAATTCTCTTATTATTGTATCAATAATGAATAATTATGCGAACCTATATAGTGTGACCATTTGCACCATTCATACGGGACATGTCCCTGCCAGGATTTTAATAATGCCTAAAACATCCAGAGCAGTTTGACCAATAACATGTAGGTATTGTACATAATCGACCAATCGTGGGGCTGCATGTGGGAAGGTGAGATCTAGAGGGAACGATCAAAGCGATGCAAATATGTGCACGTGTTTGTTCTGTTTGTCTTGAAGCGTCACTGCGCACAAATCCAAAAAACGCCACAATGCTTCAAGTCAAACAAACAAACAAACACGTGAAAGCGATTCGAGAGAATAAGGAGCCGTCTGCTCTACTCTTTATAGCTCTCATGAATGTTACACAATGATCAACCTGCACAATGCAAATAGACAAAACCTGGATATTTTAGGCAATATTAAAATCCTGGCTGGGACATGTCCCATATGAACGGCGCATATGGTCACAGTAAACCTATAACATGTTGGGTTCACAGTGTACATTATAAGTAAACTACACTGCATGTGCAGCTCACATGAAAAGAGTCAGAGCCAGAACTCTAGCAAACCACTTTAAAACGAATCAATTGCCATCCAGTAGCTGATAGAAGCTACAAGCAAGTGTTCTTTGCACCATTCATGTCAATGCAATCCACATAAATCTGTCAATGGAAATGCATGGGCTTTCATTTCCCACCTGCACAGATGCTCTCCACTCACACACTCTCCATCAATGTAGTGCCGGAATTGCCAAAATCAGCAGACATTGCTGAAGCTGCAGCTTTTCCCCACATGACTAAAAGATATCACTTAGTAGGCTACAGTAGTTTGACTTGTAACTATTACTGCTACTGTTCTGGTGTGCATTCCCCATACAATGCTGTAGCTCGCTGATTAACTACCATGGTATGACACATTGTTGGAGAAACTAATCAACTATTCATGAATGTTTTGCACTGTTGACATTTGAACCACTTTGGTTTAGCAATCCAAATCCGCCTTTTTCTTAATGAGCCTAATGCGTTTTAAATTATGGGAGGCGCTTCCATTTTGGGGAAGTTACACTCAAAAAGTCTGCAGCACATTATTTTAAATCATAAGATGGCACTAGCAATAATCATAATGTAATGTAATGTAAATGTAATTCTGACTGAATGGGCTGTAATGTTTCATATAGTTTCTGTTTTCAGAAATAGAAAAATGAAATCATGAGAATAACGTCACAGTTCGTATTAATTTCATGTGATATAACAACAATAACTATATAATAGATAATTTTAGCCCGTTGCATGATTTCCCTCCTGATTATTTTCATGTTTCTTTTGTATTGTGCTGCAAGTAAATTAAAAAACAAAACAACATATACAGTGCGTTTTTCTGCTCTCCTGCTTTAATTTACCTACAATTTAAAGCTGCAGTAGGGAACTTTTGACGCTCTAGCGGTTAATAATCAGAACTGCTTGCGTCTTGCGGAAGAACATCGTAGCCGGAACTACTTCTCTCTGTTTATGTCTATGAAGAATCACAAAGGTACTGGGTTACTCCACCGCGGTACCCCCGAAGCAATCTAAGATAGTCCGAATATAAACACTTATTATAGATGTACCCTAGTGATTCAGGACAAGCCAAAAACACGGTTTGGAAAATGGATTCATGGTGTACTCGCTTATTATATAAATTTTTCTACATTTTGAACACAAACACAGTTACGGACCGCAGCTCTGATTGGTTATTTTTTACCGGGAGCGATGGAGTTTCTGCAAATGGCAATAGGACCACTGGGAGGAGCCAGAGGAGCTTGATTTTTTTCACAGATTATCTGTCTCATATTCTA
Organism: Carassius auratus; assembly: GCF_003368295.1. NCBI lineage: Eukaryota > Metazoa > Chordata > Actinopteri > Cypriniformes > Cyprinidae > Carassius > Carassius auratus. The sequence goes on along the minus strand of NC_039260.1, from coordinate 19,517,548 downwards.
CTGTCAGGACATAATGACAGGTTTAATAAATATGTAAAAAATATTTTTTTACAAAAGTTCCCTACGGCACCTTTAATTAATATAAACTATGGATAGTTGACTGGAATGCACAAAGAATCTTTATTTTTTCTTCCCAAATCCCCAAGTCTCTTTCAAGGTTTGTTTTCACATGGATTCTGTAAAAAAAAAAAAAAAAAAAAAAATAGTCATTGTTATGAAACTTATTGTAATGATATTTAACATGTCTATAATATTGTTGCGGATAGAAAGAGGATCTTTAGGAGTTATTCAGGTTATGCTGAACATAATTTATTAATGCTTTTACACCTTTACATTTCCTTTTAATGATTGATGGTTGATGGTTGAGTAACATAATGTCACTTCAAAGTAATTGAAAATGCTTATTATTGCATTCATAGAGCGAAACTTTTGCTGTTTGTTTACAGTGTAAACAGAAATGACTCCTATAATTTGTGCAAAGCATCATGGAGCATAAAAAAGGTGGATAAGATGTTGTTAATGACATCACATGCAGGAGTAATAATCTTTGCTAATTAACTGATTTGAGATGTCTGTAGTAATGAACACGGCATCTGTTGACTACTTCGCAAATGTCATTTTGTTTATTTGATGTTTGATTAAAAGCTGTTTCATTTGTTTTGATGTTTTATTGAGAGCAGCCAAGTTTCATAATGCGTAATGTGTGAATGTTCATTAAAACAATGGTTTCTACTGTACATTGGTAAAGATGTAGTTTATCGTAGTTGGCTTATGATGCTTTTGGAAAACACACTCCTGGTTGTTCGGTTTGTTTAAAAAAAATTGTGTAAAAAAGCTTAGAATCTTGAGAGGCATGGTCTGGATCTGAGTTCCTTTTCTAAGGGAGTGACACCATTTCCAACTAAAAATGTAAATGTCCTATCTATTTTGGCCATTAAATTACACAACAAAGTTTTGGGAGCCTGAAAACAAACTTTTGGAATTTCAAAATTTCAAAGTATTGTTGTTAAAAGTGCATAATGCGATACCATTTGGTACTGAATTTTTTCAAATTTCAATTCTCGCGAAGATTTGAGTGATGAGTAATAAAGATTTTGAGTCATTCGAGGAGTTTCTTAAACAGCACTGATTGGTCATTGTGATCACGCACTCAACAGATATGTCTGTGATTGGCTACAATGATCATCGCTTCACTCTTTTCACTGAGCGCTCACACAAACGCAGATAGGAGCGTTTGAAAGCCGTGTCTACTGAATTGTAGTCAGTACATCCGAAAACACTAAAAGTACGTTTTTGCAAACAATAACTGTAATAAATTAAACCTTCCTAATCGTCGGGAAGAAGGAGGCGGGAACCGGCGGACAATCAAAACACTTTAATAATTCAAAAATAAACACAAACCAGCGCACCAGCCCCTCACGGCCGACTGGTGCGCATAAATAAAAACCAAAACATAAAATAATGTCCCAGGCCTGGACCTCTCTCGTCCTTCACTAGAGTCGCTCCAGTTTTATATCCTTCCATCTCCTACGTGGGACTCGATACCGGCGGTGGGGCTCAGGTGCAGCTCATCTTCAATCACTACACCTGGCCTCACTCCTCGTTCCCACGCCTCTCGGCCCCGCCCCACTCGCCACAATAACATAATTCTTTCTCTTTATAAAAGAGATAATGCGTATGTGCATTATATATTCAGGTTATACGAATGTACAAATTTCTTTACAAAGTGACAACAACTGGCCTGGCAAGCATAACACAGCATTTTTGGTAGTTTTTGTGAAACCATGTGAATAAAGATTTTTGTGATAATGTTGTCATCCATACTCAACACTTTTTAAAAACGCAAAAGACAACATTTCTGTTTTTTTCCTGTTTGTCTTTCATTTTCTGTGTGTCATGTAAACATACTCTCAGTGTCTCTGTCTGGGTCTCTGAAACATAGGCTTGATTTTTTCTAGATTTGGGCGATGGAAAGACAGTTTTTTTGAGGGGTTAAGAGCTAAAGGGTCTTAACGGGTCTGTTAATGCTCTGGGTGTTAAACAGGTCTAGTATTGGTCTAGTTATTTGGGCTTTTGGTATTCATCTGGTACTAACTCCAACTTTGATAATAGTATCAACTGCTGATTGCTGATTTAATCAGTATCATATGTAATATGCACTTCACACTATGTCAATGCAAATTAAAATAATGATACATGATGTAAAACAATGCATACTACCCTTTCATTATGCTGGGATAGACTCAACAATATGACAAGCGATTGAAATGCAAATGCAATCAAGGATAGATCGTGAAGGTGTCTCTGGGCCTGTTTATGATACTCTGCGCCATATGAGCTTTCATTCAGATTGTGCCATCCTCTGGGAACATCACCGTTTATTTAGCTGTGCCCTCTGAAGATCTCAGCATTGACAAGATGGTGTTTCATTTACTGTCATTTACAGACTCCTCTGAGGGATTCCCTAGATTTGAGCATATTTATTTATGGATGCACAAAGAGAAATGATGCCTTTGCACCGTGTAGAGCAACATATACACCATAAATATAATCACAAATCATAAACAGCAACAAGAAGAGTTCCAGGTTCAATACAAGATAAGCTCAATAGACAGTACTTATGTTAAAAACAACAACAACAACAACAACAACAATAGTAAGGCACCTATGATAGAAGTAAAATAAAAGCATTTATTATTTTTGTTGTTTAAGTTTAGTTGTTTAACACATCATTTTAGAAGCTATTTTAGGGTTTGTGACATCACATTGCCATGGTATATTTCCTTTGTATAATTTATCATGCTGTAACTTTACACAGAAAAGGTTAGTAAGTGATTTATTTCACCCTAAAATCATATAAATGCTCATATTGTTTATGGATTAACTCAGTTAACTTAATTTTAAGTGGCTTATTTTAATCCAGATTTATTTTTATTAATTTATTTACTTATAGTTTGATTATTATTATTAGTATTATTATTATATAGATATGTATGTATATACGTATAATGGGCCTCATTCATGAAACACGAGCAGAACGAATTTTTGTGTAAATCGCGTGTAAAGTGGTTTTGGCGTAAATTTTCGGATTCATTAAAACGTTCGTATTTTCCAAATGTTAGTTGGTACGAAAAAAATCTACACCTGCTCCCAGCCACGCGTAAATAGTGCGTTTAACGTCTGAACGTTTTGCTCATTAATATGGCTGCATTTTAATTCATAATCGGGTACATATTTACACAGCATTTTGAAAAAAAAATATATATTAATTACATACGGTTTTTCTTTTAACTTTTATTATGAGAGCCAGTAATAGCCCTTACGGAAATTAACCATGGTTTTACTACAAATGAAACCAAAAAACCATGGTTACTATAGTTAAACCATGGTAACCACAAATTAACCATGGTTTTGCTATTAACCAGTTTAACCACGGTATATTTAGTAAATCTGTGGTTAGACAAATGGGAGTCAATACGCCAAAAAAACATGGGTTACTACAGTTTTAATATAATAAAACCATGGTAATTTTTCGTAAGGGAGGATCTGTAATATGCTGCCAAACTTCCTTTTTTAGGACCTGATACGCCACTAGTAAGCTTGAAAATAAAATGTGGCGTTTTGAATGAACTTCTGATAATAAAACTTCAATTTCTGCAGCTGAGAAATGTTTCTTTTTCAGTCGCTTTTGAGAAGACATGTTGAAATCCTTCGTTTGGTGTCATAATATGATGCTCATATATAGTTGTCAGTCGGATTTAATAGGCGGGATTTATGGTAATTGAGAGTGAGCGTGCACGCGCGTCCCATTTACGACTGATTGGAATTCATTAACACACACACACACATTTCACTATCACATCTGACGTTTACGAACTTTTTGTGAATCAGGAGAAGAGTTTTCGGGAAGTTCTCTTTACGCGCAAATCACTCAGATATTTACTCGTATATTTACGAATGTTTCATGAATGAGACCCAATGTATACTTACTTATACATTTTTTTTTTTTTTTTTTGGTTACACAGTGGAACATAAAATATCAACATATTCATTTTTTGTTTGGATATGTAATGTATGTATATTAAATATGTTTAATATATTGAATGTATATATTAATATGTTGTCAGTACATCAAAGTTGTACGTTTCAGAATCCAAATATACAAAAATCAATAAATTAATAAAAATATATATTGTACACAGTATATAGGAATACCTATTAATACAAATGAGTTCGTCCTGCAAACGGTTGCTGATGCATGCTAGTGCACGTTCATACACATTATTCACCTGAAGAGAGGCATGTTTGTTTTTGCTTGCTTTCTATGTTTTTCTTGCTTGGGTGATTACGAGTGTGGATGTTTCTAAGGATAATAACTTGTTTTTGCGATCAAAGCTTAAATTGCGATGAGAAATAAGTGTAAAAGAAGAGAAGTTGCTGTGCGCTCAACATCAGGGCAAAGATGGAGGCAGCCATCTGTTTCTGCATATTCAAACTGATTTTTCCTTCTCATTTGCGGTTTTAGCAATTACATTGATTTGCACTAGATAATGTTAATTTCTTTTTATCCTTGCATGAGAAATTGAGGCAGCAGCAATACATGGTTGAAATGCACATTGTTGTCTGGTGTCCACATATTACGTATCAATTTATTCTCAGATTGTCGATGGGGCTCAAAGTACTCATAATTTCAAACCCATGCACAGTAAACATCAGAGTGCCCACTATATTGTGGATTAAATATTAAATGCAGGTTAGATGGAATATAGATGTGTGGAGAGGTTTAAGTGATGCATAAAATAATTTCCACCAAGGGCAAAAGAGTCACGGGCCCAGAAACAGAGTTTATTGTGCATCCATTGGTTAGTCAAGGTGATAATAAAATATTAGCATGCTAAGCACACCAGGCCTGGCTGTGAATGAGCAGCGTACAGAAAGCCAAAGATTCAAGATGACATTTGGCCACCACATAGAGGTGCATAAACCTCATAAAACAGTTTTGTCAAAACGTTTTTCTAATGTGGAAACATCTAATCTTTCCACATTAGAACAGATTTGGAGAATGTACAGTAACATTACATCACTTGCTCACCAATGGATCTTCTGCAGTGAATGGGTGCTGATAAAAACATCACAATAATTCACAAGTAATCTATGTGACATCAGTCCACCAGTTCATGTATTGTGAAGTGAAAATCTTCATTAAGGCATTTTAACTTTAAAACATCTGGACAAAATACCAGTCCATAACCCATAATATTGCTTCCACGACTGAAAAAGTCAATCCTCTCACATCAAAACCCACCAACATGTCTGTTTAGAACTGTTTGGAACTGTTGTCACTTGTAAATGGCGTTCGATTTGTGTATATTTATTTTTCACTGGATAATGCAAAGTTAATGATAGAGGATTCAAATTTTAGCAGAAAGCAATGATTTGAAGTTAAAAAGGTGTTGATGGTTTATTTATTTTCTATTACAAACAAGCAGCTTTTTGTTTCAAATTACATTAATTGATGCACTGAATTATTTGTATCTTTTATCAGCTATTTGTACTCTCATTCTGATGGCACCCATTCACTTTAATGCTAAAATGGTCCACATCTGCTTTAGATAAAGAAACTCCTCATCTTGAATGGCACAAGGGTGAATACATTTTCATCTCTCTCTTTTTTTGTGAACTACTGCTTGAATTGCAAATGCTAACATTTTTATTCTGTTCTGTGTGACTTCTGGTGTCAACTTCAAGGATTACAGAATGTTAAACACGAGTATACTCAAAACATTGAAATGAATAAGCTTTCTGGGTAGTTTAGATACCAGTTGTCACTATTAAATAACTATTAATGACAAATTTTGCCTCAATAAACTCCTAGTTTATTGGTCCGGTCTCCATAACATTGGTAAATCTGGGCCGGCTATGAATTCATCTGCATGCTTTGAGGCTCAGGACAAAAGCAGGGTTTAGTGAGATATCAGCCCTGTGAGGAGGGTTTGCATATGATCTATGGATTCATCTATTCATAATGATACGCCACTGAATAAACGGTCTCCAGTATAATCAGGCTCAGTCAATATAATCTCTCTCAGAAGGTCTTCATTAATCTCGCCCACTATGGCTAATCATGTCCTTGTACTTGAGCCCCCACCAATGTCTCACCTGCTTATGTTATTTTAATTAATTTGGCACACTGCGGCCCACGGGCGGCTGGCTGAGCTGAAACAGGATGAAGTCCATCAGCCCTCTGTAAGCATGAGTACAGGACACAAAATCACATGAAATGTTTGATTATCATTTGATTATTTTTTTAATTTTTTTCCATTGCAACATTCATTTAATGACAAAACTTCCTATCATAATAATGCTTTTTTTTTTCATTGTGACATTAATTTAATGACAAAACTTCCTATCGCAATAATGCTCTTTTTCTTCATTATTCTCAATGATTCGCATTATTATGATGCAGTATTTTTACTGTATCAGTTAAAACTACTATAAGAACATTACTCTTTTTGAAATGTGAAATCAGTATTAAGCTAGTACAACAAATAATATTTTGTATATTATTATTATATATCTATTTATTTTTTTTTTTTACTATGCCATATTGCATTGTGGGTTTTTTCCCTTCTTGTTGTTCTTAATGTTATTCTTAATGATGACAGTATTATGCATTATTAAAATGCAGTATTTTTTACTGTATTTCAATTAAAACTACTCTCTCTCTCTCTCTCTCTCTCTCTCTCTCTCTCTCTCTCTCTCTCTCTCTATATATATATAAGTCCAAGGTCAGTCAGTATGAATCTTGTTCATTATATTCCTGCTCTAACTCACCATCTCTGCCTTTGTTTTGATCCGATCACAATTAACATGACTCATTTGAGCAGGTTGATTTAATTACCTGCCAAATCATATGTTCCCAGTTATGGGCACAGGCTAAAAAAATGATCGTAAAACAGAAACGTAGTGGTAATTATTTTTAATTAGCTGATTCTTGTTTATTTTTTTTATTCATTTATTTTTATTTTTATTTTTGATGGCACTTTTTTCCTCCATTCATTTCCTTTTCTAGAATAGGTTTGCAAAAGTAAATAATCATACGGTTTTAATAGCATGCTGCAATCAAATGCAAATGTATCTGCAGCCAGTTTGCAACCCAACAGCTGTGCGGACTCAATTTCTGTTTGTTTTAGGCCTAAAATGTCAGGTGCTGGTTGGGATTGTCAGGGGTTATTGGCTATCGGATAAAGCAGAGTCTTGACAAGTGTTTGCACTTGTCAGTTGCAGCAGCAGAACCAACAAAAATGGTCTTCCGCACAATAAGCTGTGTTCATCATGAAATAGCTCCGCTGAAAACCCTCAGTTACAACAGCTGTGCCTCCTTCTCTTCCGGAAATAGGACAGAAAAGTCATAATTAAATCGAAGAGTATCTTTTTCACCATTGTGACGTTAACTAATGCGTCTTGTCCGTTCAACCTCTATAAACACATTTGCATTATTAAATTCAACGTGGCAGGCATATATTAAAGTCACTGCATTTTGTGTCTGAAATTTATATCTCCTAGGACGTGATAAGAAATGAGAAAACCATAGAGGGCAGTCAGGCTTTTCAAAGCCAGCGCACTGTGGTTACTGAAGAGCACTTTATAGCCTCTGAAAAGAACAGTGGTGGAACATTTGAGAGCATAGAGGAAAACCTTACGGAAATTGGAATTTAACAGCCTAAATGGAAAACATTAATAACACAACTATTGTCACTGAGTGGCTATCATTTCATTCTTAAATGAGCCAGTTTCTGACAATAGCTTTTCTGCATCAGTTGTATGAGTCATGTTGAAACCACTTTTATTTTTTGGACCACTTTTATGAAGTTTTATGACTTAAAATCTCCAGTCCACATTCATCTTAATTGAACATAAAAATAAAAATATCTACAAACATTTTCACCATGAGTATGTGCACCAGTACACCCCTTCAAGGAGTTTTGGGGATTTTTTTTATTCCTACTTTTGCAGCCTCAACAACACCCCCAACCAACATATAAATTCCTAAACACCAGCACCTTTGAAAGCTTGACAGTCTGTGTGGTTTCATCATACCCATTCTTTTTTCCTGCAGTCTGATACTGTCATCCAAACAGGCGGACATTGAGTATGCCAGCAGAGTGCCATCTCCCCAAGGTCTGCATTTTTACATGCATCTTAATCAAGTTTGCAGTCACTTTTTGCTGGTGCTCAGATGCATTTAATTTTAAACTATTATATAGTAATAAAAAAGAAATTGTAATTAGCTGTGAGTATGCATAAATAGTTAATTAAGCATGAATCAATGGAAGCCTTAAGCTTCAATGATGTTGTATCTTACCAGTGATGTTGTATCTTAAAGTGTCATCGCAAATCAAAGTTGCAATGAATGCAACTAAAAGGTAGCAACTAGTAGAGTTTGAAGATTTTCCATGAATGATTATTTACATTAACATTATGTATTTTTTTTACACTTGTTAATACGGCCACACACTTAGAAGTTGATTTGAGTGTTGTTAAGGTACTTAGACCTGAAAAAAAACATATCACTGTGAACCCATCTGATGTTTCTGCTTCAATATTGTTCTTGCATGGAGGTGTTTTTGCAGTAATATTTTTTTTTTTGTTTTGTAGATGGCATTGATTTACGTCTGGTCACTCACTGCTAAGTGCAAGAGAGTTTTTGTGGAAGAGTGTCTGTAAATGTGAATCAAATGTCTCTGAATAGCAATGCTAGGAAATCAATGATCTGTGTGAAATGAGGCCAAAAAGAAATATAAAAATATATTGTAAGGCAGTGTGTCATGTTTTCTCTTAAGTGCAGAAACTGTAAGTAAGCTATCTGTAGGTTGTTTCTTTGTTTGGCAGTCGTTACTTTTGCATTTATGTTTTCCTCAGAAGTTGCACACTTTACTTGTAGGTGTCATTTTTCATTATAACTCGACAAATGGGGAAAATAGCTAAGAATAGAGAACAGCATGAAAGACTTAACATGGTTAAAAGGCCATATTATTTTCCCAGCTATACGTTTATAGTGTTAGATTTATTGCACCGATATATAATCATTTTAATATAATGTCATAATGCTCAGACAGGATGAAAGCTGCATTTAAATGAAATAATTATCTTTTTTTTTTCAATCTTTTTTTTTTTTTTTTTTTTTTTTTTTTGGCAAATGCAATATATATACTAAATTTTGGTATTATTATTATTTTTTTCTAGGTGGAGGAGCTTGTGTTTATGCAATTTATCAACTTGTTGTCTGAAATAATGTCACATTGACAATGTCAAAATGTCAAGTTTACTGTAAACACTGATAATGCAGTGTGGGGTCAGAGATGACTGTCAGTCAGATGTAATCTTTAAGAAGAGTTTTGGCTGAGTGACTGACTGTTGTACTCTTAGCAGGAACAGCTTCCACCCATCCAGAAAAGCTGTCAACAGTCATCAGGACTGTCATGTACCCTTGGCACCTTGGAAGTGAAATGTAATTCACCAGTAGTTGTTCAAAAAGAGGTGTCTGAGGAAGTGGCAGTCATTGTAGATTTTCCACACCCTTCACCCTTCAAAACACCAGATGTTGTACAGTTTGTAAGGCAGCACTGTATTGGTGTTACTGAAATACTCTGTTTTTAAACCTCTAACCCAAATAGTTTGCATGTGTGTCTCATGTTAAGTATCATTTGTGACGCAACAGGCATCATATATGTTATTGAAAAAAAACATATAGTTCATATTCAAGAAGGAGAAAGGCCCAAAAGTACAGTTGCTGATATAGGCTAAAAAGGAAGATGAAATTCTGATAGCTTGTAATACATATATTAGATCTTTAAATCTGTATAGAAGACTATTCACTGTAAATAAAATGCACATAAATACCAGTTGTCACTCTGGATCTCCCAATAATATGTCTTGGAAAGACAATATTCATACAATGTGTCTTAGTAAGACAGAATTCAAATGCTTAGTTTTATGATGAGCACTGTATTTTTATTTTCAGGGTCAAACATAGAAACCAGTGCAACACAATGGTGATTGAGAGATATACAAATAAATATTCCTCAAAAGCCTGGTACATGATCATTGATACTCACATTTAAACATGACAGCTTGATAATCGAGTAAACCTAAGTAAAGCTGCTAACAATGTAAAAGTTATTATTGCGTTTACTTTATTAAAATCAGTAAGTAAATAAGCAAGTAAATAAGCAAGTAGGTGAATGAATGAGTGAGTGAGCGAGTGAATGAATGAATGAATGAATGAATGAATGAATGAATGAATGAATGAATAAGCATAAAACATCAGTCAGAGGGCAGACACTTTATTAACTTTATTAATTCATTATATATATATATATATATATATATATATATATATATATATATATATATATATACATACATACAGGTATATACAAAAAATGCAGGTAAATAATTATTATTTTTCTCTCTTTTTTGGTCTTTTTAGTTTCATAATTAGTTAGGGTTTATGGGATGCATAAGACATCTGACACTATTTGGTAAGGAAACTGACTTTGTGCCATGATTTTATGACTATTTCCAAGTTTGCTTGAAATATCATCATGTAATGTCACACCATTTTCAATCCAGGGCGCCGGTTCCTCAGGTGAACACTTGATGTATGTCTCTTTGATGCCTGTGCCAATGAACGTCAGTCTGTGTCAACACATTTATGTCATTTACAACTTGACTGGTTTTCATCCTTGCAGCTTTTTGCATTGATTTGTCAGCCAGTGTGTTTCTGCAGCTCTTGCTAGTGTTAACTCGTGGGTGAGATTTGAATTAAATCTGCTGTGTTTTAGATTTCAAAATTATGGCTGTCAGTTTGTTAATTTGTATAATTAAGTATATTAAAAAATAATGTCCTTAAAAAAAAGCATAATTAATCATACACCTTGACCAGTAAACAAAAAGTTTTTCAACCAGCATTTTAAGCATGAAACATCACCTTACTGAAAGTATATTTTTTGTGGATCCTCATGCACGGGCCTTTCACACTGCTTGTGTGTTTACAAAGACAGCTGGACGGTGGTCAGTGGAATGCACAATTGTAGGGGTCTTGAGGGGAGTTTATTTAAATTTGAAAATGTTTTTTTCTCGATACTGCATGCTAAAAACAAAGAACATGTTCCATGAAGATATTTTGCTCATTTCCTACCATCAATATATAAAAACTTAACTTTTGATTTGTAATATACATTGTTAAGAATGTAATTTGGACAACTTTAAAGGTGAGTTTCTCAATATTTAGATTTTTTTGCACTCTCAGAATCCATATATTCAAATGGTTGTATCTCGGCCAAATATTGTCCTATCCTAACAAACCATATATAGATAGAAACTTATTTATACAGATTTCAGGTGAATCACAACAAAAAAAGACACTTAAGTGTGTTTTTGTGGTCCAGGGTCACATATGTGTCTGGTTCTGGCAAAATGAGTCATAATGTGCACAGTCTCATTTTGAGGTACAGGCAAATCTGTTTTGATTCGAATTTTAGGCTTTCACAAAAATGACTTCATTAAGCCCTCTTCTAGTGATATCAATGCTCTTGATAGTAATTAAATGTCTAAAATGATCTTTATTTGTAAATTTCCTGGGGAGTACGTTTTTCTCTGCTCACTTCTGGAAAGCGTCTGCTGCTTCTCACTACAAGTTGTAGGTCTACTGTTGCGAAAATTATTGTGCAGTGAAAACTGGTTTTGCTGATGAAAACAAAAGGATTGCGCTGACATTTGAAAAGTGCATATATAAGATTCACACTAACATAATCAGTCATGTCTTACTTGAACGTTTTGTGAATGGTTGGGGGAAATCTGATGTGTAACATTATATTTGATATACTGTATTTATTACTGTAGGTCTTAATATAGATCTGTCTCAATGTTAATCAAACATTAAAAGAAAAAAAGATGAAATCACTGGTTGCTCCTGATTAATCTAGGGTTTATTTGCATTTTGTGTCTTATTTTTAGTAAATTATGAACTATTATTAAGAAAAGAACTGGGGAAACATGGAACCTTCTGAAAACTTTAACCCGATTTTTGAAAAGTTGCTGATTTCAACTCATTTTACCAGCATGGGACATATGAAATATAACATGTATTTACTTACAGATGTGACTCTTCAATTGTCCTGTTCATAACAGCTTTTTGGACTGGCTTTAATTCTGGATCACACTTTATTTTAAGGTTCAGTTCTCGCTACTAATAAACCATTAACTACAACTTTTGCCTCAATAAACTCCTTATTTGCTGTTTATTAATAGTTAGTAAGGTAGTTGTTAAGTCTAGGCATTGGGTAGGATTAGGGATGTAGAATATGGTCATGTGGCCTAGTGGTTAGAGAGTTTGACTCCTAACCCTAGGGTTGTGGGTTCGAGTCTCGGGCCGGCAATATCATGACCCACTGCTCCGGGTGTGTGTTCACGGTGTGTGTGTGTTCACTGCTGTGTGTGTGTGCACTTTTGATGGGTTAAATGCAGAGCACGAATTCTGAGTATGTGTCATACTTGGCTGTATGTCACATCACTTTCACTGTATGTCATGCTAATACGCAACTACTGTGCATAGTAGTGAGAATGTATTCCTATAATAAAGTATTGCCAAATTCTGCATTTTATGAATGAATAATTGACATAATTTTTGTGACAGTAAAGAATAATGGTAACACTTTTAGGGTCTCTTAACTAGTTGTCTATTAGCATGCATATTACTAGAATATTAACCATTTAATTGTGGTAATTTTTAGCATATATTAATGTCTTATTACACGTGACCTTATTCTACATCCCAAATCCTACCCAATACCTAAACTTAACAACTACCTTATAACTATTAATTATTAACTATTAACTGTTAGGAATTTATTGAGGGAAAAGTCGTAGTTAATATTGAATAAGTGTTCCCTATTCTAAAGTGTTACCAGAATAAAAGTATAGTGCCAATAACTAAAGTAAATATCAATTACTTTAATAACACCAGAAGGTTGTATGACAATTGACACAGCATTATTTAGTAAAGGATTAAAATTGAGGTGAAACTGAGCTATCAAATCTTAAATAAATGAAAGTGGCTTCGAAATAAATGAAAAGAAGTGTATCTGGAGTAAGTTAAGATAATTGTTGCTTCAATCAGCTGGCTTTTCTGCTCCAGCGAGAACTTTCTGCTTAGTTTGTTGTGCTATTTTATTTTCCTTGGAGGGGTGAAGGGCAGTTTCCAATGACAAAAAAAAGTTTCAGTCGGTCATGGTTCAGTAGATGGACTCTCTATTTCAAAATCTTAACCTTTAACCAAGTCACTTTCTTTCCTCTGAACTCCTACTCTGTGTGTTTCTTAAAATGATATTTTCTTTAATGCTATCTATTCGTTTTAAAGGGATCATGTCATGAATATAAATAAATAAAAAAATAAAAAAATACATTCATTTAATCTTAAAAAAAACAACATATACACAATATATATATATATATATATATATATATATATATATATATATATATATATATATATATATATATATATATACACTATATATACAAAGAATGTATGAAGGTGAGTGCAATGGTGTTTTAAAATCGATTTAACAAAAATATTTAAATTGATCAAACATTTAGAAAACTACAGCAAATTATGTCATTTAAAATATAACCATTTACTCCATGTATTACATATGTAATTTATTATTTGAGCATCATAAGAAATTGCTGTGAAAATAGTTGTTATATTTATGTCTATCAATCACTAAACACAATACAACACATAATAGCCTTTATTTAATAACAGTCTACATTTCTCATACGGACTAAACATGCAGTCTTTAAGGGATAGTTCACCCAAAACTTTTAATTTGCTGTTAATTGCCTAACCCTGAGGCCATCTAAGATGGAGTTAACTTTTTTTGTTCAACTGAACAGTAAAGGAGATTTTTAGGTGAAACTGTTGTCTTTGGCAATTCATAAACTGCACATCTCAGGCTGCCAGCTTTTGAGAGTCAAATAAACATGTACAGACAAGACCAAATTAAACAATAAAAAACCAGCAGCCATAGATGTGCAGTGTATGAATTGTCATTGATCTCTATTTCAGATAAAAATTGTCTTTATTGTTCTATTGAAGAAAAAAAAAACTGACATCTGGGATGACCCGAGGGTCAGTAAAATAACAGCAAATTTCCCTTTTTAGGTAAACTGTCCCTTTAAAGTGTTCAAGTTGTGAAACATGACATTTGTAATGCAACTGCAAAATGTATTGTATTATTAACCCTCTGGGGTCTAAGTGTGTTTTGGGGGCCTGGAGAAGTTTTGACATGCCCTGACTTTTGTGATTTATTCAGTTACTTATAAACATACACATGGCTAAATCTGAAAATACTGTATTCAGTACAAACTGGGCTAATATGTAAATAGCATATGTACATGATTGTGTTTTTGAGAAAACAACATTTATGCGTGGTTAGTGAAAAACTACAGTTTTGAAGTCACTGAAATAAGGTCATAAAACACATACAGAACATTTTTTCACAAAACTGTCAAATTTTGCATGGAATTTTTGCTTCAAAATGATGTGAAAAATCATCTTGTTTACTCACTCACAGAAAACAACAGATTTCTTAAAATGTTCTAAGACACTTTTTGTTTCAAAAAGACATACAGTATGTGAGTAGGCGTGATTGACCATGAATATTATTGTGATTTACACCTGAGAAGACAAAGGCCCGCATAATGAGCTGCATAATGAGCCTTTCAGTAAGGTGTGTGAATGGGAGGGAAGATTTACAAGAAAGTATGTGAGGACAAAATATTTTTTTTTTTATGTTTGTAGTTTATTTAAAATATATTTAACTTTCCCACAAAATAATTAGAGATGCACTTGCGAGTGCAGTTAAACACTTTATTAGGAACAATCAAAGCTGCCTTTCAAAGCTGAATTTTTAGCATCATTACTCCTTTCACGTGATCCTTCCGAAATCCTTCTAATACTCAGATTTTCTACACCTGGTGGTTTGTGAGGGAATTGCAGGGAGTTTGTGGGTTGGTATGCCTGCGAGTTAATACCATTAGCGAATTACAGTGATCTCCATAAGTTTTGGAACAGTAAAGACAAAATTGCTTTCTCTGCTGTGGAGTCAAGACATTTGCAAAGATGATTAAAAGATGAATATGCGACAAAACTACATAATGTCACATTTTATTATTAGGTCTTTCCACACATGGTTTACCAAATAAAAAGGACAGCACCTTTAGAGTTCATCCCACTATTTGATGTGAGCATAAGTATTGGAACAGTTGAATTTAAGGCAGATATAAAAGATTAAAAGCTAATATTTAGTTGCAGATCCCTTGCATGCAATCAGAGCAGTGAGTCTGCAACCCATAGACATCACCAGACTCTCGGTCTTAGGCTTTGAAATGCTTTCCCTCAGCCTTTAATGCAGCCAATTCCAACTGTTGCTTGTTTTGGGGAGTTTCTGTCTTTAGTCTCATTTTCAGCTGGAGAACTTAATGTCCAATCAGATTTAAATCTGGAGATTGATTTGGGCAATCTAAGACTTTACATTTCTTTGCCCTGATTGTCACGGTTCATGAATTCACTCTCTCTCTCTCGTCTATCGTGTTGTTATGTGTGTGTCTATGGGCGTGGTCACTGATCAGCGATGATCAGCAGCGCCAGCTGGTTTCAATTGTTTGTGTCCTATATAAGTTCAGTAACTGGTGTTTCATGTTGTCAGATCGTTGTTTCTCCCTGGTGTGCTCCCGTACCTGTTTCCTGTGTCCTAGTTCCTGCCTGAGTCTTCCTGTTGTCGTCGTCGTCTTGGATATTCACGCTTCTCTGGATTATTCACTTCACCTTCGAGGATTGCACACTCACCGGGATTCGAGGGATCATCACCAAAGCAGCACCATCATCGTTGCCCACCGAGGTCCCTGTGTCACCGTGCCATCTGCCTTGTGTCCGCCCCAGTGTTGCCCTGTTGATTCTGTGACTTCCTGACT
Organism: Carassius auratus; assembly: GCF_003368295.1. NCBI lineage: Eukaryota > Metazoa > Chordata > Actinopteri > Cypriniformes > Cyprinidae > Carassius > Carassius auratus. Next base: position 19,501,507 of record NC_039260.1, on the reverse strand, counting down.
TTTTGAGCTTTGTTAATAAACACGCCTTGCGATTACATCCTGTCTCTGTGTTACGTAACACTGATAAAGTTTTTGACTGAACTGGCAGGGTGTTTTGGGTCATTGTCCTTATCCAATATGAAGTGCTTTCTAATGAGTTTGGTGGCATTTTCTTGAATACTGGTAGCCAAGATGATTTAGCTCCCTTCCAAATTCATTCTGCTACTGCCATCATACATTAAGTCATAATTAAAATGAAGAGGTCCTGTTCTAGAGACAGCCATGGATGCCCATGCCATGACACCACATCCACCAAGCTTTACAGATGAGGTTATATGCTTAGGATAATTAGCAGTTCCCTTTTATCTCTGCACTTTTGCTTTTGAATCACTTAGATAAAGGTTCATCTTTGTCTCATTGGTCCATCGACTCAGTTCCAAAGCGCTACTGGTTCACATTTGTGAAGAATCTTGCCTTTCTATCTTTGGTGCTGATCAGAGGTTTGCATCTTGCTGTGTAGCTTCTGTAATTCTGTGTCAAATTCTCCTTTGGGCTGTAGATTGACAGAGCATCACCCCAGCTTTCTGGAGGTTGTTGGTGATTTTACAGACATGTATTTTAGGATTCGTTTCACAAATTGCACAGCTGATCAGGTCGTTGTTGGTTGCTGATGTCGCCGGTAGTTTCCAAACTCTTAATTTTTCCATGCTCTTTGTTTTTCCTATAGTTCTAATTTACTTCATCTTTTGTTTTAGCATCCAAATTGCTTGCTTTTCTCTGAGAGTCGGCTTCCTCGTCTTCATCCTGGTTTGTGCGTGTCATTATAGAATGCAAGACTTAGAATGCAGAAGCAATCGATATAACTGATAAGACACATTCCCTGTTTTTAATATCTGAAGAATTAATGCAACAGAACACAGCTGAACATTTAGGAAGACCTGTGAGGCTTTATATATATATAGTAAGTAATAACAATGTAATACTAACAATAAAATAATAACATTGTAAATTAGAGTAATATGATTTTTTCTAATTTGTTTAGTATAATAATAACAATAACTATGTAAATACTACTAAAATACTATTAAAACTGATAAAAAGTAAATGTTTTTAAAGTGAAAAATGCAAATGTGCCATTAAATAATTGAAATATTTACTTAAAATCTCAGGGGTTACTTCAGGTACATAATTAAGGTCAAAAGGGTATAGAGTATGTGGAATATTAGTGCACACACTGTAGCTCAAGCAGATCAAAACACACAATAACTGAAATAATTGAAAATGTGTTCGGTTTCGAAGCTTAATTCCATGAAATCAACAGGACTTACAAAGTTCAAAGTCCACAACAAATCACCTCAGTAAGACACGTCGTACATAATCCTGCATGCATCTGTTGACGTTTTTAAAGGTAATCCATCAATGTTTAAACAAGTACATTTCATATGCTATGATTTAAAGCTCCCAATATAATAACAAGCCCATGGTAACCTCTTTCATATGGATGTAAAGCCCTGGATCTGTCTGTCTGGATTTCTCTACTCCTCCCTCTCCTGCCCATCTCTTTCACACAATTATCACCGCTTGCCTGTCTATCAAGCATTCAGCCAGCCATCCATCTATTCATCTTTCTATCCATCAAATTTGGTAACTGCCTATATTTATTTCTATATGGATGCTTTTTTTCTGTTGATTTCTGTGTAGGCAACTGTCTAGACACCTGTCTGCCATTTTTGGATCAGTTGCCTCTCTTCTTTAAGCATCTGAAAGCTGGGAGTAACATTTCTTTGTGGGTTTTTTTTTTCTTCTTCCTTTTTTTCTGCCTAGGGATGCATGCACATTTGAGACAGTTTTTTTTTTCCTCTCTCTATGTGAGAAAAGGAGCCCTCAGTGTAGCTCTCAGTCTCCAGTTTTGAAGCTATATTCTAAAGGTTCAGGACAGCAAAGGTCATATTTTGCAAGTATTAAAAGGTCTGTCTTTAATTAGGACCTCATAAATGTCAGCTCACTTTTTTTCCTCAAGTGCTTCTCCCCACAAACACAGATCCGTGATTTGGGAGGTTTTAATTTCTAGAGGTTACTTCCCCTCTCTCCGAGCAAGACAGTCTATAAACGATTATGTGCCATGCGAAGAATTAAGCATTTAAATTGTCATTTGTGGGGTTGTCCTCATTACTGAACGTTGCATCTGTGAGTTTAGTCAGATGGCTTGGTGCGTTGGCGCTTAGTCACTTTGCTAAAGTTCTAATTGTCAAAAAGCGGAATGAGGAGATTTCAGCAGGTGTATAATGGCTCTTTAATTAAGATATTCAATAAGTCCTTCCTCTTTTGGCACTGTTTTAACACAAATGGGCCATTTAGAATCATTTGTAGCAATTGTAAATCCACAGCATTGATTGACGTGATATAATAGAGAATTAATTTCACTCTGTGTGAGTGGCATTTGCAATAGAACATGGCAATGTTCATGACACATACACCTTTTTGCAACCCTAATTTTCTCGTAATGAGAAAAAAGCAACAACATAAGAAAAAGGTGTCAAACTGTCAGCCTTTCTTTTCCTTTCACAGTTGCACATTTGTCTTTCAGATAGAAAAAATAAAAAATAAAGACTTGCATAAATTAACCCTATCTGGCAGATCAGATGTTCCAGTGAATAAATTAATTAGTAAAATTGGTAATTACTTTATATATAAAAATAAACATGTTATACACTACAGAAGTTCAGGGATATTTATAAAAAAAAAAAATGGTGACACTTTATTTATTTTTTAAAGCATCCATGTTACACAATTCATGTACTTACTATTATAATAATAATAAATTAGATTTGTAATTGCAATGCATAATTACATGCAAGTAACCCTAAGCCAGACCCTAATCATACCCATGTAGTAAGTGCATGTAGCTAATTAATATTACACAGTACTTAAATGTATAATTACACTGTAACAAGGACACTTGAAAATAAAGTGTAACCAAATAATAATAATAATAATAACAATAACAATAATAATAAATAAATAAATAAATAAATAAATAAATAAATAAATAAATAAATAAATAAATAAATAAATATTCCGCAAGGATTCATTAAAAAGATCACTTGGAAAAGCAATAAAACAATATCAATATTCTAAAGTTTGTTACTGCAGTAATTATATATTTACATTTTCAGAAGAAATGATTAGCTAAGATGTTCTGAGATGTTTCAAGTGATTGCTCTGAACTCAGTTCTCTCTCTCTCTCTCTATCTCTCTTTTAGCCTACACAAAGCAGAAATTAAACCATAGTGACATGACATGTGGTGTGGATGGGAGTGATGGAGGCTCCACAGTTCCATGGTTTCCACATGTTTATTTCACACTTATAATTTCAGCAGTCAAGTCACAGCTTGACGATCAGACCGTATAGTGTGAACAAATCATGAGCTTAATCATGAGCTTTAGCTTTACATCACAAGTGATTCTTTAACAAAAAACATTGCTGAAATCAGTGAAGTGCTGAAGTTTTGCATGTACCATATGTCTAGGGGTTTGTTCAAATCCTTAACCCTAAACATGAGCAATAGCAATCCATGCAAGTATATCTTAGAGCCTGGCATTATGAGTCTGAATTGTTAGATGTAACAGCTCCCTCTGTTTTATTTTCAGATTTTGCTAGAGCCGTTGCCGGGAGACCTGTATCATATGCTGCAGTGTTGCGGATGAAGGCAGACAGCTCCTCATCCTCCTCACTCAACTCCAGGATGAGGTTAAGGAGCAACCATGGAGTGGGATCGTCTAGCCAGGACTGGCCTCCGTTTTCCAGACACAGATACTCGGCCCTAAGCTCACAGGAGGACTACAGGAGTGAAGGTGAGAATGAGGCTGAATCACACAATCCCATGCCAATTCACAGACACATGCTGAGCACATACAAACTCACTCTCAACGATCTGTGTTCTCGTCATACTGGAGCGAATGAGTTTTCATTTTACTTCTAACTAACTTTAGAAGCTTGACCTTATAGTGAGTGGATCAAATGATGGGTTGACATAAATATGCCTTTTTTGTTCTGTGCTTTGAACCACAGCTTAATCATAAGGCCATAACTAGCTCTGTTTGCTCACACTCAACAGTCATCTTTCTTATCTTGTTGCAAAGATGCTAGTCAACAGAATAAACTGTGTTTTGAACTCTGCAAGGTCAACACTTTCAAAGATTACCTTGGTCCAATAGCTTTTCCAGTTGGGTTTTGATGGTCCACAAGCTAGACCTGCTCCAGACCAGCACCATCCAGCATTTAAGACCTGATTTTAGAATCTGGGGCATAACAAGCAAGGACTGTGTGTTGGAGTCTTGTGTAACATTGAAAGCGACCTAAACATCTCACCAATGAATCCTGTCTCTATTCAGTTAGAGTTGACGGGGACCCTGGCCAAAAGGAAATTGAACAGGGATCATTGAAACATCGCTGCACTTCCCAAATTCCCAGCTTTCCATCAGCCTGACATCTGATGGATGCGGTTGTCACTGGGAGAAATATGTATTTCACAAGAGAACGAGAAGCCTGTATTATAAAAGAGACCTTTACAGATATAATTACTTATGTCAAGGAAATTATTCTGCAACTGTTGACTGTTTAGGTTATTTGGAGGACATTTACAAGTTCACTCTTTGGATTAAGTGTTTTTGACATAGGACCCTTAACCAAACAGTTCAGGTACAGCCAGATTAAGGTGGTTGCTTGGCTAATTTTACTTGGTTTGTATTTGGTTAAAGATGATTAATAGCTATTTCTCACAAAGACAGAGTTCTGACTTGCAAGTCCATTTTCCCTCTTTTTCTGCCCCTTTGTCTGAAAGACATATAAAACAACCATGTTTTTATGTTGTTTGGAAGAGGGTAAATCTAAAATGGGCAATAGATTGGAAGAGAATGTTATGCTTTCAGTGCATCAGTGTCTGTGAATGGTTGTATAGAAAACATACAAAAATTAATGCGGGTAGACTTAAAAAGCCTGTTTGAATTTATGTATGTATTTATTTATATTTAGTTTTATTTTTATTAATATTTGATTTAATAGATTTGCTTTTAGCCAATACATTCACCAAAGTCACCAAAAAATTTAAGAGGTTATCAAGATTACATAGTACTTGGTTATCAGGAAGTGTTTAACAATGTGTTCGTGGTTCAGTGGGAACAGATGAATTAGTCTGATTGGGTCAGAATGGGGTCACAGGAACTGTCTAATTCGAGATGATGCAGTCAGTAGCGCCAACTTCTCCAGATCACCACACTCCATCGGTTTAGAGGTCATCAAGGAGATGTCGGAGAGCCAGAACAGAGCCGTCATGTCATTGAAGTGTGTGCCGCTTCCTACGCCACACAGTGAGGACAGAGTAATTGTCAATGAGATGTGTCCTCTGTGTGTAACCCACACTCTTTAGGTTGTCATGGAATTGTAATGCAGAAGAGCTCATGGGGGGTATGCAGGGCTGCTGTTCTCCCAGTGAGGCCGACAGATCACAGAGCGCCTATGAGATGACTGATTTCTGTGACATTATCAAGCTGCTAAATCATAAAACACTCAACTTCGCCCCATACCGAGACTGCAAGCTGCCTCTGACAAGCTGCACCGCACCGCAGACAGATAGATACAACATTCTCTTCACATACCCTTCAGTAATTCTCAGCTGGCACTATTTAAAACTCACAACTTTTGTTCACTGCGTAAATTTGCAGTTGTTAATAAACAGCTCAGTGTGATCTCACAGCTGAAACAATAGTAGCCTCACATGAATATTACGGAAGCATATAAAAGTCTTAAAAGTGTGTGGGCAGAAGTAATTATTCCCTTCCTACATCTACTGTAGCACACTGTTCTTTCTCACATATGGAGTGCATGATAAATAACAGCCTACTGTAGAGTACTGTATATTCCTGGATTTGTGTGTGTGTGTCCTCTTGTTTTTGTGACATACTGTATAAGGACACAACTCTGTATAATGACATGGGTATGAGACAGGTATTACAAGAAGAGTGTGACTTGTGAGGACATAACCCATGTTCCCATTTTTCAAAATGCTTATAAATCATACAGAATGAGTTTTTTTTTTTTTTTGAGAAAGTAAAAATGCACAAAGTTTCCTGTGAGGGTTAGGGTTAGGTGTAGGGTTGGTGTAGGGCCATAGAATATACAGTTTGTACAGTATAAAAACCATTACGCCAATGGGATGTCCCCACTTTTCACAAAAACAAATGTGTGTGTGTGTGTGTGTGTGTGTGTGTGCGAATGTGTGTGTGTGTGTGTGTGTGTAGTAAGTAGATGTACTTTGGTCCTGTTAGATCGCTATTAGATCCCTGTACTACATTTGTGACTGCAGACAGCTGAAAATAACAGTAAATGCAGTTGTAAATGCATAAATGGCTTGTGATAATGATAAACTGTTATTAAGTGGTTTTACAAGTTGGGTTGAATGACTGAATAAGAAATGGTAGTTGGGTTCTGTCAAAATGAACTCACTGGATTGGTTGACAACTCATTCACTGACTAAATCAATGGAAACAATTCTTGACTGATAAACTCTCATACTTACAGTATCGGTCAATGCAGTTTCTGAGTAAAAAAAAAAATCACTCACTGAATTGGGGAAAGCAGTTTGAGCTTGAGCGTTTGAATCACTAAAAGCCTTTTTAATTAATAACTCGCTCGTTGAATCAGTCAAGTGGTTCTTGAGTTAACCGCTCTCTTGCTGAATGAACTGTTTGTAATCTTAGACTGTAAAAAAAACATTTTTAAGCTCAAAGTGGGAGGAGCCGGCCATCGCCATCTTGACAATGCGTCACCGTGCGTCACTCCCGGATAATCAAAAAAGGGCAAAGAGGCGGGAGCAGGTTGCTGAAACCATAGTTGTTTCTCAATGTCAACAAAGGATCCTCGGAAGCCACTATTTCGAGGATGCTACGTCATCGACATCCGTCGCAGGACTGTTCCAATGTCGAGGATCGTTGGAATTTCAACCAAGGACTGAGTCCTTCTTTCGAAGAATATCCCATACACAGGAAAAGGATGCATATGTGTATCCTTCGTGCTCTTCGCGCTCTCAAATCACCCACAATCCTATGCGCGCAGCTTTGCTATCTTGTTCAAAAATTCAAATATAGCTAACGTTAGCGAAGTCGGAAGTGTTAACGGCTTTTATTTACATTACCAAACAGTTGTTATAACTGTAGTTAATATAAGTAAAGTTTAACGATTAAATGCCAGTACAAATTACTACCATATTGAAAGTGTAAATTATACAAATACAAATACAAAGGGTTAACTGAACCGGACCTGTCATTTAACAATTGTTAGCTTGGTTGCGTCATCGACATTTCTTTTATAAATAACTAGTTAAGTTGTCCAAAGTAATTTAACGATACCATTCACAGAGTTATTCAAACGGACCTTTTCACTGACATAATGACGCAATTACGTGCACTTGCTAGCCTGTTCCATTTACGTGTTCTCCGAATGCTAAAGAGGAGTCTCGCCTAGCCTCTGAAGGAAGTGACTTGGAAGGACCAATCCTGCCAAGGAAGTATCCTTGACATTGAGAAACGTCTCATGTCCACCTAGCTCGAAGGTGGTGACAGCAGCGAAATCCACCTGTCACACTAGTGGCCATGCCCTTAATTATGCAGAACTTTAAGGCATAATATAATTTAAACGGATGACTTATAAAAAATGTTTAGTAAAATTCACCCCCTCACAGTTTTCATGAAGGGAAAAATTTGCTATATAGACCAAAAAAAAATTTTTTTAACCAGGCTGTAAATTTTGTCTTCTGGTGTGAAGATGGGTATTTTAACATGGGGAGTCTATGGAATTGACTTCCTTTTGCAGCCAGCCTCTACCAGCCAGTCAATGATTTACAGCCACATCCTTGTTGACCTCCCGCATGGTTGTAAAATAGTTTCAAGAGAACACGACTACCTTATTGAATGGTTGGTAGTTAGTGAACTACTTTTACTGAATCAGTCAAAGCAATTCTCAAGTGAACATCCCAAATACTAAACTGAAGCAGCTATTGAATCTTATGGAACCACTTGCTTTTTGCTTAGAAGCTCATCTTTGTAGTGACTATATAGTATGTCTGACTTTAAAAAGTGCTTTTAAATTTGCTGCCATTTTCATAATGTGATTAAAGTACTTCTTTATTAGAAAATGTGATCTGTAATATCCTTGAAAATATCTAAAACAAGTGTGCCGCACATGACCTAAAAAATGAAGCCAAAACTTTTTGACCCCTTTTTTGTTAAGTTAAAACCACATACTTTTAAATATAACACTTAGGCATGAAGTCACTCTCTTTAACTGTATCTGGCTTTAAATGTTAGGCCCTTTGGTACATCATTGCTCATCAGCCAGGCACCAGTATTTAGTAGTATTTAGAGTAGAGCACTTTTTTGCCAAGCCCTGTCACTGTCCCCACACAAACTGTCAAGATCTGGTTTTGTTCCAGTTCTCAGATACCACACCACAGTACACTCATTATAAATATAGCGTGGGCCTGTGGAGAGACCTTGTTTTAGATGATACCTGAACAGGCTGTACCTGCTTAAACTGAGCTGAACAATAGAAAGAGTGAACCGCGGCACTCTACTATAATTGCTTTTCAGCTTTTAGACATATACAAAGGCTCCATGATGTGCACTCAAACATGTCACAGCCTATCTGTGAAATTGTGTACTGCCATGAGCACTCCCTGTTTAATAGTGAGGGAACGAACGGTTGATTAAACTCTCAAAGGCATTCACTAGGCAGGAAATCTGACGCCTCAGGCGAGGTTCTTCTCGCTTGAAGAAATGGTCCTTGTTATTTGAGGCTTTTGTTTAATTTGAAAGAAGGATGCTTTTGATGGTTGGTCATCTCTGTGTCACACGGCCAACAAACCATAAAAGAAAGAATAAGAAAGTTAAACTGGAACAGTTTCCTGAATCCTACTGGCTTGCACCTTCCAAGACACAAAAGTGTGAAGTCTTCCATTACTGTTTGTTTTAAAGAAGTTAATTCCGAAATGTAGCAATCAAATTGGAACCAGGGGATTTTAGAGAGCAAAATACACATTCTTTTTTTTTATTGTTTGGGTCAAAAAAAATCTGTTAACTTTGAGGACTAAAAGTACAGTAGGAAGTGTTTGATACTTTTGCCCAACAACAAAATACTTCATGTTTTTCCAAAACATTTAAGGAGAGGGATCACCAGTCCTGTCCTCCAGCTATGCTGTATATCTGATTAATGTACAATTTCAGCGAGTGGTTTGTTTCCCACTGGAGACCCAGTCTGCAGACCGGAGACTGAACAAATTACTGTTTCCTCTCTTCCCAAGGAAGAACAGCCACTTTTTCCAGTCGCTTGATCATTTCTAAATGGTGAGAAATATCATGCTGTCTCAGCTACCAAAACTAGGTTAAGGGCCTATAGGTCTGTTAGATGGTGGAGTTTTGTTAGTAACAAACATGTTTTTGGACATGGTGGTAGCATGGTATTTTTTGAAGCAAATTTGACTATGAATGCATTTCGGTATCATTGTATAAATCAGTGTACCACAATTGTATTGTAATACCTGTAAATGAATTATAAGCGCTGTAAATAAATGATATGATATTAATCACTGTACAATGGTAAAAGGGATTTTAGAGAGGTTGTAATGCTGATATTGTTAATTCTGCAGTAGCTGTAAATGCTATATGTTTATAATAATTATTCGATACCACTGGTATGCGTGACATTGGCTAATAAAAGATATAGTTAATTCAAGTAGAGTTGCTTTACACTGCACAGACACCTCATCAGAGCTGTAAATATGCCAGTATTTATTCAGAAGTATGTTTACACAGACACACAGATGAGGCATAAATGTATTGAAATGGTTTCGCAACAGCAAGAATCCGTGGATCAGACATGAATGTTGAATTGCATTGTCATGACAGAGCCGCTGACAAAGTAGATTTGACCAGATCTGCTGCTTTCTGTGATCTGAAGAAAAGATGTATTTTCATCCTTTGATATCACTGCTTGTGGGTTGGGCCCTGTCTTATAGTTCAGGCAAAAGGGTTTGTAGTATGTTAGTGATCCACTGTAATATCGTAATTGTATCACCAAGTGTCTTCTTTAAAATGTTCTGTGATTATTAAACATTGACAAATTGCTGAAGCAGTTATGAAATGTGTTTATACTGTGGTTTGCCATCATAATAACACACTTTTTTATGTAATTGATTGATTTACTTTATTATCCCCTTAGAGAAATTTTGTTTCTTGCATTTCACATGCACATGTACAGCACCGACAATACACATAATAACATAACATACATAATAGAGAATAAAATTAAATAAAACTAAGAATAAGATACACACAATCAACCCTGAGACCTGCTCAGTAAGCACCTACAATATAAACATTGTTCAACAGTTTAACTGCCTGTGGCAGAAAGGAGTTTATCCCCCTTTTTTAAAAATCGCTGGCATTCTGAATCTTTGCCCCGAAGGTAATTTCTCAAAGTTAACAAACAGGGGATGCCTACTGATTTTTGTTGCTTTACTAAGGCATCTGTTTTGGTAAATTGTTCAAGACCTCTCAAAGGGGTACCAATTATTTTGCTCGCTGTACTCAAAACTTTCCTAGTCAAACTCTTTTGTTTCATTGTGGCATTTCCAAACCAACAGGTGATACAAAATGTAAAAACACTTTCAATAAAAGAGTTATAAAAAACTCTAAGGATTGAGACGCGTAATTAAATGACATCGTCTTCCTAAGGAAGTAGAGTCTTTGCTGTCCTTTTTTGTTCACCATCTCAGTCCATTTATCCCACCTCAGTTTATGATCAAAGAAAACCCCATGATATTTATACTCATCAACACTCTGGATTGACTCCCCTTTGATATTGGTTACACTCAGTGAAGACTCCTTCCTAAAATCAATACACATCTCCTTTGTTTTTTAAATATTTAACTTAAGGAATGACATGTCATACCAAGAGATAAATTCATCTAAAACAGGTCCGTGACTGTCCTCGTCCCCCTTTAGTAGACTAACTAGTGCAGTATCATCTGCAAATTTGATAAGAAATCTACCTGAGTGGGCACTTATACAGTTATTTGTGTATAATCTAAACAGCAGGGGTGAGAGGACACAGCCTTGTGGGGATCTGACATTAGTAATTTGTTTCTCCGATACTGATCCACCCACACTCACTCGCTGTACTCCGTTCCTTAAAAAGTCCCGCAACCACATAATCAGTCCCCCATCCGGGTTAAACTCTGTGGTTAATCTTTTGACCAACACAGTTGGCAATATAGTATTAAAAGCCGATGAAAAAATCAACAAATAAGATTTTCACATGGTTTTTAGAATCTTCAAGATGCTAGTATACAATGTTCAACAATGTTCAAATTGCATCGTCCACTCCCTTATTTGGCTGATAGGCAAACTGCAAAAGGTGCAATATATGTTGGGTTTTTGACATACCTTTTAACAAGCCTTTCAAAGCTTTTAAACACTAAAGAGGTCATTGCAATTGGCCGAAAGTCACTAAGCTCTAATGTTTTATTGATTTAAGGAAAAGGTATAATAGTTGAAGTTTTCCAGATAGTTGGTACTATGCATTGATCTAAAAATCACGGAATAGTGAAGTAAAAACTGCAATCAGAAATTGTGCAGCAGTAAGAATGCATTGTGCCTGAGGCCTGGCATGCACACAGAGAAACTGCATTCATTGTGCTGGGTGATGGCTTGTATCCTCAGAGAAAGGGCAATATGCAGTATATATGAACACAGATTATGAGAAGGTAATGCAGCAAGGTATCTGTAAGCAGAAAAGCAAATATTACTGACAAGGGTGTATTTAACCACATCAAATCCCAAAATGTGTATGTTAACTACCAATTATGTATTTATTTATTTATCAAGGGCAACACACATTAATCAACATTTCTGTAAAAGTGACAGTGTTAGCCAGTCGGCTAATTTTATAACTGCTGTTCTTTTTTTTCTTTTTTTTTTTTTTTTCTTTTTTTTGCTGTAGATTATTTATTCATCTAGTTTTGAAAAAATAATAATAATAATAATAATAATAATGTCACACTGTATATATAAAAACAGCTTTTTTTTTTTTTTTTGTATTGTCAGAGACATTTGTGTTCTTCTCTCTAAGAATGATGCCCAATTACACAAAGCTTGTCTAAGCTACACAGATCTGTAAATAATTCACAGAGACAGAGGATGATTGTTGAGAAGAGGTGTTGAGGAGACGGAAACGAGCCAGGGAGCATATGGGCTGAGTGGGAGTGTTTGTGCAGGGGAGAGCTCTTTAATCTCAAAGGCCCACAGTCAGCCGAGAGGCAGCCGGAGGACACAGTGTTAGAGTGAATTGAGGGCTGCTTTACAAAAAGATTCTCCTCTGTTGTTAGTACAGATGCACTGAAAATCAGCTCACAACCAAATTGATCAAATTAAAATTTGCTTTTAGTTGAATGAAATGAGGACCTCTTCTTTCACAGTGTTGGAAGTTGATTGAAGGTAGATGTAAAATCATATTATTTTGTTTAAAGAGCTTGAAAAGTCCAAGAGGCTTAAAGTAAAAGACCAGAGCCTTATGAACAGTTTTAAAGTTTCCAGGATTTTGTGTTAATGACATAGTTGTGTCACTGTATATGTGACACATGCACGCATGTGTGTCTGTATGTGTTTGTGAAATAGAAAGGTTCCATGAATGTTAAAGTTACTTTATGGAACCATAGATGCCGATGAAGAACCTTTGTGTTTAAGAGTGTAGAGACAAGAGGATGAATTATTTTGATCTGGGTCGGTTACTAACCACCTAGCAATACTTCAGAACACCCTAGCAACCACACAGCAATGTCATTGCAAACAAACAAGCACAACACCCATAGTCTTTTAGTGTAGTGCTTTATTTACAAATTCTTCCATTGCATGTTACTTTCTTGGGTTTTGCCTCTTTTGTATGTTAGTAGCACTGAATTTCATGATATCCCCTTTGGATCTGATATTTTCTCTTCTTATCAGGATGTTTTTTTAAATATTTTTTTCTGGGAAATATTGCAACAGACTGTGATGTATAAGAAATGTGCTTTTTGTCTTGGCAGTGATGTAGGTTGTAGTGGAGACCCCAGTCATCAGGTTCTTTAAAGCGTATGGCTACACAGACTGTAGATTTGAGACTGGTGTGCTGACACCTGGGCAGAGAGCAGCTCGAGACAGTGACGATGTTGCAGCCTGTACACACTGGGATGTATTATGCATGCAGCACAGAGTATAAATAATAGAGCCAGAGCTTCGATATCTGACTCCCAAACCACTGCAAATGACTAAGTTATACGCGAACTCTGCGCCCACAGGTCCTTCATCTCTTCTTTCCCTCTGTTGTCTAATTCTGTTCCTGCACAAAAATATTTGCCAGATTTAGCTATCGCATAGCGGATGCTGAACAGAGGGCGGAGAGCCGTTCATGAAGACCTGACGATTTCATCAACAGCATTATCCTTACAAAAAAAGTACTCTGATACCTTCATACACTTATGGAAGAACCATTAACGTTTTAATACATAGCAAGATGCTTAATTATTTTCTAATGCATGTACCATAGTGGATCATAATGTTACTTATAGGTCACGTTTTTGTGTTTTTTTTAAGCTTCGGTTGTGTTTACAGTGTGCAATATAACATATTCATGTTTCCTGTGTAAAAAAAAAAAAAACAGTATTTTTCACACAATTCACATCTGTATACCGCTGTTTTCACTGTCATAAAAACTGGCTAATGTCTTCCTTGTTCTATGAAGTCCCTCCTTCAGAAACACGTAACGAGTTCTGATTGTGCCAGCGGTTCCTGTGTTGTGATTTGACAGCAGCTTAGCGCACGCTGCCCTCCTGGAAACGAGATTGGGCTAGTTTTGGAGTAGTTTTTAGAAGCAAGTGGGCAGGATTTGTTTTCAAAACCTGGCAATCCTGATCTGAACCATAGACAGTAAAAGAACGCATGTGCTGGAGATGTACTTCTAATCACAGAACGCCTTTACTGACGAGATGCGCATGAAAATCACATTATATTTTTTTTGTACAGCCCTACTATCTAGTTAACAAAGCTAAACAGCATTGCCCTTTGTGTAATAATTTACAGAAACTGTTAAACGCACTAACTTAAATAATAAAATAAACTTACCGGTTGTGGTCCATAAACAACGCCTTCTCCAGACAAAGAGGGAACTGCTACATCTTTCAGGAATAATCTTTGTGCGAATCCGGCATTAAACTGATTGAGATTGAGGAAGCTGTCCTCAGCAAAATGTGCTGCACATAGTTTTACATGTGGATTATCATTTTCGAGAACCGAGTTAAACATAAATTGTAACCATTGATCTCTAAGTACAGCTTCCCTGGGAAGGCCAAACAAAGATGATTGGACTCTTAGATGAAAATAACAGTGTTTCGACGACATGGCGACAAACACAATCTACAAATGCAACTCTTCCCTCTTCTCCGTGGGAGTGCAACAAGGCCACGCCCCCTTTTTGTGAATTCATGTGGGCGGAGGTTAGTCAAAAAATGGTTCTAGTGACTTCATTACTGCAGGAACTAGAGGGATGTAGTCCAAACTGGTCGTTCGATGTAGGTGAATTCTGTTAAATAAAATATCTCCCTTGGCATTGAACTTTGAGCTTTAGAATTTTACAGATATTATTTATACTTTAACAACAACATTACACACTAACTAAAGTTTGAAACATGGGATAACGAAGAACGGGACCTTTAAAAAAATAAATGGTCAAATGTGGATCCTATACATAGTTATGGCCAAAACAGTAGTGTTTAGTTGTTGAATTTAATAATAAAATTAACAGATTTTGAAAGCTGAGACTATAGTATTACTAAGATCCATGTCCAGAAAATGTATTTTTAGCATAGTATATATCCAAATAATAATAATAATAATAATAATAATAATAATTTTCAAAGTGGCATTAGCATGGTACATGTCTAAAATGTTTGTGAAACAATCTGAGATTTAGGGTTGGTCCCATTGTTCAGCATAAACTCACTAAGCAACGAAGGAGCAGATCTCCTGAGTATTTCTAATTGGAAGGACTCTCAGTTATTCTACTGAGATATGTTATTGAGTTCACCCTGGGGGCTGAATATATGAGACAGTTAACAGGATTCCTAATGTAGACCGTCTGCCGTGTATATCCAACTGGACTGGTAGAAAGAGTTTAAACTGCTTTGAATTGTAAAAACACCATTTTGTGTCTGACAAAGATACTGCATTGCAAAGCCTGCATTTGGAACACACATCCAAATTAATTTCCCTACAAGGGTCAAAAATGACATTATGGTATAATTTCCAGTAGCAGGCAAGGATTTTCTTTGAGTCCACATTTTCATAGTTCATACCAAATTGATCTGATGCTGTAATCGTCATTGTTGGTGGCACAGTTTAGTTTGTGTGCATTTTCTGTTTGTTTAATTTAGGAATACAATGTTTGCCGAATACATAACTCATTTGGCTTCTCCATGAGGCAGCTGGCTTGTGCGAAAAGATTACTTTCCCATCATTTTTCACAGCACAACAATGATAAAATACACAGATTAAAGCATCAGTTGCACCCTTAATTACTCACTTTTTTCCATTCTTCATGTTGTTGTACAAGCACTAAAAAAAGCCCTCTGTCTTTGTCGGGGAAAAAAGAGAGAAAGAAATATGAAGTTGCCCAGCAAGTTGTTATGATTATACGGCTGCAATTTTATATTGAGTTAATAAGATTTCATAAGTTGAACTCATAAGTTGGAACTTCCAGAAGGACTTGAAGGCAATGTGAGTGTCTCTCTCAAGGGTACAGTAGTGATAGCTCATGCTTCACCCGTTGCAGTGTTTGAACCCGCAACCTTCAGTTACTAACCTAGACTACACATATATCATGTCCTTGCATTATGTACAATATCAAATCAATTGTTTTTGTGTGAATAAGTAATGTTTTATTTATTTGTTTACCCAGCAACTATATGCATATAAAATGCTACAGCAATACAGAATATTATGATGAAAAATCTTTCAAAAAATTAAATATTCACAAAACAAATATATGCCCCCTAGGGTATAAGTATGACTCCTAGATTTTAGGGTTATAATATCACAAGTTATAGCTTTGTTAACCCTGTTTTTGCTTTTCTTTCTCCATCTGACCCCAGAGAGCGAAGAGTTTGGTCCAGTGTTCATTCAAGAGCCAGATGATGCAATCTTCTCCTTGGATTCGGATGATAAGAAAGTTATAATGAATTGTGAAGCCAGAGGAAACCCTGTTCCGACCTACAGGTACAGTTTACTCATTTCATTAACATGGATAATATTTTATTAAATGGATAATAAATGACATTTAATTTCTCTGGAGCTTACTGTGAATCCTTATTATCCTGCGTGAGTGGCATTTCTGTTAGACTAAAGCTAATGACGCAGATGTTGGACTTCTCTCTGTGGATTCCTAATCAGAATTTATATAATGTCCTAGAATCATCATGTTACTCACAAAATTGTACTATACTGTGATTCCGCGTATGCGTTACAGTCTCTCAGAAGTTCTATCCTTAAGGAAACAGCCATCAATTCATCAGTGTATGTTTCCGCTTAGAGGGTTTGCAGAACATCTATAAGTATAAATAAACATGGGACATTAGCAAGATTGAATGATGACTCGGTGCTACTGAGCTCTTAGACACTGATCTGGTTTTGAGTTCTGGGTCGTAATATAGATGAATATTCCTGTCTAAGATATAAAGACACATCAAGTTACAAGCTCTTTAGTGGTTATAATATGATCACTATGTTCTAGCAAAACCTACAAAAAAAACACACGTCTGAGACCAAGCTGGGGACAAACCACTTTTGCTTACTATATAATTGGTAAAGGTAAACGTTTCCTACATTTTCACTAGTAGTGGTCTTCAATTAGTTTCCTCAGTGTAGAAAACTTTATTTAAAAACAGAATCAAAAAGTTGCAGCTGATTTATTGTTATGTTTTTTTTCTTCTATATTTTCTAATTTATTTTCTATTCATTGCTTTTGCAGTTGGCTGATCAACGGATCCGTAGTGGATGCAGAAGCGGATTTCCGCTACAGTTTGATTGATGGGAACTTAATAATACACAATGCAAGCGAGGCCATTGATTATGGGAGATACCAGTGTAGAGCTGAAAACAGCATTGGCACCGTCCAGAGTCGAGATGCCCTCCTGCAGTTTGCCTGTGAGTAATTTGTCAAATTTTGGATGCTGAAATGTAGATTTTAATATCATCGAGGAACTATCATGTTTTGTTTTTAGTTTTTTTTTGTTTGTTTGTTTGGGTTTTTTTTTTCAGTTCCTTTTTACTAATTTTGTTGTGTTTTATTATTTCAGTTTTACTTACTTTAGTACATCATGGGCCAGATTTACTAAAGAGGCCAGATTAGCGTTAAAGCGCAATCCCATTAAAGCGCAGATGGGAGGGGAAAATCCTGCGGGTGATTTACTAGCAATGCGCACATTAAAGAACACAGACGCAGCTTTATCATTTCCATACTGACCAGCCCAATCTACCAAGAGCAGTGCAAATTACTGCCTGCTTTTAACATACTTATTTTGGCCAGTAAATTATGGTGTAAATACCCGTAATTTGCCGAGGGCAAACATTAATAAATCACGTTGTGCGATTAATTTTTATACTCTCCTCCCATATATTTTGCATCTGAAATGGAAACTCCTACAAATGCATATTCAGTAAGGTCACACCTTTTTAGCACAGACATATTTTAGTTTATGCAAAAAAGACGGTTTGCATTGGTGCAAGCTGTTAGTAAATTTGGCCCCAAGTTCCCTTGGCATCTAGCCGAAGTAAAATAATTTTCTTGTTTTCAATTGTTTCTTTTGTTTTGTTTTGTTATGGTTTTAATTATTTGGGTGATTTTAATTGTTTAACTTTTCAGCATTGGCCAGGTTTAGAGTGAAATGTTTATTTTAATTTCATATCGATATTATTCCCACTGGGCATACCCACATGCTCACCCTAAAACTGTCTCCTTCTAATGCTACTAATTAAAAGTAAATGCAATTAAATTTATTCCCATGCTGCTTTGATCCTTTCCTTAAAATCTAGCCCCGAAGTTTTCTTCATCAGATGGAAAAATGCCCTTAATGCTTTGCTTCACAAAACAAGCAAAAAGCACATTTCTTTCCCTAGTAATCCCTTAGCTTCCCTCCAAAATATCATCACAAGCCACGGAAGCATGCAGCGTGGAGCTAGAGGCGCAATTGCTTGCTGGAAAACACATAGTTAGTTTTGCTTACAGTTTCCCCAGGAGCGGTGGCCATAATACCTTTATTGGCGTACCCAGTGGGATTGTGTACTTCACTATTCACTGCCCATGGTGTTTTCTGTAGAAAAACAAACATTTAGTGTATGTGTGATGTAACATTCTTATGAACAGCAAATGCATTATAACTGTGGCTAGGAAGCCTGTTTTACACTTCCCAGACTGTAATTTTGAAGAGGTGTTTGCGCATGTTCTCTCACCTACATGCAGAATGGTATCCGCCTTGCATTTTGTGTTCCCTCTCTGCAAAAGAAAAGAGCACCACGAACGAGATTGTAAAATCATCCGGTCTTTTCTTTGTGTCTACATATGAGCTGCCAGCGCTCATGAAAACACTGTTCTTGGGTTGTGTTTTTTTTTCTGTCGTCCTTGTCCATTGCCTGGCTATAACCTTGCTCCGGTCATTGTTGCCCATTCTGAAGGCCTGTCGGAGAGACAAAGGAAAGCTCCTGGCAGCAGACATTGGGATGCAGAGCTTTTCCCAGGCCTCCACATAACAAATGGCCACCATTCATCACCCTGTTGGACACCCAAGGATCTTTCACTCTTATTGGCAGGGGACAATCTCATGATCCCAACATGCGCAACCAGGTTGTAATAAAATGAATTGACCATTATTTAAACACCCTGACACCCAAGCCGACATTACACTATTTACAACCACTTTGTATTTGTGAGTCAAACAGGATATTCAATGAGGCAAATGTAAGCTTTGACTTGATTTTCCACAGTTGGTTGGAGTGTTGGCATTTGCTAAGACCTGATGACATCACCTAAGAGAGTAAAACAACCCTATATGTGAATATCTGACAAATTGTGCACATTAAAACTAATAAGACTTTTGTGGTGAACAACACTGAGACTCCTACTCTGTGAAACAGTGAAACTCAACTGTTTTGTAATCAGGTTGTATCAGTACCTCCAACTAGTAATACTGAACTGATCAGGATTCACTCTGAACCTTCAGACTTCCACAAATCTAGCTGGTCATCCAAGGACTGAGCAATCTAAAGTGCGCTTAAAAGCTGCAAGAGCTGATTTCTGCTGGCAGCTACTGCTGTGCAATTTCAAAATGATTAAAGGCAATGATTCCCTGTGTGGAGTGCATTGGTCGAGGTCTCGGTTCATAAAATGCAAACAGCTCTTCTGGCCATCCAGCAGTAGGGGAACATTTAGCTCGGTTCTCTTTGTTTGCTGTCTTTGATTGAGGAAGCCAGGCATGAGTTTCCCAGAGATGGTCAATTCAGCCGTTTGGAGAGGGGCCTAGTATTTCAGCCCGGACACGGATGTGTCACAGCCCTCCCCTGCTAAGAGACCTTTCACAACTCTTGCCAGGGAAACTGGTTGGTTTGCACAGAGTATCCACAGCTCCCTGGAGACTCAGAAATATATATATATATATATATATATATATATATATATATATATATATATATATATATATATATATATATATATATATAAATATATATATATATATATATATATATATATAAACGGAAGAGAAAGAAAACTACTGGTCTGTATTCCATTCACAGTTTGTGTGTTGTGCTCCCTGTTGGTTTTTTTTTTTTTTTCTGTCTCTTTGTTTTGAGAAGCAGAACTCCCTGGTTCAAGCTAGTTACCAGGCCACGCTTTGAAGACTGCAGGCAGAGGGAATGTCTCTGATCTCACTCCCTTCTGAGATCCAGTCCTCTCTCAGCAGACCCCTCCAAAGTGGGAGGATGTGACTCAGGTATCATGGAAAGATCTTGAAAGAAAAAGCCTGTGGATATGTACATAGGGGTGGTTCTGTTCAGAACTCTACTCTGTTTGACCAAAGAAAACAGGGCCATCAGGAACTGGATTCTCTGAACTAGAAAGTGGCTAAAAGTGGCTTGGAATTTAAAGGCCCTGGTGCATTAAGGGTGCATAGCTGCTCGGTGCATGTGAGTAAGCTTATAAAACCTAGTGTAAAATCACAATTGGAAGACACTTTGATCTCATGGATTTCTCAGATGTGTGACGTTTTGGTGCCATCACAGGTCAAGGAGAAATGCATTTGTGTATGTATGTATGTAAGTAATACTTAAGAGGGGACATACATTATTCATAATTTTTTATTATTATTTTTATTATTATTATTATTATTATTATTATTATTATTATTATTATTATTATTATTATTATTATTATTATTATCAACAGGAAAAGGATCTCATTGTGAATTGGTAAACTGAATGAACAAAACCGATTGATTGATTGATTGATTGATTGATTGACAGAAAAAAGTGTACAATGGTGGATCTCATTGTGGATAGGCAAATTGGATAAAGGAGAAACTTTATATTAGGACTTTTTTTTTCACATTCGTATGTGAGCATCCAATCAGACATCAGTTTGATTAATCACAGTGCATACAGTTTAAATACCCATTAGAAAGGTCATGTATTGTCTTGACTGCCACTCAATTATTGAAATGAGAGCATCGGTTCTTGCAGATTCTTATCTTATCTCCCATCCTCCCTTATATTTGAGAACAGACAAATATCGATTTACCTTACAAAGGTCTCGTTTTACCATCCAAGATGAGGGGTAAGGAAAATACGAGATGAGCGCTCTGAAAAGAAGAAACCCAGTCAACAGATTTTTATCTTTTCTATCCTAACTACTAATCCATTATTTTCACATAGGTCTTTTTACAGTATGACGCTCATCACGAGAATTCATTGCTTAGTTTTTGACAGTCGTGTAAATGATGCCAATTTTAGCTATGACCGGCTGCCCTCATAATTTACAGCAGCTGTTACATTAGCAAGGGGAGAAAGAAATAAAATGAGAAAGAAAACTCGTTATATGTCGCCCCGCTCTCATGTTTCATGACCCTAGCTGTCTAAAGATATGTCATTTATCACATCTTTTCCTTTGACCATGTAGGAACAAGAAAAGAAAATCTATTTTCCCATTTAGACTACAGCGGAGAGCATTGATTAGTTATAATTCATATGTCTAGAGTGAATTGACGAGGGCCAGGGATAACTCGCTGATATGGAGAACAAGAAGGCGGTAGTGACAGCGCCTGATAAATCAATAATCTGCCCTGTTACAATGGGATTCCCAGCCTGGCTCTCTTGTGACAGTTTGTTGGAGGAGATCACCTTTCCAAGGCCATACATTACACAGCTCATGCCAATCCTTCTTTCCTGCCTGGAGCTGGGGAGAAGCAACAGACGTTTGCTACATTCCAACGGCCCGGCCTGCCAACCCCCCGCTTCGCATAAATAAGATATAAACTATTGAATTGCTCTCTCTTAAACTTTATTTCTTCCTTTTCTGCAGTCCCAGAGAGGTGTCTTGTCATTTCTCAGCAGATGCTTTCGTTTGTCATGGAAAAAAGATAGCTTTGATCTCATTCTCTTACATTGTGAGAAGTCCCTGTAGGTTTGAGCGTTAAACACAGGTGTTGTGCCTGTTGACGGCTCTTTGTGGTTTTGCTGCTGTGGAGAGGTGCAAGAAATCCTTGCTGATCACAAATGGACTGTAACAACAGTTAACCAATATTGAATTTAGAGGAATATGATACTAAGGTAGAGAATCTAGCTGATAACTGATTCATTTGCTGATAGTTTCTAAAAACACTAATAGGAATGAAAACATTTAACTCAATGAAAATTAGTGCTAAACTTAAAGCAACCCAGGCTCATTTGAAATACTTGCCTCTATGTACATTTCTGCAACACCGTTATTATGTACCATACTCCACATTTTGCGGCAGTTTTTAAGTTAAATGCCCAGTGAGTGGCACTACAATGCAGGTTAAAAATGTGAGTCTGGCACGTTTTTGTTACATTGGTATAGGCACGTATTGCAGTGGTTCATAATTCAAATATCTGATGAATGTCGATAAAACGTAATGCTCTATCGTGTTGGAAATGTCTGCTACACCAAACACAACCCTAAACCTACCTGATAGTGTTAACAAATGCAAAAGTGATATTAAAACGTAACGCTCAAGCCCACATAAGGAATTTAAAATAGCACGGCAGCATCAACAAATACGTTTTAATATCACTTTTGAATTTGTTAACACTATCGGGTAGGTTTAGGGTTGTGTTTGGTGTAGCGGATATTTCCAACATGATAGAGCATTAGGTTTTATGGACATTCATCAGATATTTGAATTATGAACCACTACACTACAATACGTGCCTATACCAACGTAACAAAAATGTGCCAAACTCACATTTTGAACCTGCGTTTTAGCGCTACTCACTGGGCATTTAACTTTAAAACTGCCGCGAAATGTGAAGTATGGTACACATTTGAATGTAATTCCATGCTCATTTTTTAGATGTGTTTATAATTTACCATGATCTTATTCTGTTTATTTAAGTTTATTTTCAGAGAACAGAGAAAAGTTTATTTAGTTCAGATATCTTTGTGCTTGAACACATTTTATCAGTGGATCATGCTGCAGTGAGACTTTGAAGGCAAGACAAAGCAATCGCAGCAGTCAAGCTCTTCACAAATGAAGGACTTCAGTGAGCAAAAACTAGCAGTCTCTGCACAGAAGTGATCAACAAGAATTCATTCTTCTAAAATATTCATTCTTAAACACAACTAACACACAGCCCACTTGCTCTTCAGAGCTCTCTCAAACCCATGCAGCGCATGAAATGCGACAGATTAACAGCTTCTCTGTAGTGGGGAGTGTTAACAGTACGATTGAAACGTTGGCAAGCTTATCTTCTCCAGGATGGCTGTATTCATGCAGGAGCATCTGACTGTGCACAAATGAAAAGAGAAAGCTAAAGTGCTTTGGGGAATGAAAAGAATGGCAGACTACGAGTTAATGCCCCAAAATGCTATGTGACTAAATGATGGAACATAGTGGCCAAACACAAGCTGTTCAACTTGAATGGCAAATCACAATGAAAGGGAAATCCAGACTGCGTTCAACAAAGTATGCTGTGCTTCCTTGCAATGCTGGCAGCAGTGTGAATGCCTGTGATTATGCATGTCTGTGCATGTCTACTGATGTCAATTTTCATGGTTACACATTGAAATGAATAAAAATGCATGCAAAAGCTTCACAATAATTTCGGAGCCAGCATATGTGTTAGGAGCCTTGTTAAATAATTTACATTTGTTGTTTTCAGATTTGAGACAAGACATTTCAGTTTGGAAATAAATAAATTACATGAACTATCACATTAGTATAAAATGTGCTGATGAATTACACAGTAAAACCAGAATCAAAGTCAACTCAAGTTATTTTTATTTTTTTTTTATCAATTATTTATTGATTTTATTTTATTTTTTATCATTATTAAGGCAGGAATCCAGATGGTCATTAGATCATTAGATCTTAGCCTTGGGTGTTCTCATGTCAACGTCCAAAAAACTAAAATTACATGTTAACTAACTATGAGTATTAGCAGACTGTTATTGTTATTGTTATTGTTATTGTTAGAAGAACAAGTTGAAAAGTTCTTGCTAAATTACTTCAGATTGTTATACTAATATACTTCCAGTTACATCAGATTTTTTGTTGGAGGACAATCAAAATATATTGAGATTAACCAGACAGTATATTGATACTCTAATGAGCAACCCGATCTCACAGCAATTTGCACATATTTTACGAGGTGGCTTATTCGTACGAATTCGTACGACTACACTCGTACAAATTAATACGATTTGCCAAATTGTATGTATTTTACAAGTTGCACAATTCGTATGAAATTGTACGAATTACCTACACCTAACCCCGCCCCTAAACCTAACCGTCACTGGGGTTTAGACAAATCATATAAAATCGTGAGTGAGGTTGTGCAAATTCATACGAATAAGCCACCTCATAAAATATGTACAAATTGGTCGTGAGATAGCGTTATAATGACTAGTACTTGACGTAGTTGCAAAGTTATTCACAGTTAGTAGAATGCAGAATAAAGCAATTAATGTAATTGCATTTTTTAAGCATATGTACAATACAAAAACACGTATGTACAAAATATGTACATTAAATTATATTATTATATAAATGTTACAATACACAATTTCAGATATTGAGTATATCAAAGCTGCAGTCCGTAACTTTTTTGTGTTCAGAATTTACAAACTTTATATAATAAGTGAGTACACCATGAATCCATTTTCCAAACTGTGTTTTTGGTGTCTCCTGAATCACTATGGTACACTTATAATAAGTGTTTTTGTTTAGACTGGTTCGGGTAGGTACTTCTGCATAGTAGCCCAGTACCTGCATGATTTGCCATAGACATAAACAGAGCATTTATTAACTGCTAGAGCAACAAAAGTTACAGACGGCAGATTAAAGCCCTCGTCTAGCGATCATAATGCTCCAAATACTAATTAAATATCAAAAATTATCTTTATTTGTACGTTTTCTTAGAGTACCTTTTCTCTGCTCGCTTCTCACGCTAACTGTCTTCTGAAGCAGAAGCATAAAGACGACACTGATGGCACGCAATCTAGATAAATATGCGCACATACACAGAATTACAGTATTTAAGTATTCTATTCACGCAATTCATCTGTTAGTGAATGTTTGGGGAAATTTTGGAGAAAAGCATCAGATGTCTAACATTATATTAGATCCGTGTATTACAGTAAGTCATTATATAGGTCTTCTGTCACATTAATGTCAATCAAACAATAAAAGGGAAAAATAAGTTTTTTTTTTTTTTTTTTTTTGTAATATATTTATTTGTAATGAGCACACTAAAGTGATTTTTGCAGTTCATTAGTAGTTTTTCTTACTTTCATTAAGAAAATAATTGGAGGAAAAGATGAAATTTTGATTGGTGGCTGCTTTGGAACCTTCAGAAAACATTAAGAAAAAAAATTCTCAAAATTGACTTTGACTCCATCGAGATCAAACAGGTGTAGTCATTTTTAGTCCGATTCTAACAACTTATATATCACTTTGGGAAGGTATTTTAATTGAGAATGTGAAAATAAAATAACTTATTTTTCAAAAATTAGTTAAAATTAAAAAAAAAAAAAAAAAAAAAAAAAACTTTGGGAAGGTATTTTAATAGAGAATGTGAAAATAAAATAACTTATTTTTCACAAATTTGTTACAATTAAAAAAAAAAAAAAACTGCTGTGAATTCTCTACTTTTTTTTTTTTTTTTTTTTTTATACTGAATCCAATATTTGGATTGGCAATACAACCCATAGCCGATCTTTTCAGGTGGAGCTGGGGAAGTGGTGGATTTCAGAGGAATTTTGAAAGCATGCTACAAAATGCTCAAGTGGATGCTAACCAGCCATTTAAATGTAAAACAAGAAACCAGCCAGCTTGTACCAAGTTGTTTAATGTTGTGAATATCATCAGTTATGTTAAAAACCATCCAGCCTTTGCTATCTAGTGCTTCAGGACAGAACTAGGCATTATAACAAGGCTTCAAATGTTTTTTTTTTTTTTTTTTGTGCTCTTTGGTTTGGATTTCTTTAATCGAAGAGCACTGTGCTTCCAAAAGTTCCATGATTTATTTTCACTTGTTATTATATGAGGTATTTAAGGCAAGGCAAGTTTATTTATATATCTTATTCCATACACAATGGTAATTTAAAGTTCTTAACATAAAATAAATTAAATTATTCATAAAACAACAATCACAAAAATAAAACAATTATTTTAAATAATTTGAAAATTATTTAAAAATGAGTTAAAAAAATTCATTTTAAGACAGAAATAGAAAATTATTTTATCATAAAAAATACAGTCCAATTGTTTTCGTGTTGCATGAAATATAGTCGCACATCGCTTAGTGCTCATTTCATAAATGCACAGCTAAAATGTTATTGCACTGCTGAGATCTTCTGGAAGCTGATTCCAAAATAGCTAAAAGCGGATTCCCCTTGTTTTGTGTGAACCCTTGGTATTTCTAACTAACTCGATCCTAATGATCTGTGTGGTCTGTTAGGCTTATATTCAGTGAGCATCTCATATCTGCAATCTATTTAGGTCCTAGGCCATTGAGTGTTTTATTAACGAGTACAATTTCTTTAAAATCAATCCCAAATGTAACTGTAGGCATAATAAAGGCATGAAGTCTTCACTGGAAACAAAACATCAAATTCTTGCAATGTTGGTATATCCAACTGTTAATTTCATTAATGCATTGGCAGAGGGAGTCAATGGGGCTGTAGTAATTTGGTGATAAGGCTAGGTAAATCAGGGTATCATCAGCAGAGCTGTGAGAGGAAGCATGGTGCTTTCTTGCTATTTAACTTAGTGGGAGTATATAGGCTAAACAAAAGCGATACAATAATTGAGCCTTGTGGTACTCTGTATTTCATGGACGTCCACTTTGACTTATGCTCTCTGTTGTAGCCATTTTAGAAAGTTTTGCCATGTATGAAAGCCATGTATTTTTATTTTATATTATTTATGTAAAAATATTATTGGTTTGTGTTTTGTTTAGTTCAATTTGCTAATTAAGAAAATTGTAAACGTCATAAGGGGTGGTAAATCGAACCGGGTGAAGGGAAGAAAATTATTTTCTTTGTAACAAATTTCGTTTTGTAGAGTGTGTATCTTAATTTGAATGTTTTTTTTTTCTTGTTATTCAATTATTTGTTTAAATAAATGGGAAGAATAAACAAACATTTCATGAAATGAAGTGCATTAAGGCCCACTACCATGCATCTGCGGCCAAACCAAAGGCCAAAACACTCCTATACTTACATAATGCCCTCTCCCTTCTAAATATGATCTTAACCATTTGACTACCATCCTAGAAAGCTAGACCAAGTTTTCCAATCTCTCTAGAAGTATGTTATGATTGACAGTGTCAAATGCAACACTGAGATATAGTAGTACCAGAAATGATATTTTGCAAGAATCTGAATTTAATCGAATATCATTTATTATTTTAAAGGGTTAGTTCACCCCAAAATTGTAATTAGCTTGTGTTTTACTCACCCTCGAGTCATCCTAGGTGTATATTCTTTCAGACAAATCCAGTCAGAGTTATATAAAAAATTGTCCTGGCTATTTCAAGCTCTATTATTATCATACCACACACAGCTCTGGGGGGTAAATAAAGGTGTTCTGTTGTGAATGCATGTGTTTATGTAAGACAAATAGCCATATTTAAAATGTAATAAACACCTTTCTCTCACTTCCGTTATCTGTCATGAGCGGAAGCCGTTCTGGCGGATGTCGTAGTACGTTGGCATTGCGGGATTAGTGACTTATGCAAAGAGAGAACCAAACAAAACGCTGGTCATGAATTAGCAAGACTAGCATATTTTAGAGGCACGTGCACTGCACATACATGCTGCGTCATTTGCCGGATCGCCTTCCACGTATGACAGGCGACGTGAGAGAAATGTGTTTATTACATAGGAATATGGATATTTTTCTTACAAAAACACATGCATTCACTACAGAAGGCTTTTATTCACCCCTCGGAGCTGTGTGAGGCACATTTCATTAAGAATGCACGTGCTTTATTTGACGATTTGTTGAATGTTCAAGTGCAATACTCACTCACTGCAATGATAAAGCTTGAAAATCTGAATATTAGAAGGATTTCTGATGGCTCGTGGGACTGGAGTAATGATGCAAAAAATTTAGCTGTTAAAGTCAGCTTTGATTGTTCCTAATAAATTGATTAACTGCACTCGCAATTGAATATTACATTATTTTGTGGGATAATTAAATATATTCTAAATAAACTACAAACATAAAAAATATACATTTATTTTGTGCTCACATTCTTTCTTGTAACTCTTCCCTCTCAGTCACACACCTGACTGAAATGCTCATTATGCAGGTCATTATTTGGGCCTTTGTCTTCTCAGGTGTAAATCACAATAATATTCATGGTCAATCATGCCTACTCACATATGCCCTTTTGAAACAAAAAGCATCTTAGAAATTTTTTATCAATCTATTGTTTTCTGTGAGTGAGTAAACAAGATGATCTTCACATAATTTTGAAGCAAAAATTCTAGGCTACAAGCTCCAGGTTTTAGTCTTTTGAACATGTTCTGTATGTGTTTCATGACCTTATTTCAATTACTTCAAAATTCTAGTTTTCACTAACCGAACATAAACATTGTTTTCTCAAAAACACAATCATGTACATACATAACATTATATTATTGCATACATAATATTTATATATTATTGTAGCCCATTTTGTACTGAATACAGGGTTTATAGACTTTAGCCATGTAAATGTTTATAAGCAACTGAAAAAAGCACAAAAGTCAGGGCATGTCAAAACTTCTCTAGGACCCCAAAACCCCCTTAGACCTCAGAGGGTTAAAGCACATACAACATGCCATATGTTTCTGCAAAATTTGTGAAATGTTTATTTTTCTGTAATGCGGTTCTATCACTCTTTGAAATTAAGGTGTTTATCGTTGACCCGTGAGCATTATTCTGCCATGCTGTATATGCATAGATGTCTATATAATATGTCAGAAAACATGTCAAGGTTGTGCTTTTCAAATCATACGTTCCACCAGAGAATGTAGCGGTCTGTCAGATTTCATAATAGACAGGGGCAAAGATCAGCTATTGTTCAGTAGAAGTGATTTACTGCACTGTTGTATAAAAACCAGTCATGTTATCCTAGATATTTTTAACCCTTCAGTCAGGACAGACCAGATGCCTATTGCCTTTGGCACTTCCCTGTCTGCTTTTTACTCAAACAGTACATTCTCTTTAGAGCCAATATGACTTTTGTTTTCAGAGGTGATGAATAAATGTAGTGTAGTCACAGTATGGTGTGGATTGTGAATGTTGTTTCTCGTTTGTGTGGATTGTTTTGGTTGATATGCAGAAATTTACCACGCTTGGTTGTTAATCTCAAGATCACTGCTGCTGTGTGAAATTAAAACTGCCTAATTTCAGTCTGAAAGGGGCTAATCAACACCACCCATGACCAGGGCAGATGAAACATCTCATATCCTGTCCCATAAGCTCTGTCTTCTGTTCTGTCTTAACCCACAATGATGAAAAATAAATAAATAAATAAATACCCACATGTCTAAGAATGCTGGAACTCTTTCACATGCGGGATGGAGAACAATGGAGAACAAAGCTTTTGCTTGTCAACATATGATCAAAATCGACCTGTTTGATGTTTTTATTCTTGTGAAAAATAAGTGTATTTAATTGTATTGAATGTGCACTTATAGTATACTTCACATCTTAATAGTATTTTAAAAACTGTACTTGAGATAATATAATTAAATATAATTATACATGTAAAATAAATATAATTAATGGATATATTTCTTAATACCATCCTGTACACTTTCTAATCATGTTAAATGAAAAGTTTTACTTTAAGGTTGATTGTAAAGTATTTTAATAATATTTTATTTGATGTATTAACATACTAAAGTAACTGATTAGAATTTTAACTGTAGTGTGTCATCTGATACACAAGTATGTTTAGATTTTTGTCCTGGAAAGCAAACCTTTTTATTATTATTATTATTATTATTATTATTTATTTATTTATTTTTATTTTTATTTTTTTTTTTTTGCTGTGAAAATTCATTTTCAGAGGATATAAAATATTAAAATGTAAAAAAATAGTTTTATATATATGTATGTATATATATATATATATATATATATATATATATATATATATATATATATATATATATGTTGTTCAGTGCTTTGACGCAATGTATTTTGTTTAAAGCACTATATAAATAAAGGTGATTGATTGATTGATATATATACTATCATTATAAGTCTCAGACAAATAACTGCTAAATATATATATATATATATATATATATATATATATATATATATATATATATAACTGAGAAGTTGTCTTGTTAGCAAAGTTGTTTAATTAGTAAAAGCTGTTTATCACTTGCTTTTGTTCTCAAGAGCCTACAAAAAAAAAAAAAAAAAAATGATAATGATATTGTTTGTTTCCTTGCACAAATGTGGTTGCTAAGCCAAATTAAGTGTCATTCCAGTCGAACTCTGGTTGTGCCATTATATTTGTTGATATGTCAGCACAGCGATGCTTAAATGGGACACTTATTGATTTGCTGACCTCCATAAATGCTGCTAACGTTTCATTTGTATTTGCAACTTGTAACCAAGAGCTTAGAGAAGTGTAAGTTGTAAGTGCAGGCTCAAACTGAGCCAAAAATGACTTTCTTTCTTTCTTTCTTTCTTTCTTTCTTTCTTTCTTTCTTTCTTTCCTACTTACTTTCTCATTTTAAATAGTTTCAGTGGCATTGTGTTGTGCTGAGAGTTTGCAGATTAATTATGGTAATTTATGCAAATGCAATTTGTTTCAACAGATTAACGGTAGTAGCTCCACCTGTCGACTTAGTTGTGAGACTCCTGTGCTGTGTCATGTCCACAGTGCCGCTACACGTGGAAACCTTCACCTCTACGTTCCAACTCAAATTACATTTTAAAAATGCCATCTGATGTCTCTCCTCAGACATGGCTTGAAATTGTAATGATTGCCCACAGTTCTCGGCTTTTTGTGAAATAAAATGATTTGCCACCATTCGTTGGTATTTTAAAAGTACTCACAAGATTGAAGGCTTCAAGCAAGGTTACCTGTTTTAATTACCACTTGGCCGTCATTTCCAGAGGGAAACAGGAAGTGAGATTTAAGCAGCAGGTTTGGGGTGTGGAGCAGGTTAAAGTGAAAGCTCACGCGGAGGTCAAACCTCAGATGACAGATACTAAATCTAGCCGAGCCGCGAGCACTTATCTGATTTTCATGCAATCTCTGACCCTTAATCTGCAGGTTAACAGCTGCCTCTGTGCCACCGTCTGTCACTCTAAATCCACGCTTGCATATGTGTGTTTGCAGATCTCGGGGCATTCAGCGGTCGGGCGAGAGGAGCTGTTTCGGTGAGGGAAGGCCAGGGTGTTGTACTAATGTGTGCCCCCCCTCCTCATTCGCCAGGTGGGTACACTCTCTGTTCTGTCTCCGTCTCTATACTCTGTTGAAAAGAGCAGCATAAAGGTCACCAGCATGCATTTTGTTTTGGATGCTGGCTGCATATGAAAACGAATCTTATATTCAAAGAACTTATAAGATGGATATTACAAGTCATATAGATTTATCTTCTATGCCAGTAGTAGATTTGCTCTGCGGTATTTCATACTTACTGTAGGTTCCATATTATGAAAGTGGCACATTTTCATGCCCCATTAAAATGCAAGTGCTTTTGGTACTACAGCTAAAACAAATCATCACAGCTCTGAAGCTGTTTAAATGAAGGAGTTGAAATCTGGCTTGTATTTTCTTTGGTGCATGTGCTTATCCTAGACATATCAATTAGACAAATCAACAGAAATAGACAAAAGACAATCAAAATTCAGAAGCCAGTAATTCCAACTGTGAATGATAATAATGAGATTTGATAGGGTTATATGTCTGCAAATTTTGGACAAAAGGCTATAAGTAAAGGCATTTATATATGATACAAATTATTTCTATTACAAATAAATGCTTTTCTTTTTAATACTCTATTTATCAAAGAATCCTGAAAAAGGTATCATGGTTTCCACACAAATATTAAGCAACACAACACCTTCCAACTAGGGATACATTATATTATTGTAACGTTATCAGCCGCAGTAATTTATGTCTGTTTGATGTAAAGGTCAGAATCTATAGTTTACATGAAAACAAAAAAATTATATTAAGATTATATAATATTCATAAAAAAAAACGTATATTTAGATTTGTTCATTAATATATATATATATATATATATATATATATATATATATATATATATATATATATATATATATATATATATATATATATATATAGGTATGTCTGGCAAGCACATCGAGATGAGAGAAATTTTACAGGTCCAGACTGTAAAACCGGAAATATGTGTGTGGAGATGACCAGCCGGCTGCAGCACAAATATCCTGGAGAGCCACGCCAACTGATATGGCCTCAGAGGCTGCCATACTCTGGGTCAAGTGCTCATCGACCGAAGCAAATGAATAACATATCTGCCTTATACCAATGGGCAGCTCTGTGGACGTAAGTGTCAAGAGCTTGAATCTTTCCTGGCCTGCTTCCTGGAACGGGGGAGGACAGAAGACCTCTAGTACTATGGGACCCGGCAAAGAGGTGGGAACCATAGGGACATACCTGGGTCAAACTCAAGGCACAACAAGAATATAGCAATGAGAAAGACTGTCTTCAGTGTGAGTAGCTTGTCAGAGACCTATTCAATGGCTTTCGAAAGGAGCATTGCACAAAGCCTCCAGAACCACCACTAGGCCCTACAAGGGCACCTTGGTGCACTGTACTGGCCTCAGTCTCCGGGTGCCATGGAGGAAACGTGTAACCAACGGGTACTTTCCCAATGTTTGAACACCCATAAGGGCATGATAAGCAGCTATGGCCGCTACATAAACCTTCAGAGTGGAGGGGGATGACCATGCAGAGAAACTTTCCTGCTGAAACTCCAGAACTGTACCGATTGGGCTGTTTACTTGGTATTGTAGTCATTGTCCACACCAAGAAGTGAAAAGCTTCACTTCAAGGTGTACAGTCTCCTCATGGCGAGAGCTCTGGATTGGAGTATAGTTCCAACAGCCTCAGATTAGAGATCAGATGCTATGTGCTGAGCCCCCTGAGGGGCCACTCCCTCATCTTCCATAAGTCTGGGCAGGGGTGAAGTATGGTGCTAGCGCTTTTGTAGCTTTAGCTCTACATAATGACAAGGAGCACTCAGCGAAGAGCTTTGAGACAAAAACCAATGTTTCTTTCACATGTCTATTGCACGTAAACATCGCTGCCTGACCTTGATTATGCAAAGCGGGCTCCCCCTCCGTGAAAACCTTTTTGGTACTGAGGCACCACTGCAAGGGTCTCATGTAAAGCAGGCCAAAAGGTATCACGTTGGACGCAGCTGACACAACAGTCTCTGAAACTGTTTGACAGTGAGTGACCCTAGTGTTTGACTAGCAGGGAACAATTGTCCTGACTGCTCTAGTGTCCTCCTCTAAAGGGGCGAGCTTTCCCATGCCATGCTGTTGCCATTCCGGAGCTGGGAAATTTGCTCGCAGGAGCCCACTAAGTCCTGAAGAACTGGGGATGGCAAGGATACCAGTAAAGCTTCCTAAGGGGAACTGAGGAGGATCGGGCACCATATACTGAGGTGTGTACCTCTCCTCCCCAGAGTGGGCTGCCCTCAGGGTCCTGACCAAGAGCACTGCCCCACCCCCGATCTTTCTGTGCGGGGTATGGGTTTCAGTGCTCTGCTTCTGGGTCTGGCGTTATGAGGAGCTAGACGGCTGGGACTGTTCCCGCTCAGCAGTCCCAAAGACCTGGAGGTGGTGAAAGAGGATATGCAGTGATGTCGCCACTTACTTCTTTGCCTCCTAAAACCTCTAAAAAACAGTATCAGCTGAGCTGCTGAAGAGGCCAGAAGGTGATAACGGGGCATCTTGGAGGAAGAATCTGTCCTTGTCTTGTAGTTCAGACAGATTCAAACACAGTTGTCACTCCATAGCAACCAATGCTGCCATGGAACTGCCGATGGCTCTGCCTGTTTCCTTGGTGGCTCAAAGCAACAGATATGTGGCCCGACGTAGTTACCAACAATGTTGATTCCTTTTCCTCTCTATCGTCCAGGTTTTTTAGCAGGTCAGCCTGTTACGCTTGCAACACCGCCATAGTGTGCAGACATGCACCGGCTGCCTTGCCGCCATGTGTGACCCTACATGCTCCCTTCCCAAACAGATGATGCACAAATTGTGCGTATCCCCACCCAAGAGATAGCATGGGCAGGGAGGAGCACACAATTTGAAAAACTTTCCGCTCGCCACCGATTTTGTTTTACATTTAGACATTTTGAACTCACTGAAGAGCAGAAACTTACATGTGCATTTGGTTGCTCACGTCATCCCGTTTGTGACATCTTGCTTCTCTATTGGACTGATTTCACACATGCTTCAGTATGGGGTCTCACTGGGGTGTACCCAAGGCGTGCGACGCAACTCAAGTTCCTGAACTTAAAATCAAGGCGCTCTAAAAGGTTTTTAGTATTTTTACATCTCTTTTGTTTTTGACTATTATTAACCCACAATTAAAATGTCAAGGTTTCAATTGCATCTGTGTCAAGAATAATAAGTAAATAAATAAATAGTTAAATGAAAAAAGCAGAGATTAATATCATTATAGTTATTTTCTAAGTTTTCAGTGTACTCTCATTAAAATATAAAATAAAATAATGTTTATTTGTTTTAACAAATACGTTTTTTGCTCAAAACTAACCAAGCTCAAAAATAATATGTTTATAATCTCTGCACAGGAGGGGCTTGGTGTTGTTTTAAAACAAAAGCGAAAATATATATTTATCGCCTATTTATCGAATTATTATTATTATTATTATTATTATTATTATTATTTTAATCCTTAAAAAAATCTATTTTTAACATTATTAATGGGTATTTTGTGACACTGAAGACTAGCGTAATGGCTGCTGAAAATCAGCTTCAGCATTATATTAATAAATCTTTTTAAATACATTAAAATAGAACAATTTGTAAGCATAAAGAGCATAAATATATAATATGCATTCATTTGTTTGAATACACTCACATTGATTTATGTCTATGTGTTTGGAGGATCTTTACATGTTAAAAAGTGTATTGTGTTTGTGGATTGACATGACACAGAAATGTGACAAACTCGTAAATCTGTCCATGTTAGCTTTTGTTCTAACAGGAATAAGAGGTTTTGTCATGCACTTGGCTTCACTCTTTGTTGTACTGTGCTGATAGATTACATACTATTTGCATTTTGCCTAGACCCAGGAAATATAAAATACTTGTTTCCGGAACCAGTGTAAGAGTTTAATTCAAGCTAGCCAGGACCAGCATAAACCAGCCTGGACTCACCTTTCTCTCTTCAGTGGCTTTCTAGTTTCTGCTTGTCTTTCACCAGTCCCTGTAATTGCAGGTTAAATGAACTCGGATGGAGTGAGACAGAGATTGGGAAGAGAAGGATACAGACAGAACAGTTGAACGAGCACTATCAGATGAAAGGCTTGTGGTGAAATGGCCATTTTTAGAACATTTAGTGCTCCCAGAGATCCGAGTAACCTCATCCAGCTTCCTCTTTTCCTGTCTGCTTAGTCCCTTAATGAAGAAGACTGTGTTAAAGTGATAGTGCGCTTTATTCATTGCTCACTCTCAGCTTGTATTAACTGTATGCTGTTATTTTTCATGCATTGAGCATTTACTTTGAAACAGTTTTCACTCAGATAATGTCTCTTTTTTTTTTTTTTTTATAAAGACATGGCAAGTATTACACTGAATTTGAAGCAGACTGAAATAGTATCTGAAATAGCTTATCTCTTCCCACTCCTCCCGTCATTGGATGTCTGTATGTTTGGTGAATATCATTGGCAGCTCTGTTTCACTTATTTCAGCCTGACTCTCATTAGCATGTGTCATCTAATAATCATAATGACATTATTTTATAACTCTGCAAATGCAAAGTTTGATTGGTTTCTGTTATGCCCTCCCGGGTGAACTTTGAGAAGAAACACTATTTGATTCATCCAAATCCAGTTTCTTGGTGCTGTGTGTTTTCTTCAGGACAATAGTGATGAATAACATCAAAGGACTTTGCCAGAGTGATTTGCATCAGAACTGACTGGGCCTCCTGTTCCACATGGGAAATTACGGTCCTTGTGTGTCAACCTATCCGTCTCCAGCTGGTCGATGCAGTGTGTTTCCAGACAAGCATCAGCATCAAGGCTCAAATTTACCGGATCATTAGAAATGAAGAGAAATCACAGTCAGACAATTATTTCACGCAGACACAGGCAACATGAGGAAGCGTTTTAGTGGCCTGTCTCATATCTCACTCCTCAGTTGTCCTCTAATGGGAAAGTGGAGGAGATCCCTGTTACATATACATACATATATATATGTGTGTGTGTGTGTGTGTGTGTTGCTCACTGGCTCTGAATACACACAGACTAACCACGGGTCACAGGGGTGGAATGTTGATCAGTACTGGCTTGGGATGAGTGGCATCATGCATCTCAACCAATGAGAGCATTTCTAGTGGGCCTAAGACTACAGCACCAATCAAATTATTTAGGCTAAGCATCAACATTCACAAACCTCTGTTCACTGTTATTTTAAACAGAAAAGAATGCAACATGCCAGTAATTATGACTTCATTAGTGGGAAATATACATTTTCCAATAGCACATCAAAACAGCAGAGAAGCCCTCTCGCTCAGCACAGCAGAGTTCATTGTTTTGTTAACTTTGTGGTTAATTATTTTGAGTCATTTGGGACACGTTAACACACGGCCCTCTCTCACAATATATTACTTTACTTTACTATATATATAATACCTATGTAGCTAGATTGTGTTTTCTGCATAACTGATGTCTTTTAATGCTCCTGTATGTATATTATAGTAAATATTGTGCGCTCTTCAAGAGTGTGTAGGAGGCAGAGCTGTTGCATTGTACCAGAACTAAGGAACTGAGGAACCGAGCAACCTATTTACATGAGACAAGGCTGGTTTTAGTCTATTGATTTTCTGCAATTGTTTGACTAGCGCGGAAAGCTGATGTGAAGAAAATTAACATCATTCACTGGCTACAAGGTCACAGAATGATTTGTCTTTAAATGCCAATACTGATTTCCCATCAGGCTCAGAGCTGCGTACCTTCTGAGGGGCACCAGGTTTTAAGAATCTGATGAGATCAACACTTAAGCAAACGTTTAGCAATAGCAAGCAATTTATTGTGAACCATGATACAAATGTTATGCTGTATCAGAAATCTGGACTGAATATATGGAATGGTTCTGCTTAAATACTTGACAGTTGTTTTGTAGATAAATGTAAACTCTGTATATACATGCATTTCTTTACGACACTATAATTTTCCATAAATAAATTAAAATTAGTAAGTGACTGATTAAGTGTATGACTTAGCCAGTAAGCATGCAACTTTATTTGTTCTGTTTTAACTTTTTTATTTTAACTTTTTACATTAACACATTGACTGTAAGACCTGTACGAACGTCATTCGGTTATGAGTGGGAACTATTAAATGTTTGCTTAGAGGATTAACATTTGAGATGTGTGGAATGGGAAGAACTGCAGGGAAGTTATTTTAGGACTTGTAGGACGGCTTTGAGGTTAATTTGTCTTTCATTTGCCTAAATTGCTCGTAGGAGGTTTCATCCACATTAATATGGCTAGATGACTTTAAAACTGAAAGTAATTGAAAATAATTTCAGATCACTGAGATGTAAACAGGATATTACTCTCAATACGATCGCTATTGCTTTACCACTCAAAGTGTAGAGGAGGCGTTGTTGGTTACTGACCTTGATGAATGTGTGGAGCGCTAATGTTACACTCAAAATAAAAATGACTGTCTACTCTTATCTTTGCTCCATTTAATGCCGTTTTCAGGTTCTTCTGGGAATGTCCAACAGTACGTGGTCGGAAATTACATTTATGACATGCTGTGCGATTTTGGCTGGAATAAAATAAACACAAAGTCCGATTTCTTTCTCGCTTTTTCACATTCCGGTAAAACAGTAAGCATATGTTGAGCTAGTAAAAACAAAATAAAGTGTAAATAATGCTAATGGTGTAGGTAATACTGCTCCTTTTGTGTATTTAAGCATTGTCATACTGAAATGGTCAATGATGGGAAAGGTACTTTAGTTACAAATGCCTGTTATATTATAAACTTGCTAAATTAACCGTACTTCATACTTCTGAAATAAAGCACTACTGTAATATTCAGATCAAAGTCATAATGAATTTTCATTCCATTCCAATTCAGTGCCTCTTGAACAATAACTTCAACTTTCCTCAGTCACTGACAGTTGTAAGTATTTGTGCAAACCCAGTGCATGAACTCAAAAAACGGTATCAGAAGCCTCAGGCGCTGAGGCCGTCAGCTAGAAATACTGTATTGTGATTTATATTGTTTGACGCTTTATGAGGACGCCTTTCGTGAGAGTCCTTTTGAATTTTATTTATGAGATAAATATTCATTGTTTACTCAGGTGACATTGGCCCTTGTGTATGAAAAATTGAACTGGAATCTCTTTAAAGAGTGGCAATCCTTCAGTGATTAATCAACGGGAACGCGCCACCTGTATTTACTATGCAAAAGAAACCAATGGTCTATGAAATTCATACTTTAATTATTTGGTGAATAAATTGGTCTTGGGGAAATTCATTTGGATCAAGAGGAAGTTTCTCTCTCTCTCTCCCTTTCTTTTCTCCTTTTCTGCAGCAAGAAATCTTATGTGACTATGATATTCGACACAAGGCAAACAGCGTGGATCAGAGTAGTAATCTGCTATCTCATATCTCCTGGATTTATATGGCATAATATAACCGCTTCAGAGTTACAGAAAAACACACATAATTTT
The DNA here is from genome assembly GCF_003368295.1 of Carassius auratus. Classification (NCBI taxonomy): domain Eukaryota; kingdom Metazoa; phylum Chordata; class Actinopteri; order Cypriniformes; family Cyprinidae; genus Carassius; species Carassius auratus. Next base: position 19,462,706 of record NC_039260.1, on the reverse strand, counting down.
GTTCTGTTGACAGCCTGCCTTTAGTCATTTGGTTTCTGGCTCAATGTGACATGATAAAGAATACTTCATTCCTCTGCGTATCTGTACGGAATAAGAAATGTGCCCCATTCTCGGAAGTGACAGTAATGATTGATCACAAAAACATAATGATTGCATGTCTTGACCTTTTTTTTTTTCAACTGCAGAACTGTAATTTTTAATATTGTGATTGGCTATGGAGACATTTTGGCCAGTGCCTTGCGGTCAAATGATGTAAATGCTTTTTATTTTTATTTTTTTATTTTTTTTATTACTATTACTTTTGATTGTAATAATATGTCAGTAAATGTTCATCTGAAGCTTGTCTATAAAACGCTGAGACCATCTGATTTGAGTTCAGCCCCAGCTCCTGAAACTATGGTCTTGGACTTAATTTAAGATGGACTTGGGTCAGAACAACAATTTGCATAGAAGAGATGTGATTTATTGTTTTCTGCTTTATTGTGTGGGGCTTAGTCTGGACACAAGGGTTACTTTCCTCATTCCAATGCAGTTTGGTACAGTATGCCAACACGAAACTGTATCTCTGTACATTTTTATAACATGCTGGTGATGATTGCCCTGAACACTGTAGTAGATAGCAGTAAATTAATCCATATCACCTAGACATCAGCTCCCAGACTCCCCCTCCTGTGAGCCCTCGCTCTGACAAGGTCAGCGGGCAACAATGCAGATTCAGGCAGGGGTTTCCTTAGGGACATGTGTGTTGTTCTCACAGCTCATCTGGTTGCTCTCCTTCTGCCCCGGCAGAGATCATCTACAGCTGGGTGTTCAATGAGCTTCCCTCGTTCGTGGCAGAGGACAGCCGGCGATTCATCTCGCAGGAAACTGGAAATCTGTACATCTCCAAGGTGCAGCCCTCGGACGTGGGCAGCTACGTGTGCCAAGTGAAGAACACTGTGACCAACGCCAGGGTCCTGAGCCCACCGACGCCTCTGACTCTCAAAACAGATGGTGAGATATTACACGCACTTCACACACACACATGCACACACATATTCCTGCTCCCTAAATCCCCATCACCTGCACAGCAGAACTAGGCTGGGATACCAAGCACCACTCTTGGTGAACTAAATTGATGAATCAATACCATGACATGAAGTATTTGCTAATAAATTAAATTAAGACATTATTTTACCGTTTTAGCTCATGTCTTAAAAAATGTAAAAAAAATAAATAAATAAAAAAATACAATGACTATAGCTTCCGCTGGCACTAGGGCCCATATAAATAAAAATGTAGGTCACAATAATTTAAACATTTTGTGAGATCGCAGTATATATCATAGCATAAACATCTTTGCTGTTCACTTACCTGATACTGTACTTAAGATTAAAATCCAACATGTTACCAATGTGCAGTTTGTTTAGGTGAGATGTGCTATTACTAATCAATCAGCATATGACTCTGGGCTAGGATATGATAAATGGGAGACAGAAACCCATAGACTTCCATTGAAGGTGGGACCTGAGCCATATTTAGAGGCTGTTACAGAGACCTGGGGTGAATTTTTGATTTTACCATATTAGGTTAAACCACATAACAACATGCTAGCAATAAAGCAGAACACTTTTGCAATAGCATAACAAACACGCACAATTTTAAAAAAAAAATTTAAAAAATTTAAATTGTACAAAACAACAGGTTTTCCTCACCCTCACATCATTCAAAATCTTTAAGACATTAAGTCATCTTCAGAAAGTGTATTTATTTATTTATTCTTTTTGAAATCTGTCTGATTTGCGTCCCTCCACTGAAAGTATTTTCAGTCAAAACTGTGACGCTTAACAATTTTCATAAAGAGAATACAAAATAAATCCATATCGGCTGAGTGGCTTTATCCCCGTCTTTTTGTTGCCGCAATTACTTTAAATTAGGAAAAAAATAATAATAAATGATATTAAATTAGCTTATGCGTTTATTCATATATAAACAATTGATCAGCGAACATATACAAAAGTTTTGTATGTACATATACAACCATTCTTGCTTGATCTGTGAACAAATCTCACTGGTTCTTGTGGAAGCTCATACGTACCAATATGATACGCAAGAATGAATCTCATTGGCTTTTGCACGTCAAGCAATCATATTTGAGCTTCTAAATTTAAATGGCATAATGTTAAATGCTATGAATAAAGCCCTAATTTAACAACATGAAGGTGAGTAGGCTAAATAATGCTCATTTTTGGGTGAACCAAACATTTAATTTTTTTCCCGATAATATCTCAAAAAAGCATGGCAGAGACACAGAAGCAAAAGCAACCGAGGGGCTTAGCTGGCTGATCATAAATTGATAGGAATGTCCATTTTCTTCCATGCGACAGTTTTTCCATAATCACGATGGAAATAATATACAAATTTCAAATAACAAATGTCAGTTTGTAATTTCAAATGCCATGTTAGCCATCATTTCCCATAGAGAGAGGCTTGTAAATGTGCTTTAAGGTACATAACAGCTGGACTTTTTTCAAGCTCTGAATCCCAATACAGGAAAAAGTCCATCAGTATCTCAGAAGGCTAGAAATAATGGATGTGCCTGCAAATCAGGCTTGAAAGGAAATGTGGCAGTTTTCCAGCGGCGTGACAAGCGGGTCAGTTGTCTATATTAGTGCTTTTATGCCATATGAAGCCCATTTAATGAGACGTCTGACTTATATATGTAGTTTTTATGCCTCATTCTCTCTTCTTCTTTCTCGCTGCACGAGCGGCCTTTAGGCCAAACCGAAAGTGTCATGAATTCCAAAACATCCCCATTAAACAGAGAGCATGAGGTGCTTTATCTTTTGCTTTAGAGCTCTTTTTCCACAGACAATGCGCTCTGGTGAAACTGCCCATCAGGGAAATAATTTTTCCAGCATAAAATTAACCGAATCAGTGGTCCTCTTCCATAATGGGCAGTAGCTTCTTTAATAGCAGATTCCCGAGGGCCAAGCTGGGGAGCCAAACACCCGGCTGTCACTTCAGGCGTTTTTCCACACTTCACAAACACGCATGCATCACCTGCTGCCGGTACACGTCAATGTCATCCAACCCGGTATGCAATCCCAGAACAGCCGGGCTTAAAGGACTACAGTGCCCTAAAAGCTTGTTTTTGCCTACGTTGCTTAAAGTTGCACGTCCTTTGTTAGGGCGCCATGTCCCCTTCGGCATGCTCTTCGGCATTTGCATAACCTTGTTGTTGAGAAACGTTCCTCAGAGACATGCACGCATCTAAGCGCATTAGCATACTAAATTGGATTTGCGCCTCTCCTTAGCACAGATTGCAAATGCAAGTAGCGTTGTGTTTTTCAATCGCACTCGGAAATTAGAGAAAGAGCAGAGAAGGAAGGCTGGAGAGCAAAAGAAAAGTCCCGAGGGTTATCTCAGAGCCACAGGTGGTACAGTCAGAATGAATTGCTTTGTGGCAGCTGCATTTGCAAATAACCATACAGTCTGGGTCTCGTGCGGAATGAGCGCCAGTTCAGCGAGAGGTTAGTCACCCATAACACAAGCACGGCTGATGGGAGTCTTTATTCTTTCTGTTCCTGACGTACGCAGCGTCCGCTTGGCAGACGTTGTGTGGGAAGCATCACGCGTTCAGCAGCTAAATGGCTCGGCGGGCTGCGCCTAAAAGCCTGAAAATTATTTTGACACCCCTGGCCGAGCTCGACTTGCCTCGCTTTCAGACAGTCTTCCAGTGATCTCGAACCGCACCAATCTACAGCCCACTATTCGCGTTTCCTGCTGAGACAGGATGATAATTAACTGCCCGAGAGGCTCCACGCCTATGTCCTTCCCTTGGCTATGACACTCTTAATCAAAGCTGCCCAACTGCATATGCGCTCGGCTGCACCTACAGGGCAAGTCATGCATCTTCTCCACCCGGGGAAACAGCAAAGGCAGCGGAGGCCCTCTGCACTTATGTGATGAATCGCACCTTAATAGATGCGACTCAGATGGAACAATAACTCTCACAGAGCTGGAGTGCTCGCAAAACACTCTGTGGTGCTGGGATTTCTCATGCTTCGCGCTTGGCCTTGGACCTTGAAGGGGCAGCATTTTTAAACGGAGGCTCAAGCATTTCTGAGGCCTTCATCATTATCATTAATTTATAGGAGAGAAGGTATGGGTGACCTTGGATTCGAAGAGCGAAAGTGCAGTGGCTTCAATTATTGAGCTACGAATGTTGGGTCAGTGTTTCAAATAACATTTCAAATGTCACTAAGGGTCATAAAAAATGCAAACTGATAGCACTGATGTCTCATTCTCTAATAATACCACTGTGTACATGCTTTTCTAATCATAAAATGAGAAACCTGAGATGCTAGAAAAAAAAAGGTCTCAGTGTGCTGTACAAAAACCCTTGTCTTCCTTTTGAATGAGACTACCATGTCTACCGCATGCCCACAGAATGTCCCCAAATTTTAACTAAAGTAGTATTGATGATTACTTTGTTTTGTTGTGTGCTTGTAAAGTTTATATTACATTAACATCTGGCAGAACTAGCTTTTCTGGACTGTAGTATACAGTAATGGTTACCCCAAAAATGAAGGATTGTTGGGGTAAACTACAGACACAGTATCAAAATCACAGACTCAAGACCTCTGTTTCTGGTACCTAGTACCTAAGGCGAGCTGTCAGTGCCCAAATGAAGCTAATGTTTATTGGACTAACATCTAGTTGTGTAGTTGTGGTTCGTACACGTTATGTGGATTTTGTATAAATACAGTTGTCACTAGCTGAATTTTGCAAGAGTTAATTTAATCGTGGAATGCTGTTGTCACTCTTGTAAATAAGCTCACATAACATGTTTGAGCACTCTGAAGAATGACGGAATGTACTGGTGTAGCACTGTGCCAGTCATATTTAAATAAAGCCAGTGTCATACTTTTCAGCGCAAGCACACTTCTTTTTTGTGCAAATCATGCTATTATGCCATAAATGCGCTATGATACCCGATGGAAATTATTTTAAGGCTATTTAAAAGAAATTAATTAAATGTTTTCACACATTCTTAACACTTTACAGAATTTGATCATGCTAATATTTTACTATTTTAAAACGATAATTCTTTTATTCTGACAGCCTTAGTTTTAAAAATGAAATCTCCAAAATAATTATTTTGAAGTCTTCACAACTAACCACATTGTCCTTTTTTTTTACTGTCATCTTTTGCATTTTTCAATGTAAAATGAATTAATGAATGTTAAAAAGTAAATTTTAATTATAATAGTTGCATAAATTGCTTTCTTGCAATGGCAATTTAGAAAATAACATGTTGTTATAAAACCATACTTTCTTTTCACAATATAAATAGGATTTTCTACATTCAACTGCTTTTGTTTTAGTAAAGGGCTTCCTAGCAAATGTATCATCATCATGTTTGTTGAGGTTCTCTGTATCAAAAATAAAGTTTGAAAACCCCTGCATTAGGTCACTGACCAGGACAAATATATATTGTAAAAGCTCCTGCCACACTAATCAAGAAATCAGAATGACCTTTCATGATGGCCATTTCTCTCAAACTGCCATTTCAGTTCACATCATGATGTCACAATAAACATCTATTGGGCCTTCAGGAATACTTTTTAAGAAGGTCATATGAGTTATGCCTCAGTGATGTGTTCAGACACTGAGTGGACATGCTAAGGATGTATATAAATGCTTCAATAGGTGCAATGTGGACTACAGAATGAATTGTCATGACACATCTCATAATTGTGATTTTAATGGGAAGTGAAATGGTGTTGTGATGATGCACTGCATCACATGATCACACATTAAATATTCTGACAATTAAATTGTAGGCTTTCTTTTTTTACGGATAACAAGGACCTTGACAGTCATCTGTTTCCAACAAACCATCCATTTATTTTTTGTCTTCAAGGAGTAGTTCATCCAAAAATGTACATTTGGTCATCATTAACTCACCCTTGTGTTTTTCCAAGCCCAAGGGACTTTCTTTCTTTTGGGTAAAATAAAAGTTTAGCACTATATTCATAGTGCTTTTATCCACACAGTAAAATTGTATGGCACTGTCAAGCTTCAAAAAATGACTAAAAGCATCATAAAGCCAAAAATAGCCATGATTTGTGTAAAATATTCCAAGTCTATAGAAACTATTGCATGAATTTAGATGGCATAGGATATAGTGAAAAAAAAATGTGTATAAAGCACTTTGATAACTTTTTGATAACCCACCATTCTTTTTGACTGCATGGACAAGAGCTGTGTGAATATAGGAAGAAAAAAAGAATAAAGGTTTGGAATGACATAAAAGTGAATAAATGCCCTTTAGAAGTTTCTGCACCACCATGTAGATTTTCTCATGGAGTTATGTTTGCTTTCAATTTGCACTTTTGCTTTGGTTTAGTCATTAGAAAATAGATGTGAAGCCCAGCATTGGGATAATGGATTTTTTCATTAGCAGTTGGATGTAAAAGCTTTAAACGTCTGATGGATGCCCAGACTTTCATCAGGTGATTGTTCTGCATAGCACAACAAAAGAAAAGGAAAATTGCATAGCACAAAATGACCCCATTCCATGTTAATAAATGAATTAAATTGTGATTCGAAAATCGACATCGCAACACAAAAAAAAAAGGGTTTTCATGTGTTTGTTTTGGCACAGCTTGCCCAGAATTCAGTCTTATCAATTTCAGCCCTTCTAGACACTAAATAGGATACACAGAAAATGCATTGCAGCATAAAACAATCTAATATTGCAAATGTATTATACACATGGGATGGCTTTGGAACCATAAATGTGTAACAAGTAAGGAGATTGAGATTGAAATTGAAAAGTTGTTTGGGGAAAAATGGGCTGCTATCACAAAATAGGCAATAAATGTGCTGTAGATTACAGCTGCATAGGCAAGGGGTCAGAGTTTAGCTGGTTTGTGTCAGTAGTTGGTCCCTGCTGGCCTGGTTCTGTAGATGTCATGCTTTCAGCAGTCTGTGACCAAAAATCATCTTTGATCACCATTCAAAAGCAGATTTGTAAAAACGCTGATGCTCTCTTTTTTTTTTTTTTTTTTTTTTTTGTCACTCTGTGCATTCGTGGACATATTTTAGTGATTCTTTCTGCAGGTTACATCAGAAAGTGATTACACCAAGTGACTGTCTAATATGAGTGAATCCTTCAAATCATTCATTTGAACAATTCATTCAAAAACACTGGTTAATTTAGGTTCGTAATCACAAAGTATGTAACTAACGCTGATTAATTCAGGACCAAAACCAGTGACTGTCTATGGGTGAGTCATTGAATCATTCTTTCAATCATTTTTTTCAATCAATTTTTTTTATTTTTTATACTGACTCATTTGGAGAAGTCATCAAATCATTTATTAAACTGATTCATACAACAGCACTCATTTATTCAGGGAGGAAACATGAATATATGAGTGGATCAGTTGATCATTCATACAATCAATTCATTGAAAATATGCTGATTCATTCAGGTATGGAATTGTCTAAGTAAGTCACTAATCTAATGAATTACATGAAGTGGTGATTAATTAATCAAATTAATCGCACATCAAATTTGGAGAAATTACTCTGAAAAAATAATTTTAAGTCATTTTTGTGCAAAGCATCAGACAGAGATTAAAAAAAGGTTCAGCAAGAAATATTTAGTTTGATAAAATTTATTACATATACTCATTCGGAGTAAATAAAAGTGCGTCCCGTCAGTCACTAAAGTGTGTTGCAGTTGTTGTACCATAGCTTTGCTTGGAAATATATTTGTTATCCTGTGTAAAAGCCATATCACACAGTCAAGCCTCTTTCTTGTTATCTCAGTAACTTCTCAGAAAAGGACTTAATTTCTAGTGCTATTGATCTTTTCAAATGAGTAACAGAGGTTTCAGAGATCTCTAGAATTATGGCACATACTGAATTTGTGCCTTTGTGCCACTGTTTGGATTTCCTTGCTTATTTATTCACTTTACTGAATAAAAGTAATATCACACAAGTGTGTATATTGCTTAAATATAGTAGATTGCCAGTGGAAAGATTTTGGAGGGCCGTTTAAAGTGTCAAACGACATACAATTTTCCACTTTATATAATCTTTTGCTTTCACCAGTGGTGGTCGAGACATGTTCTAGATTAAGGCACAATTGCAATATTTATTATATTTTTCAAAGTGTGAAAAGGAAAGAAATACTTTCTCATGTAAAATTCATACACCAGTTTCCCATTTAATAAGACTGATTATTATAATTAGGCCCCTGAATGGGAGTGTTTCCCTTCGTAATTGCAGACTTTCTCAATGCCAGCTGACATATCACTCAGCAAATGGATATAGATGGGCGCTCACAACATCCGCATGAATAAACAAAGGATCTGTGTCCTCCGGCTACGACTGCAGAAGTGAAATGCAGCCATTCAAGATTCCTCTGCATTCCACGGAATTCTGCACATCAATTAGACTCCAGCGTGGTGCTGTTTCGAGGACAAATTATCTCGCCCCGTTTCCCAGCGGCCTCTATAGTGTTCTTGCAAAATTATTTAGTTTAGCAGCTTGTCATGCGAGCTACTGTGGAGAATTCCCTCTCTTTGTCACTGGCTTCTACTGGGTTTGCCGTACCGTGGCACCTGTTTGCTGTGATCCCTCGAGCTTTGTTGTGCTAAATTGTAAATCCAGGAGATTGCTTACTCTTGTACAGTAAATGGAATTAATCAATGCATTAAAGGGTTAGTTCACCCAAAAATGAAAATTACAATCCAGTCGGAGTTATATAAAAAATTGTCTTGGCTATACCAAGCTCTATTGTTGCAGTCAGCGAGTTTTGCAGTTGAACAGTCCACAAGTCTTCAAATAAATCGCGCACATTCATAATAAACATACCTCCCATGGCTCCGGGGGGTGAATAAAGGCCTCTTGTAGTGAATCCATGTGTTTTCTTAAGTAAAATATCCATATTTCAAACGTGATAAACACTTTTCTCTCGCTTCCATTATCTGTCATACGCGTAAGCCATTCTTGCGGATGGTGCAGCACGTATGCGCAGCGCACACACTTCTGAGATATGCTAGTCTCGTGAGTTTGTTTATAGGAGCAATATCCATACTTTAGCAAAGTATGTCTCCTCTTGGTTTATATCGAAATCCTCCAACGTTTTTCTTTGCAAATACTCAGTTTGTACTTCTAATTCATGACCAGCATTTAGTTTTGATATCTCTCCACACTCGTCACTATCATTCAACGCCAACGTCCTATGCCATCCACCAGAACGGCTTCCACGTATGACAGATAATGGAAGTGAGAAAAAAAGTGTTTATTACTTTTGAAATATGGATATCTTTCTTACAAAAATGCATGGGTTCACTACAGGAGGCATTTATTCATCCCCCAGAACCATGAGAGGCATGTTTTATTATGAATGCGCGTGCTTTATTTGACAACTTGTGGACTGTCAGCACCCACTGACTGCAATGATAGAGCTTGGAATAGCTAGGACAATTTTTTATATAATTCTGACTGGATTCGTCTGAAAGAAGAAAGTCATATACACCTAGGATTCTTAGAGAAAAATGCAAACTAATAAACTTTTTTGGGTGAACTAACCCTTTAAGAATCATATCCATCTTTAACCTGTATAGCTTGATGAATGAGATTGGACAAATAGGCTTACCTTTATTTCTTTTCTTTTTTTTTCTTTTTTTTTTAATAGAACAGTTTATCGATCCTTTAAACAAAACATGAAAGAAAATGTATTTATTATTAATTTCTTTCTTTCTTTATTTTTCTCGTATAATATGATACAGGAGCTCATCGGGGAGGAAAAAAACTCAAGTGCAAACATATGCAGTTTAGTGCATTTGCTGATATTTTATATGGCTAAATTTAAAGACGAAATTCTGATAGCTTGTAATGTAAGTCAATAAGATATTTGTAACTGTATAGCAGACTACATAAATAAATATCAGTTGCTGATCTATGTTTCCCAATAATATGTCCTAGTAAGATGATATTTAAATGCTTAGTTTATGATCAAAGCTCTGTAGTTTTGTTTTGTGGAACAAAACATTATACTGTACATATATTATATTATATTATATTATATTATATTATATTATATGCAAAGATGTCTATTTATGTGTGGCTAAAGTGTCCACAAACGTTTTGGGGCTGCTATATGTACAGTTGTCACTTTTATAAAATGTCTTGGGTTGTTGCACTATTGATTGTGAGGTCAATGTTCTAGAGCAGCTGCTCTGGATATTTCAGGGGATAGAGTCCTCATGAGCGATGTAATCCATCATATAAGAGCACCTCAGGCCTCTACTAAACCTACATGCACCTACACGGACCAAAAGAAAAAATAAAACACAAGCCCAGTGCACAGGAAGCACAAGCTTCCTGTCAAAAGCTTTAATTAATGAGTACAGTCTTCAAAAAAGCAACCAGGAAGACGCCAAGGTGGAATTTCATGTGAGTGGGGCAAAAGGTGTGAGTAATGTGCTGATCCAACACCTACAAACAGAAATATTTAGAGGTGTGCTGCCCCTTTGAGTAGGGAGTAGCAGAGCTAACGTATCAGTATAAAATCACTTGAAGGCCTTTAAACATGCCTGTTCACTTCAGCAAGTGGATCACAGTCAGATTGCACTAAAAGCTGGGTGTCAATGCACTCAAGGCGCACTGATCAGATCACTACAACCACATATGAAGGTGCTAAGGGACACATAAAATGTGTTCAGATCTCTTCCGGATATAAATGGGGGAGACTTCATAAGAGCTTTACTAAACCAGTATGTGTCTGGTAGTGTTGTCAAAATTGTAGGTTTTCAGTTAATATCAGTTCATCATTGATTCAGCGATGTCATCGTCCAGCTCAGTTCACTTCAAATAGTATCAGTGCAATCAAGTTGATGATACCCTGGAAATTAAGTGTCCCCAACTAAGCAAGCCAGAGGCAACAGCGGCAAGAAACCAAAACTTCATCGGTGACACAAATACAAAACACAATTGGAGAAACAGAAAATGTAGTAAACATGCTCTGTAGCTCACCTGGTATAGGAACATTTGCAATGCGAAGTGCTCAGGTACAAGTTTAAAGAAATTAGCTTATCTAAAATTTGCTTTTGGTTTATAGTGTAAGTAAGGTTAGGTGGTTCATTATGTTAAAATGCTATTAATAAGACTGATTATCATAACATTAATGTTTTAGTGCCACTAACTGGACAATTAATGATGCGATATATGCAACAACCAATGTTCGACCAACGTTGATAGATTCATGTTCATCTGTTTTGGATAAAACTGAATATGCTTTTAGCACCACTCACTATAAGTGTTGTAAAATGCAAAAGACGCACTATAGAATCATTTTGTAAAAATGACATCTTATTCACATTTTTTTTTTTTCACCGAGCCTTCAAGGATACTGCTCTTTTGGCTCACCGTTTTCTTCATACTATAAAATTTGTGAGTAAGCACTTATTCGGATGCAGTAAAAGTCTGACACTAGTTAGCAAGATGGCTAACACTGCTTACATCAGCTGTTAAGTAAGTGAATTTTAAGGTAATGACTATAGAGTTAGAATCATGCTAACATTTAGATGCAAATACAAATAGTATGTGACGGGTGTCTGTGTTATTTGAAACTTTACACTGCCATATATAATTGTAGAAAATGCAGCCTGTAACCTCATAAACCAGCTAAATGAATTATGTTTTCTGTGAAACGTATTGCTATTACTATTCTTAGTTAAAAAATATATATATATATGTACAAGCTAAACTGAATTGTAATTAATATTGTAAATTGTATTTTTTTTTTGTTTTTTTTTTTTGTTCCACTGACAGCAAAATGCATCATTTTGTAATGTGTATTAGCACACACTTTAAGTCCATTTAGAGTCATCCCAGAATATATGGTGAAAACTGCATGTACACTTACCTTTGTGCATGTTTTTTTTTTTTTTTTTTTTTTTTTTTAGGAGTGATGGGGGAGTACGAGCCCAAAATTGAAGCACATTTTCTCCAGACAGTGCTGGCAGCCAAAGGTGTCACAGTGAGGCTGGAGTGCTTTGCCCTTGGGAAGTAAGTATGCTGGCACATTCAACCCACCCCCACCCAGACGGCTTCCCGACATTGCGCCACCTGAAGGTGCCTTTCTATCACACAAAGGCAGAACATGCACCGTCGCTCCCTTGAAACACCTCTTTTGCTGTTGGAATCATTAATAATCATAATTACGACCAATTTAACCAGTCAAACCACTTTCTTTTCAGAATAGAGAGCAGAATGCATCCTCCAGAGATGAGATGGTACCAGGAGGATAGCTATTTTTACCCCTGACTCCGCTCTGCTGTTAAATGAGCTCTCCACAAGTATTGAACTCTGCGCCATAACTGATATAGTGGCAATTTTGCTGTGATTGGTGTAGAAACAGCGCCGAGATTCGGCCCCTGGGAGCTGTATATTCTCATAATAGTTGTACGGGGCGGCAGAGGGTGAGGGCCAGGGGTTGCGAGGGAGGAGAGCGATTTGAGAGTCTGTACATGCCATTGTTTGGAGGATGCTTTTAATATCTGTTCTATTCACATATGGTCAAGGATAGCACGGTGAGAAATGAAAGTGGCTGGTACAGACCCACAGCCGGAAGGGAGAAAAGCACTCCGACATCAGTCAGCAGAGCACACTGATTCTAAATGATTGACCGGGGAGGCTTTTTCCATACATGCTTAAGATGTGCTTCGCCATGCCAGGCTGCTCGCGTACACATAAAGAAATCATGTAAAAAATGCTCTCTGTTTTTCTTTGATCAGAAACTGCTGCCATAACTTTGGGTTTGTTTTTAGTTAACGCCATACTTATGAGGCTATACGAAGGCTGTTTCTCTAGAATTAAATAGCAAAATAAAACAGAATGCTTATATATTATATAGGTGAATGAGTAATGACTACTATACTAAGTATTAATAAGCAGCAAATTAGGAGTTTATTATTAGAAGGGAAAAAAATCATCAAGGTTCGTAAATAGTGTGACCAGCTAATGCAGATGTTGATGTTTAGAGGATGGAGGGGTTGATTGAAATTTTTGGTATCATTTTATGTTAATATAACAAAATATTAACCACAGAGGTATTACTTTTCAAGCAAACTATTCCACAGAAAACTATATATATATATATATTAGGGGTGTAACGATACGCGTATTCGTATTGAACCGTTCGGTACGAGGCTTTCGGTTCGGTACGCGGTACGCACTATGTACCGAACGGTTCGTTGGACTAATTAATTATATTTGGAAAATAAATAAAAAAAATGTAAAATATAATGATATGCGTTCAACAAGGTAGCCCAATAACCCAAACGACGTAACAGGCAACGCCCCTAACACCCCCGAAGAAGAAAAAAACACCAGCTTATGTTTATGTTAGCTGCTACTCAGTCAGGCGCTCGCTCACTCAGCACGCGCTGAAGGCTCGTTGCAAAATGGCCAATGCGTTTAACAGACCAGAAATATAAGATCCTCCAGTAACCAACAGGTCTGGTGTTTGGGTGCACTTTACCAATCGATCGGGGCATCCAAACAAGCACGGAAATCAAAATGGACTAGTACTGTACTGTGTCAGAATTTCCTGAGCAGTACGATACAATTAACAGGCCTGCACGTTATTAGATAGAAGGACTGTTATAAATAGAACGTATGCACGGGCAGTTTTGAAAACTCCACCTACTTTGCTCTTGGAGCGCAAATCGCGTTGTATCTGAAGGGCAACGCTGAGCCCAGGGTCCAGCGCAGCGCAGCGCATACCGCGTCCTGTGTGAAAGACCCTTTAGTCATTTTGCAAGGAGCCTTCAGCACGTACTGCGTGAGCGAGCGCCTTACTCTGTAGTGGAAAACGCAGATTTTAAGAACATGCTTAATGTAATTGAGCCCCGTTACAATATTCCTTCACGAGCCCATTTCAGCCAGACCGTAATTCCTGCTTTGTTCCAAAAAACATAAGCCCTATAGAGAACCAATTGAGTAAAAACACACTATATAAAGAGTTATACAGTTCCATAAAAAGTTTAATCTTTGTATTTGTTCATAACTACTACAACAATATAACATTTTCATTTTTTTTTAATAAGGATCTGTTTTTGCTTTATACAGTATGCTGCTAAGAAAACACCATAGAAGATGGGTAAAGAATAGATCCATCATTGTTCAATGTAAAAAAAAAACAAACAAAAAAAACATACTTTGTTAGTTTTAATAATAAAAAAAAAATTTAAATCAAGGAAATGTATCTGCCAATTTTTTCTTTTTGCTGTAACTAAAACATACCGAACCGTACCGAACCGAACCGAGACACCAGTGAATCGTATCGAACCGAACCGTGAATTTTGTGAACCGTTACACCCCTAATATATATATATATATATATATATATATATATATATATATAATATATACACAGTACAGACCAAAAGTTTGGACACACCTTCTCATTCAAAGAGTTTTCTTTATTTTCATGACTATGAAAATTGTAGCGTCACACTGAAGGTATCAAGGGCTATTTGACCAAGAAAGAGAGTGATGGGGTGCTGCGCCAGATGACCTGGCCTCCACAGTCACCGGACCTGAACCCAATCGAGATGGTTTAGGGCTGAGCTGGACCGCAGACTGAAGGCAAAAGGGCCAACAAGTGCTAAGCATCTCTCGGGGAACTCCTTCAAGACTGTTGAAGACCATTTCAGGTGACTACCTCTTGAAGCTCATCAAGAGAATGCCAAGAGTGTGCAAAGCAGTAATCAAAGCAAAAGGTGGCTACTTTGAAGAACCTAGAACATGACATATTTTCAGTTGTTTCACACTTTTTTGTTTAGTATATAATTCGATATATATTTCCACGTGTTAATTCATAGTTTTTATGCCTTCAGTGTGACTCTACAATTTTCATAGTTATTAAAATAAAGAAAACTCTTTGAATGAGAAGGTGTCCAAACTTTTGGTCTGTACTGTATATATTGTTAACATTGTGTTTGTGTTATTTTCTGCTTTATTTGTCATTGTCTGGTTGCATTCTGTAGAACTTTCTTTGGGATTCTCAGTTTGTAGCTTAACAGAACTGATAAGGCGTTTTGCATAAAGGAAGTGCGATTCTGCATTTTAAACACATAATCCAGTGTCATCGTGCTGTAATTCTATTTGCGTTTGTTATTTGTAATGAATAATTCAAATGCAAAGCCTATCAAGCGCAAACACCTTCTAAGCCAAACTGTTCTAAGGGCCCAGTAATTGTTTACAGTGCCTTCAAGGACCCCTTTGTGAGGGAATGTCGTTTACAATTAATTATCCACATTAGAATAATAAGTCATTACTTAAACCTAGACATTAATATATGTATTCCTGTTGGCTTCTATCTTAGTCCAATTAAACTTTACAGACTCTAAGCTCACTGCTCAGTGAATGGAGAAATCACTGAGATCTCACCAGTGGCCTTTCCCTTCGTTGGCATCTCATTTAGTGCCGATAGCGAATCCTCCAGTGAACTTTAGGCCTCGCCCCCCTTACCCAGAAATAAATGATTTATCAGTGCACATTATTAGAAAATGCCACTCCTCATAATGAACTAAACTGAACTAAGAATTACTTTTATTCTCATGCTGTCACTCAGTATGTATGACAACCTAACAGTCAGGGTGACTAAGGGCTGGCATTGTGTGCAGGGAGAAGGCTAGAGCGCTTATTGTCAGTAGTGCGAGCGCTCTGCCCAAAATGTCTGCAGGGATGCTTTTCAGAGCCGGCATTGTACCGTAAACTTTCAAAGGCAAACTGCCAGCTTATAATGGTGAATAGGCCTGGTGCCGAAAATGTTACCGGGGCTACAAGAGAGGCTGCTTTCATGCATGCTGGCATTTTGCTGAAGGTATAACCTTTCTGGATAGTTCTCATACCACTTAAGAAATAATGGTTAGATATTTTGTTATGAATTTTTTTATTCAAATGATTTTATCTTGAACATTTTCAGGGTTATACAGACAATATGAATGCTAATTTTACTCATAAGAATATAGTGGAGTATTATTGTGCATTTTACAATTAATTGAATTGATTTCAAATTGTAATAACCTTAAAATTAATTTAACCTTGATTAAATTAACCTTGAAAAAGAATAATTACTGATACTTTTACTCAAACTTTTACAGGCTTCAACTGATCAGAGCTCTGTGGATAATCAAGTATATTTATATCTTACAAAAGCCCCTTTCACACTGCACGTCGGACCCCGCATATTGCCGGAACATTGCCGGGTCGCCTTCTGTGTGAAAGCAAATGCGTCCCGGGATTGATTCCGGCATTGAACCCGGTCGGGCACATAGTAACATTGCCGGGTTCAATCCCGGGACGAGCGCTGTGTGAACAAAAGCCAGATCTAATTCCGTGTCGAAGTGATCACACGCGTTATCGCATGACTCTTTTAACGGCTGTTTTGAAGGAAGATCAACGTTCGCGACGAAAAAATATGTGCAAAGTGTAATGAAGCAGAGATCAGTTTGTTCCTCACTTTCCGCCCTGAAGCCCGAGATCGATCGCTTGCTTCAGTGAAAGTATAACGTGCCTAACGTTTTCGACTCATACATTACATGTCACGCCCTGATGTCACGTGTCGTTACGGGATTTTTACAGGTTGTGTGTGAAAGCACGCACATATCCCGGGTAATCACTGGCAGTGTGAAAGTGCAAAATCTAGCGACCTGGGAACAATTTCCGGAACACTTTACCCATGTATTTGCCGGAATGGCAGTGTGAAAGGGGTTATAGATATCACTGGGAAATATACAGTGACAACTAAAATGACAAAATAAAATGTTATTTGCATTTTATAAAGTTATAAATTATTAAAACCAATCAGAATTTCATTTAAATTTTTGGCCATATATGTCATGCCCCTGAACTCTTTGTTTTGTGTTTTTCCTCCCCATGTGTGTCGTGTACCATTTTAATTAGCCATTCCTAGCACCTAATCCTGTGTTTATAAACCCTAGTCCATTCAGTTCATGTTGGTCAGAGATTATATGTCCCATGTATTCCTTTGAAAGTTGGATTAAAGTATTATTGTTTTGTGTATCCCTAGTGTACTCGTTCCTCGCTCCTTGCTACACATACTGTTGCATATTTTGCTCAGTTTCTTCTATATCATACCATATGATACATAACAGCATGATGTATCGAATGTGACATTTGAAATATTTATTTAGAAGAACTTTTTTTAAGATCAAAATTCAAAACCAGAACTTTTTGTTTGATTAGTAATCATAAGATAAATAATATCGACATCTAGCAATGCACTTGAATTGAATTGAAATTAATTGATATCTAAAATTAAACTTCAAAATTAAATCTTCGAAGACTAAATGTTTATTCTACAATTTAAATGACCCCATGAATTTATCATAGACCCACCGTGATTAAAACTGACAGGACAGAAATTTCAGTATGTGTGGATAAATGTCCTTGTACAATTTTAGCGGATGTAGAGGGACAAAAGGAGTAAAAAGCCCTGCAGATGATTGATGCTGGTGTCTGGGTTTTCCTCGGCGTCACATTTCCATTGTTGGAAAGCTGTGAAATGGAGCTGTCACCAAGTAGCAGTGCTGATCGTGTCTGATAGAGCGGGTTATCTACACGCGGGTGCTGCACATAGGAGGTCATATCACATGCCCGCCACAGCCACAAATAGGGATGGATGGCAGTGTACAAATACTGCTTATCTACACCGCTATCTAGACGTTTATTGTGTTACCCAGTACACAGCCACTTACAGAGAGCTGCCATATCAGATTGTCCTGTTCGTACTTTCAAAAAGACCTCTGTATCAGCTTTTACAAATCACCAGATACACGTTTTGGGCAGAGATAAAGGAATTGTTTTTTTATTTTATTTTTATTTATTTTTTTGAAGATGAAAAATATACTAAGTACACTGCTTCGCAAGCTAGAATGGATCGCAACAACTGGTTTTTGTGATGTTGTTAGTGTATGATTTATGCTTCAGTAAAAGCCACAAGTCACAGTGATTTCAACATGTTTTACAGTAATATTATGTGTAAAAGTCAAATTCCTGATAAGGAAATACCCTAAAAAGTAAAAGATAGAGCTCATCTATCAATAAAAGACTTTGCTGTTACTTTTAAAAACCAATTTATTGACATTCATCTGTATTCAGCAGTGACACTCACTCCAATGAAGCACTTCAAATGAATCCAATCAAATGAAAGTATATTTGAATATAGATACGTATATATTTTTTTTTTTACTTATAACAATCAATTAACAGATTTGTTTGATTTATGTCTTTAACATCATTAGATTTATTTAGTACTTATAAAACATATTAGAGTCTTGAAAAAAAATTCTGACATTAATACATTTATTTGTTTATTTATTTATTTTATTATTTTCTTTTATTATTTATATGTTTTGCTTCAAATCAAAGGATGTAATGTTGTGATTCATATCAAAGCAAATAATTATTTGACGCTGTTTGACTCCTTTTTTTTTTTTCGTGGAGAAAATAAATGCTACCAATATTTCCAAAAAAAAAAGGGGGTCTCTATTGCAAAAATAATGACAGCTTTTCATTTACATTACATTTACATTTATTAATTTAGCAGACGCTTTTATCCAAAGCGACTTACAGATGAAGACAGTGGAAGCAATCAAAAACAACAAAAAAAGCAATGATATATAAGTGCTATAACAAGTCTCAGTTAGGTTAACACAGTACACGTAGCATGGGATTTTAACTAATATAATAAATGAAAAGAAAACAGAAAGAATAAAAAATAAAAGAATAGAGCAATCTAGTTAGAGGTCTTTACACATACACACACACATACATATACAATTGCATAATAAATGAAAAGAAAATAGGGACCCACTTTATATTAAGTGGCCTTAACTACTATGTACTTACATTTTAATTAATAATTTAGTACAATGTACTTATTGTGTACATACATGTTTTTACATTGTACTTACATTTAAAAAAAACTACATGTAATTACATCTGTATTTAATTTCTGTAATTACATTTATAATTACACTGTTGACCCATACTTTACACCTTAACCCACCCTTAAACTTACCCATACCTCCAACCCTCTCCCTAACCTTACCCCTATCCCATCTCAATAGCAGCAAAAGTGTTTTACAATACAATATGAACACAGTAAGTACATTGTACTTATTTTTTATGTAAGTACATAGTAGTTAAGGCCACCTAATATAAAGTGGGACCGAAAATAGAATACAAAAAGATTAGAAAGGTAGTTAGATTTTTTAAAGAATAGAATTAGAATAGTGAGTGTTAAAGTTAGAGGGTCAAATAACGATGGAAGAGATGTGTTTTAAGCCGATTCTTGAAGATGGCTAAGGACTCAGCTGCTCGGATTGAGTTGGGGAGTTCATTCCACCAGAAGGGAACATTTAATTTAAAAGTCCGTAAAAGTGACTTTGTGCTTCTTTGGGATGGCACAATCAAGCGACGTTCACTTGCAGAACGCAAGCTTCTAGAGGGCACATAAGTCTGAAGTAACAAATTTAGGTAAATGGGTGCAGAGCCAGTGGTAGTTTTGTAGGCAAACATCAATGCCTTGAATTTTGTGCGAGCAGCTATTTTTTTCAAAAAGGACTTCTGAATGCTTCCCTCATCTGCAGTTGGAAACACACTATTGATTGAGCCAAAATCACGCTAGTTAATTTTATCAAACAAACTGGGATATGATAAACTATTAGATCATAATAAAATGACATATCACTTCATTAAAAATGTGTTTCTTATATATATATTTTGGATTTTCTCAGTCCTGTCCCCACTATCACTTGGAGGAAGATGAGTGGGAACATCCCCAAAAAAGCCCGTCTGCGCAAATCACAGGCTGTACTTGAGATCCCCAACATCCAGCTAGAGGATTCTGGGAGTTATGAGTGTAAAGCTGAGAACACCAGAGGAGGCACCGCATTCAGAGGACACCTCCAGGTCTATAGTGAGTACAGCTTTGCTTCTAAAAAAACTGTGCAACCAGATCATTAAAAAGGAAAATTCTTTAAGGTTTATGTTTGAATTATATATAATAAGAGAAACAGAATGAGCGGTATGAATCACTTCATTTTACTTATTTGTAAGTTGCAGCAAAAGCATCTGCTAAATGAATAAATGTAATGAGTGAGTGGGGGATTGATAATGGTGAAAGCCAAGGCAAGTTTATCCTACAGACTTGAAAGATGACTCAAATCATCTGGCTTATTGGGGGGAGATGTGCTATTTCTTTGAGATTTTGAAGATGCAATACATATATATTTAAACAAGTATAGGCAACTACAGCTCTGGAAGCCAACTGTCCTGCAGAGTTTAGCTGTATTCCATATTAAACATACCTATAAAATCTAAGATACTGATCCCTGGACCAGACTATCATAGAAACTTTTGGATGGGCTCTGTAGTGGAGGTCTGGTCTTCGATCTTGCTTCTAAAGACACTGTTCTACAATGTTTATTTCCAATTTGCTTAAACACACCACAGTGATGTATGACTTTCAAGCATTATTGAAGACTTGGATTATCTGGTTCAGGTTGGTTTTATTAGGGTTGGAGTTAAACGCTACAGTACAGTGAGTCTCCATTAAAAGGGCTGTAGACCTCTGCTCTATTTTAACATTCATTCACATCACAAAATGCTTTAGCATTGCTTTCGCAGCCACCCAGAACACCCTAGTTTTGGGTGGATGAGCACTACTCACATTTTCGTCAGAAAATGTAAAAATGTAAGAGCTATTTGTAAAAAGGCTTTGAAGTAATGTGTCGCAATAGTGTGGGAACAGGATCCGTTGGGTCCACTTCTGATTAGGTTCCTTCGTAAATTATTCCACTGAGCATACACTCACTCTCTTTGGCATAATTCTGACTGGCCTTTATGACAGAAGGTATAAATTTAAGCAGAGTTGGCCAACTTACATT
Source organism: Carassius auratus (assembly GCF_003368295.1). Classification (NCBI taxonomy): domain Eukaryota; kingdom Metazoa; phylum Chordata; class Actinopteri; order Cypriniformes; family Cyprinidae; genus Carassius; species Carassius auratus. The sequence goes on along the minus strand of NC_039260.1, from coordinate 19,441,716 downwards.
TTTGTCAGTTTTGCGAGGACAAAATGGATCTGTCCTCAGAAGACTTTTGTCCAATTAAATTTTAGAGGCTATTTTATCATTATTCTTGCTTGTGTAGCTGAAAATGCTAACTTTTTTGACCCACATATTTCCCCTGGCCCACTGTAGCTTTGATAGAGGCCTAATATGGGCATATGGGACCTCCATTTATCTTTTGCAGACTCCTCTCTCCTTATTCGTTCAATAGAGTTTGTGACTTAGATGAAGTGTGTTTTGTCATAAAAGTAAGTGTATCAGTAGGCCACAAGATGAATGCAGTGTCCCAGTGATTTTATGAAAACCTGGTTTTAAGAGGTTTATGACTCACTGGGATCTATGATTCATCACACAGTCTGGCTAAACAAAGCTTGGCAAAACAACAACTATCTGTCTTATCCGTCACAACAATGTCCTAATATACTTAAATTGTGCTCTAATTGTTAGTTTAGTACATGTGTGTAATGTTCTGCATCTCTTCATGAATTATTTTAGTAGCATTTCAGAGTATAACTGTAAAAGGGATAGTTCAGCCCAAACCCCCCCCCCCCCCCCAGGTCATCAAAGATGTAGCAGGTGACTTTTTATTTCAGTTCAAGTCATCATGGACTTGTGATGTAACGATGGGTTTGATGGAACCACAAGCAGTTGATTTGAAGGAGATGGTTTTTCATCCAGCAAGAAATTACTGTTAGACAAGCTGAGATGTGAGCAGCTATCATCGAATCATCAGGATGGAATGAGAGGTAGAGTTGAGTGTCATCAGCTTAGTAGTGATATGAAAAGTCATGATTATGAATGACAGAACCAAGTGATGCCATGTACTGTGGACAGAGAAGTGAAGTGGTCCAAGAACTGAGCCCTGAGGCACCCCAGTAGTTAGATGTTGTGACTTGGACACCTCACCTCTCCAAGATACCTGGAAGAACCTATCTGAAAGATAAGACTGAAACCACTGGAGTGCAGTTCCTGAGATGCCCTTTGCCAATAGGGTTGAAAGGAGAATCTGGTGGTTAACAGTGTCAAAAGCTGCAGACAGATCTAGATTGATTAGTGATGCGAATTTGGAATACGCTTTTGCCAGTCTTTTAGGGCTTCAACAACTGAGAGCAAGGCAGTCTTGGTAGAATTTAAACTTCTGAAACCAGACTGGTTGCTGTCCAGAAGGTTGTTCTGTATGAGAAAGGCAGTGACTTGGTTGAACACATCAAATGTTTTTGCAATGTAAGGAAGAATGGAAATCAGTCTGTAGTTCTCTTAAAGAGATGGATTATAAGGGTGGGCTTCTTAAGTAGTGGGGTTATATGAGCCTGTCTAAATGCTAAGGGAAAAACATCAGTGTGAAGGGATATGTTAATGATGTGTGTAAGTGCAGGTAAAACTGCAGGAGAAATGTTTTGAAGGAGATGAGATGGAATAGAACCAACCTCAGAGAGTGAAGAAAAGGATGTGAATGAGTGTATGTTTGCTGATAATATGTGCTTGACAGATTGTGGTGTGGAAAATTGTGCACTGATGGTTTTAACTTTCTAAATGAAGAACGTGACAAAGTCGTCAACTGTTAGAATTGATGGAGGAGGGGGAGGAGGAGGATAAAGGAGGAAGATTTTAAAGAGCATACGAGAGTTAGACAAATTGTTGAGAATTGAGAATATCAAGGATGTTTGATATTTTGAGTTGGAGAGTAAACTTGGCTTTAAACCTACATACCCCAGTTACAAAGCCACAAAAAAATTACTCACAAAGTACTGACAAGAGAATACTATATTTACTTTATTCAGATCTGGTTCCATACTGGAATATAACCCACTTTCTACCAGCAAAATACTTTTTTAAATACACTGAACTAAAATATAAACGCAACACTTTTGTTTTTGCTCCCCTTTTTCATTAGCTGAACTCAAAGATCTAAGACTTGTTTAATGTACACAAAAGGCCAAATATTGTTCATAAATCTGTCTAAATCTTTGTTAGTGAGCACTTCCCACAGGTGTGGCATATCAAGATGCTGATTAGACATCATGGTTATTGCACATGTGTGCCTTAGGCTAGCCACAATAAAAGGCCACTCTAAAATGTGCACTTTTATCACACACCACAATGTCAAAGATGTCATAAGTTTTGAGGGAGATTGTAGTTGGCATGCTGACTGCAGGAATGACCAACAGAGTTGTTGCCTGTGAATTAAATGTTCATTTGTCTACCATAAGCCATCTCTGAAGGCATTTCAGAGAATCTGGCAGTACATCCCAACCAGCCTCACAACCGCAGACCACATGTAACTACACCAGCCCAGGACCTCCCCATCTAGCATCTTCACCTCCAAGATCATCTGAGACTAGCCACCTTGACAGCTGCTGCAACAATAGGTTTGCATAACCAAAGAATTTCTGCACACACTGTCAGAAACCATCTCAAGGAGGCTCATCTGCATGCTCGTAGTCCTCATCTGGGTCTCGATCTGACTGCAGTTCATCATCGTAACCGACTTGAGTGGGCAAATGGTCACATTCAATGGCGACTGGCACATTGGAGAGATGTTCTCTTCATGGATAAATCCCGGTTTTCACTGTACAGGGCAGATGGCAGACGGTGTGTATGGCGTCTTGTGGTTGAGCAGTTTGCTGATGTAACAGTTAATGCACAGAGATACATTGATTAGATCCTGAGGCCCATTGTTGTGCCATTCATCCACGACCATCACCTCATGTTGCAAGGATCTGTACACAATTCCTGGAAGCTGAAAACATCCCAGTTCTTACATGGCCAGCATACTCACCGGACATGTCACCCATTGAGCATGTTTGGGATGCTCTGGATAGGCGCAAACAACAGCGTGTTCCAGTTCCTGCCAATATCCAGCAACTTCACACAGCCATTGAAGAGGAGTGGGCCAACATTCCACATGCCACAATCAACAACCTGATCAACTCTATTCAAAAGGAGATGTGTTGCACTGCGTAAAACAAATTGTGTTACGCACCCAAATAATCCTGCTGTCTAATCAGCATCTTTATATTCCACACCTGTGAGGTGGATGGATTATCTCCGCAAAGGAGAAGTGCTCACTAACACAGATTTAGACAGATTTGTAAACAATATTTGAGAGAAATAGGCCTTTTGTGTACATAGAAAAAGTCTTAGATCTTTGAGTTCAGCTCATGAAAAATGGGGGTAAAAACAATAGCGTTTGCGTTTATAATTTTGTTCAGTGTATATACATCAAGTCCCTTAATTAATAGACATTCTTGGATGTTTATAAGGGAAGTCTCTTTCCAGTTCACCTAGAACATTTATGGAAACTAAATTTTGAGTAAGGACCCTTCAGAAATCTAAGTAGTGACATCACAACCATGAGTAAAAGGAATATATGAAAATCCAAATCAACACCTTTTAAAATATTGAAAAATTTTGTATTTCATGATGAATGACATTATGAAATACTTTGGTATGTATGAGTCAGCAAAAAAAAGTTACAAAAGTTCACTATGTTTTAAAGTGGTTTTAAGAGGTGTTTTTTTCTATTGAAGTTTTGCACAACTTTGCAATTTATTATTTTGATCTCCACTGCCAAACTTTAAAATGCTCTTTAAGAAAGGATCACAGCTACTACCTTCACCTGCCAACTGTATTCCAAACACATGTCTGCTCTTACAATTTGCATACACCCAATTCTGTCTGTAAGCCCTTTTTTTCTTGACCAATGTGATTGAAGACTTGCCTTCAGTGAGCTTCTCTCTCAGAGCAGGTTAGCCGTCTGCCGCAGTTTGTGTGAATTATATGTTATGTGTAGCAGCTGCAGATCGGCTTGCGTGTTCTGGTTGAACAACGAGTTGGGGGCTGCCGACAGGCATAGGTGCGCATCCTCCTCAAGGCTGTGGCCTGCCATTATTGTCCTGGCTGTGGGTCTGGAGTGAGGAATAGTGGTGTGGATAGTGGGAAGAAGTAAGTTTTATTATAATGTAAAGCTGTAACTCAAGAAGTCCATGCCTTTGCCAGAGGTGACTCACACCTTTCCTCTCTCCACAAAAAGATTTATTTACCCTTTATTTTAAGGTCCAGTTTTCATTATTAACTAACTACAACTTTTGCCTCATCTCCTAATTACTGTTTAATAATAGTAAGAAATGTGGTTGTTAAGTTTAGGTATTGGGTAGGATTAAAGGTCCTTGTACTCTAAGTCCAAAATTGTTGCATTCATTTTGTAGTTTTTATTTAATTTTTTAATTTTTTCATCTTTTCCTAACAAACTGCATGCTACCTACATATGTGAAAATGCAGAACTTCAAACCTGATCCGATTTTTTTTTTTTTTTTTTGTAAAAAATCTTTATGATTGACGGAAGTGTCAGCTGCCTTTTGTAAATATGATTGATACAATGAGAGGTTGTATTTATTTTTCATTGTTCGAAAATTTTGGACTCCATGTGCAAAGGCCTTTAGGATGTAGATTATGGTCATGTAGAATGTGTGCTTTATAAATTCTATTATGTTAGTAATATGCTACGTAATAGCCAATATGCTAGTAAAATGCATGCTAATAAGCAACTAGTTAAAAGTAAGTATCGGTCCCTATACTATATAGTGTTACCAAATTTTAAGTCTGATTGCTTTAAAGATTAAAGAAATGTCTCCTTATCAAGCCTCTAAAAGCCTCTTGACTGTTAATTTTGTTCACATGAAATTCAAAGACTTTCCTGTGCATGCTGGGTACTAAAGGTCCACTGCTTTAAGAACTTCTTTGCTCATCATTCTTAATGAAATCACTCCCCACTGATCCCCTCATACATATTCATTCTACAAAAGGACAATGCGACACATGCTACCTACAAACTTCAGCTGTGCTTCATGTTAACAAAGTTTTACAGTCATCGTTTATAGTCAAAGTTTTTCATCAAGCAATATATTTTATCAGTTGGAGAGCATTTTATGTTGTAATTATCTGTATTGGTTTCTATCAGGTGAAGAATTATTTTTCATAGGCAAAGTGCTTCAAATAAAAATAATTTAAAAAATGTACAGTGTGATGCTCAGAAAAGGCTACTTTTCAATGAGAATGGTATGCAGAGGGGGAAGCGGGTACAATGCCAGTCTAGTTTTGGTCTAGTTGCCAAAAATCAGATAAGCTTATTGTGTATCCAATATACTGATGCTCATCCGATACTGAATAGTGAATAAACACCAAAACAAACATTCTTACATAGTGCTGTGTTAATCGTCTTAATGAAAATTGATTTGTCACACAATTAACACTGCTGCAAGCCTAAGTAACAAAATATATTGTCAATGCAGAATATAGCAATATATATATATATATATATATATATATATATATATATATATATATATATATATATATATTGTAAGATATATATAAATTGGTAAATATGTAGTCTTTTTACATAAAAATTGAATTTTTAATTAATAGTAGATTCTTTTATTTTATTTTATTTTTTTAAGTATTTATATTATTTTTTGCATAAATTTACTTAAATTCATTTCTTAGTGAAAATTGTAAATCCTACAGTTTATTTTACATTTTCAGTGTGGTTATTTCTTTATTATTATTATTATTATTTTTTTTTTTTTTTGAAATAAGAACTAAATGAACTAAAAGTAAAATACAGTTATTTTATTTATTTTACTTTCTTTTTATAATATATATATTATATATATATTATATATATATTATTATTTATTTGATCTTTTTTACCATGACAAGTACAAATCTGAAGGGGAAAAAATCCTTACAGTTAAGCCCTGATCTTGCATATGTTTCTTGTCTCCTCTGTGTTACTGGCACAGCTCTGCCGCAGTGGATCAGCATGATAAATGACACTCAACTGGACAGCGGAGAGCAGCTCCATTGGGAGTGTCGAGCCACAGGAAAACCCAGGCCCACATATCGTTGGCTGCGTAACGGAGAAGCTCTCAACTCACAGGTACACGCGCACACACACAGCTCACTTACAGGAAAAATACATCTCTGAGATCTTTTTAATATTTCAAATGTTTCTCAACTGGAGACTTGTGTTTAAGGCCAGAAACATGTCTTATGCAAGCAAGCAAGCAACTCACAAATGCTTGGCCATCACAGTTTAAGCTTGTAGTACCATTTAATCTATTTACATATACTCTTGCAATTCATGGGTAGACGGTCCAACGTGTATAAAAAAAAGAAAATGGTCCTATAAAAAACACATATTCAGCACTATTAGAAAGCAGTTAAAACAATCAGATTTGAGAACCAAACCTTACTGTTGTTTAATGCATAACATACCACTGAGTGGTAGTTTAATGACATATCAGTTGTGACATATATAGGTCTCATACTGGAATCCGTCTGGTAGATGATGTGGAAATGACATTAAATATGCTTTGAGGAGCAGCCTGACAGGTGAACACATGGTTCTAAAGCAACTGTTGTCACCCCACAGAGCAGAGTGGAAATGGTGAATGGGGAGCTTATCATTCACAGACTACAGCAGGCTGATTCGGGAATGTACCAGTGCATCGCAGAGAACAAGTATGGAGCCATCTACTCCAGCGCAGAGCTCAAAATACTAGGTAACTGATTTATAGCTATTTCCAGCATCCAGCATAACATATAGTAAAAAAAAAGTTTTTATCTTAAAGGCATTATCATAAAGACATGTTTAGATATTTTTACTTGTTTCCTAATCATGAAAAGTGGTACACATACACACATGGATAAAGCAGTTAAGAGCAGATGCAGAAACAAAAAAACAACAACAAAAACAAATAGTCACGGTTCGGTTAATTTTCGGCACAGTAAGGGAAAGAAATGCAAACATTAAACTGCAGGTTGTTTATTACTATACACTTTTTAAAAAAATACTTTTTAATAATATATATATGAAAAAAAGGATAAGAAAAAAAATACTGCTGCAAAGTTCTCCCCTAAATAAAATACTCTCAGTCTCAAACCAATATCATATAATAAAATATAATGAAAAATATAAATAAATATCTATGATTACAGTGCAGCATTACCATTCCCAGCTTGTAGGCCTGCTTCACCAGAATCGTGCCTGACGCGGCGCTGACGCACTGCTGCTATTTCTAGCATGCACGCATTTAAGCTCTAACCTATTAACATGGAAGCCGAATTAAAAACGGACACGCCACGCAGCTGAGACTCTTGAGCCACACAGCCAGTGTGTCGCCGGCCTTAGAAACAGCTGCAGGGCGGGATTTGCGCTGAACGCGGAGACTTCCGCCACTTAATATGTTCGTTTGGAAACACAAAAATTTACTTATATTCCACCCATAAAATATTGCATTCCGTCATTCGGTACACACGTGCACCATAGCGAAAGCCCTGTACCGAAACGGTCCGGTACGAATACACGTACCGTTACACCCGTAATAATATATATATTGAAGAGCATTACGTCTGGTGAACAATATTGAAAAGGCCATTTTAACCCCACAGGTAAAGCATGTGTCTGTCTTTCTTTCTGTAATTGTTAAGCAGGTCACCTATTGACAGGCGGCTTTCAGTCACACACAAAGAAATAATCCTGAAGCCTGAAAACAGTCATTGCAGGATGGCAGCAAAGACAAAACAGGGCCAAATAGCAAAAGAAAATTGTCTGTCTTTGAACTTTTAGGGAAAAGTCTACTGGCAGCACATTTGAGGAAGAAAGAAACTTTAGTGATATTGAGTTAGGTGTCCACAAGGATTGGCTTAACCGAAGACTACACAGACAGAGCTGTCACAAACAGTACAACAGACAAAATAAAAAGAGAGAAAGAGAAAGGGTTTGAGGAGAAAAAAAAGTAATTTTGGATCGGATTTAGCTTGTTTTTCAGTCTCAGTGTAATCAAAAAAATAAAAAATAAATAAATGTTAGAGTCGTTTATGAAAGCGCCTGTGCTCTCAGTCTCTTGATGCCAAGGACGAGACAAAAGAGAGATGCAAACTGGGATTGCGTGTTTACTGGAGACACCCTCATTTTCTCTCTGTCAGCTTTGATTGTCCCACATATTCCAAGATGCATGTGGTCGTCTTTTCATCACTTTCCTGGGGGTCATTTTCATTTACATTCCTCATTATGAGCTTTTGTTTGTCCACAGAACTCTGATCATTCTAAGACAAGACGAACACAAACGATTCTTTCTTTTGACAGCATTCATGTTCACTTCATTGTTGAAGCCTAATGACTCAATGTAGCAGAATGAAAAAAATAAAATAAATACAGATCAAAAATAAAATGTAAGAAATTGTAAGAAAACAAAATGAAGATACCTTAATTTATTTGTAATATATTGTAGTATTGTAGTATACACACACACACACACACACACACACACACACACACATATATATATATATATATATATATATATATATATATATATATATAGTTTTAAAATAAGTCTAATGCTCACCAGTGTTGCATTTATTAGATCAAAAATATTGCAAAGACAGTTATATTGTGAAATATTCTTACAATTTAAGATACTGGCTTTCCATTTGAATATTTCTATTTTAATATATATTTTAAAAAATCAATTTATTCCTGTGTTGGCAAAGCTGAGTTTTCAGAAGCCTTTATTCAGTGTCATATGATCCTTCAGAAATCATTCTAATATGTTGATTTGGTGCTCAGTTATTATCAATAAGTATTTGGTCCTCTGTTTATAATAATAGTTATTTATATTGTTATCAGTGTTGAAATATAATCAGTATTGATTTGAAATTGAAATTTTTATACTATAATAATATTTAATAATATATAGAAATATTTATTATAAATGTGTATTCATGTGTATGTGTATGTAAAGTGTATTTATCCTTGATAATTTGAAATGTAATATAAATGAAATAATAAAAGTAGTTTATACATTTGAAATTTATTGTAATTTTATTGCATAAAAATGATAAAATACATACATAAATAAATATACACAAAAAGCAAGGATTCAATATAATATCAATACAGATATTCATACTGTATATTGTCACAGATGTCTCTCTGGTCTTATTGTCACACAGGCACAATTGCTAAAAGAATATGAACAATATTAAATGCTATTTTCATAACATATCATTTTCGAGAGACGGTGACTCACTGGATATTCCCCCTCACTGGTCCATTTCCCTCCTAGTTCCAAAGTGATTGTTTAGTTCTCTGGAGTGACAGTCAGAAGAGGTGTGTTTTTAGTTTTTGGGTCGTATTTGGGACTAATCCTCCAGTAACTCAGCGCCTATGGGGAGAGCTGTCGTCCGTGACTTTGACTATTCTATGTTATAAAGCAAGCACATATTGCAGCGACATATTATACAGCTAAAAGCAGCCTTCATTTAGATGAGCCATAGCTGCAGGCCGACTTGAGTGCCAGCACATCCGCATGTGTGCCACAGCCATGCTGCTCATGCCCTGGAGGCCAGTGAAGTGGGCTGCCCAGAGTGAACTAGCAGTGGGTCACCGAGTACGAAAGACCTCTTAGTATTCACAGTGAAAGACGCATGTCAAAACTCCCACTTAAAATCATGCACTAAGTCTCCCGTAAATGCTGTATGCTGCACTCAAAGTAGGCACACGCATATTTGTTACCACAAAGACAGGCACCCAACGCCCCCCCCCCCCCCCCCCCCCCCCCCAGGCTTAAAAAAAGTCATTCATTGGTCGCTACTCTCTCAGCATGGGGGTGGTGGATTGCAGGGCCCTTTGGCAATTGCAGAGATTAAAATGTCATATTTCCTAATGTCACCCGTAAAAAACACGGCGCAACCTTTGACTAAACACTCCTGACGAGGCCTGTCAGCATGTAGCTACAGGCCCCAGAAGGCTACAGCAGCTCTGCAGACATCATCACTTTTAGCCCATATGTGTTTAGCTCTCCTCGCTAGAATACCATCACACAATGTCCTCCCCAGCCACTGGAGTACATGTCCTTGAAAAGCTCAGGCCTTTAATGCAGTCCCTTTAAAAATGAACATAAGTATACAGAATTGAGCATCTCTTCGGCTTTGCATGGAATGATGTATTTTGGTAACACTCTAGATTAGGAAACACTATTTACTATTAACCATCAGCTTTTTAGCATGCTTAATACCAGCATATTGTCTGTTAATTGGTACTTAGAAAGCATATAATAATGTATTATTCTGAATGACTGTAGTGTCATGCTGTCTGGTCTCTGTTTCCCTGGGTGTTCACTACTGGGCTCACTTCCCCTTAGGCACCTCACCGTAGGCACTACAATTCCCACTAGCCTTGTCCCTTCATCACAGTAATTGCACCCCTGCTAATTGCACCAGGTGCCTTAACTTATTTGTCAGTAGCCTCCCTATATTTACCAGTCCTTTCCTGTTGTCTGTATAGAGTCCTTTCCGTTCGTTATCCTGTTTTCTCGTCTTCTGAGATTCCTTGCATTCCGAGTTCCTGTTCTTGTTCCCTTCCTGTTCCTTCCCTGTTTGTTTTCTTTTGGATTGTTTTCTGGTTTTGACCTAGCTTGTTTGGACTACGATTTGGATTACCCTAAATAAACATACCTGCAATTGGATCTCTCTCTGTCCCTGTGTCTCACTGGGTCTCGATCGTCACAGAAGGACTCCAACTTCTCGCATTCTAATCTCCGGAAAACTCTCACAAAACATAAAAACCGTCATGGATCATCCAGTGTTTGCAAAAAAATTATAATATGGAACAGTATTTTCATATTTTCTCTAATGTTAGGACAACACTCCAAATTATGATATTTCCAACCTCACTTTTCCCAGTTCTTTTTTCTCCCCATGTACACAATTTCTGTTTTTTGTTTTGTTTTGTTTTTACTTAATTTTACACTTGTTTTTCCTCATTTGAAAGAATTTTTTATAACTTTTGATGTCCCCTTGTAAGTTTGGTTCAGCCCCCTACTTGGCCCCCGTCCCCTGCTTAACAATCACTGCATTAACTTCAGCACTAACCAGCATTTGATTTTGTGACTTAGCAATTGTATTCTACTCATCGGATGCATCAGCTTGCCCAGAAACTCCCTGCAGACATATTAGACATTTAACAGTAATTATCTTCAAATGCGCTCGTCTAGGGCTGAATTATTTTTTATCGTTTAGCCTGGAAATGTTTTACTTCTGGTAGACCGTCACACATAACAATAAAGCTACTAATTATGAACCCATCATTCAGAACGACAAAAATGCCTTCATAACAATCATTCCAGAAACCTTTATCTCCCTTTAGAGTCCCACAAATACCCTGTCTCTGAAAACAGACCTGTTATTTTATAAAAAAAAAATAATAATAATATTAATATGTCTCATTTATTCATTTCCTACTGCTCTTGTGGGATCAGTAGTTCTACGAGTTGTACAGAGAGGCAAGATAAATGGTCACATGTGAATATTTATAAAAGTATGCACATATCATTAGTTGAACAGTGCCAGCTTAATTACTTTGTTGAACAAGTGTGTGAATTATGCATTGCATATAACAAATTAGATTTTTATTTACTGTGTAAACATTTTTTACATTTGTTCTGGTCCCTTAAATTATTTAAAATAGTCACTTCATCTCATTTGAAATCATTATGAGTTTCTTCTACTGTGGAACACAGTATACTGTATGTAATGAAAGAAGTCTCTGTGTTGCAACTGACCAATTAAAATCAAGCGTTCCAGAAATCTGTTCACCCAAAAATGAAAATTTTCATCATGTACTTATCCACAAGTTGCTCCAGACTTGTATGACTTCCTTTCATCTGTTGAGCACAAAATAATATATTTGAAGCATGTTGGTAACTAAACGGTTGACGGTAGCCATTGATTTTTATAGTATTTTTTTCTCCTTACTCTGGAAGTCAATGGCTAAGTCAACTGTATAGACAGAATTTTCCTTTTTGAGTGGAATATCCATTTGAAATAACAGTGTATTAGTGGCGTGATTTTCCCGTTTTCCTTTTCTTTTTTTTTCAAATTTCTTTATATGTAATTGTCAGTTGTTGTTTTTTTGGATATGATCACTGATACTCAGTCCTTTGACTAGAAATTGATAGCACAATTTTCATTTTTGATTTAACAGATACTTTAGGATGAAACTATGTGTTTGTTTTCATAAACAGCGTCAGCTCCCGTGTTCAGCACCAACCCCGTCCGGCTCATTGCGACCGTTGGAAAAGACGTGTCTCTGGAGTGCCGTCCACGTGCGTCGCCCAAACCCAGAATCTCATGGAGGAAAAATGATAGGAGAGTCCAGCCCAGCCGAAGGTGAGTCTAAATCCCTGAAGTGTGGTTAGCTCTGTGACTGTACATGTTTTGCATGAAGGGGTGATAATTATCAGGATTCAGGATGAAGCAGTGGCAGTACACTCCTAAGGGTCCATGTTTTTAATTGATTCCAATTAAATATGCCCATAAACACGCATGCATTTACATGAATCTGTGTGCACAGGGGCTTTAATCAATGTTCTTGTCCAATGATTACCGGTCTCACGCTGGGTTTAGCTCTGCTGAGGTGCGATGTGATGACAGGTTTGTTTGCACTCACAGAGCTATTAGACTAGTTTGCTGTGCAGGGTTGCATTGTGACTGATGTCATGTTGATTTCTTATTTATTAGTTTGTTTGTTATTAATGTGTGTGTGTGTGTGTGTGTGTGTGTGTGTGTACTCAGTAGATTCATTAAATTTATCAAAAGTGTCAAATTCAAAAGATTTTGCATTATAAAAAATAAACATACTTCAAATAAATGTTTTTAACTTTTCATAAAAAGTTGGGGGGGGAAATGTCAGAATCAAGTGTTCCATAGAGCTGCATAATAAGTGTGAGTAATTAAGTTAAGAGTACATTATTGGCATTATATATATATATATATATATATATATATATATATATATATATATATATATATACTTTTTTTTTTTTTTTTTTTTTTTCAGTAGTTTTTAATTTGTATTTTGTTTGTTTTTGTTTTTTCTTTGTACAGTCACTGAAACTCATACTGCGTATTACATTTTATTAAGGAGATTTCAGTCTTTTGTTCTTATTACAGTCTAAGATTTTGTGGAAAGGATGACATTTTAAAATGTGCACATGCAGGGTTAAATGTAACCCATTTGAGTCAGTTAATGTATGACATTCTGCTTTATTCATCTGTTAAGGTCTTGTACATGTAACCTCATTAGAATTCAAATATAGTTTGTTTGAGCCATAATACTGTAGAGCCTGTTGGCTGGTAGCTCATCAGCTGTAGACGTTCATTTATGCATAATCTTAAATCAGCATGAGGAAAATGAACGCTAGCCCATGTACGAGCTATAGATGGAGAAGACGTGTCACTCATCATGAGTGACAGATCTGAAATTATCGGCCCCCGTTGAGCGCTGTAGGCTACAAGTCTATGAAAGGACTGCTATTTAATAACTGAGAGTCCTCACCACAGACATGTCTAGACACAAGGACCTATTCATCTGAAAGAATTTATATTATTCACATTATTCCCATGGTGTCAGTGGTTGTGTTGTGATGCTTTATAAAACAAGCTAAATGGCAAACTTGGACAATTTTGTAAATGCAGCAGGAAACAAACACTGAGTAAATTGTTGAATTCGTATTAGCCATATTACCAAATAATGAAATCACAGTTTGATTGAACCCATAGTCTTCAGTGTCACAAAGAAATAAAAGAGTCCTTCCTTTTAAAGGTTGATAAACCTATATATTTTACAAGCTTATCTACCCCAAAAAATAACATTATGTCATCATTTGCTCACCCTAACCTTGTTCCAAAGCTATACGAATTGTTGTGGAACACAAAATAAGATATTATGAGAAATGTCCCCACTGTACATTAAAAAGTTAAGAGTTGTTTTGGACCCAATTGACATTTATTGCATTAGCAAGAATGACTGAAACAAAAACAAAAAAAGCTAATTATGACAGAATATTATTTTTGTGTGAACTATTCCTATGAATTACATTATGCATAATATGGTTGGTTACATTTTTATAATTTTGAATTTGTGTTCTATATTCTCTGCTGTCCATGACATTATCAGAACAGACCTGCGACTTAGCAGTATAAAAATACTGATAGACTATCTCTCTTTACACATTTTTGAGTGTCGTCATCCTTAGAATTCACACCTTGCTTGCCTCTGAATGCCGTGTGCCACATGCACCGACTGTGAGCTAATTTACTCCTGCCAAGACTGTGATGAAACCTGAAACACTTATGCAGCATGCATTTCTGAAAAGGTTTTTAGTACTTTAACAAAGTCCTATGACACTTTCCCCAGGTTCTCTTTTCCAAAGGATATGCATGTCCAAAGTCAATGCTGGCATTTGCATTGCATAATTTTTTGCTAATTTGTAACCTTTACATGATCACCTTTTTTCATAATAAGATGCAAATTCACAAAGGATTTTAACTCTATAAAGCCTATGGCATTATATTTGAGATGCAAATTTCTAAGGCCTCTAAATGATCAAACTGTTGCTGGAAATAAAAGCTGTTGTCCACAATCTTCTACATGCCTTCTGTTTACTTAATGGTAGTTTATATATATGCAGGAATGCATATATCCTCACAAAAACTAATATAGGATGCATGCGCGTAATTTGCAGGGGGGTTACGGGGGTCATGACCCCCCCAAAAAAATCAGATCCAAGTAATATAACCCCCTCAATATCATCAAATCATTAAGATTAAAATAATAGGAAATATTCAGAATGAATACTTTTGCTCGTTTTCTTTATTAATATAATTTGCCATCAAGAAAGATAGTATCATTTTTTAAATAATCTGTAATGTACCCCCCGCCCACCGCACCGACTACTTGGTATTACCCAACCGCCTTTCTCTACCAAGTTTGTCACTATTTTGTGCAGTTGCTGGGATGAATGGGTGGAGAAAGCTGACGGAAAGATGAAAAGGACACTGAAAGGCAGCCAGACAATGATTTTTTATTGTTTGTCGACACCAGCCAAAAAAAAGAAAAGAAAAATCCTGACCAATCGGAGGTACCTAATAAGTTAGCTGTTAAGTTAGCTCAGCGTTTCTCAAAGTGTGGGGAGTAAGTTAGAGACATAACAAACATCTTTTTAATTCCTTTATTTATTGACCATACACTCAAAACAAAACAAAGACACATTTAAATGTAAGCCTTACTTAACCTTTTCACACGTAAGTTTAAACGTTTTTCAAGGCGATCGTTATTGATCGTAGTATCGCTTTATGGTTCCCATGGAGACAAATAATTAATTGCTTGTCAGCCCTGAATGACGGATGATCTGCTTTTATTTCCTTTTTTATTCTAATTTCACAAATTTGTTAGCTATAGCAGAATATATCTGATATTCCGATTGTCAAATATGTGCAAGTGGATGTGTTTTGTTGTTCACACACCTTTAGTTGGGCTGTATTCACAACGTATTTTAGGTATCTATCTTATTAAAATACGTAGCCTAACGTTGAATTATTATTAGGAATTCACCACCTCCGGTTCAATTTGAGATGATTATA
The DNA here is from genome assembly GCF_003368295.1 of Carassius auratus. Classification (NCBI taxonomy): domain Eukaryota; kingdom Metazoa; phylum Chordata; class Actinopteri; order Cypriniformes; family Cyprinidae; genus Carassius; species Carassius auratus. Next base: position 19,426,209 of record NC_039260.1, on the reverse strand, counting down.
ATATATATATATATATATTTTTTTTTTTTTTTGCATGGAGTTTGAAAAGTGACAAAATGAATCAAAGCACAACTAAGGTTAACGTCAGTCCATACTTGTATTTTCTCAGTTTCTGAATTTGATGTTATCAGAGGCTAAATGCAAACACAATTATTATTATTTTGTTATCTACTTTTGAGTCTTATTTCATGCAAAGTGATAATATAATTGCACTTTCATTTTCTCTGTTTGAAAGTTTTTAATGTTGTTATTTGAGGTTAAGTTTTTAAAATCTGATGTTAATAAAATACATTTTAAGAGTTGATCTTAAAGCCCAGTTTATTAACATTTTGTTGGGGTGATTGGGGACAGGTGGGGCTCGGAACCCTTCCTACCTCCGAAGTGGGGAATGGCAGAAAAAGTTTGAGAAACACTGAGTTATCTGATGATTTGTTTTGTTGACTGGAGTTGGCTGGCTAGATGTTCGTTTGCCAGTGTCCTATGAGGTAAAACCAGAGGGGGCCAGGGACGGTGTAGAACCAATGTCACTGAATTGTAACTTAAGTTGCTGTTTGCTCCAATACAGTCACCCGTTTTGGAGCGGATTGCATAATTAAATTATGGAAATTAGCATGTTATCTTTTACACAAGAAAATTATTCAATAAATAAATAAATTAATAAATATGCCGTGAGTTTAACCCCCCCAATGGTAGACCCAAAGTTACGCCCTTGATAGGATGTGACGGTCTCTGTGAGTTCATCCAGATTGGTGGTAGCAGCTTCAAAAACACTCCAATCAGTGAAGTCAAAACAAGCTTGGAAATCCTGCTCTGTTTCACAGTCCTTACTACAGGTTTAGTAGATTTAAGTTTCGGATTATAGGTTGGTATAAGATGAACCAGAGAGTGATCAGACAGCCCCAAAGCTGCTCGTGGAACAGAGTGATATGTATCATTTATTGTGGTGTAACAGTGGTCCAATATATTACTGTCTCTGGTGGGACATGTGATGTGATGTCTGTATTTTGGCAGTTCATGGGAGATATTTGCTTTATTAAAGTCCCTGAGAATGATTAGTACAGAGTCCGGGTGTTGTTTTTCTGTCTCTGTGATCTGATCAGCGAGTTTCTGTAAAGCTGAGCTCATGTGCGCTCATGGAGGAATGTCAACACTCACCAGAATGAACGAGTGAAACTCCCACGGCGAATAGAACGGCTTGCAGTTGACAAACAGCACTTTTAGATCTGAACTGCACATCTTCTTTAACACAGATCTATGAACTTGAAATTGATTTTTTTAATTTTTTTTTATTGTATTTTTTAAGTGTAATTTAGTATATTTGTATTTAAACTGTGCTCTTTTGATTAGTAACTATTAAACTGAATTACTGAGTAGTGGATGGATGAAACAATTTCGTTTTGATATACACCATGAAAATGACAAATCAAGGAATCAAGGAATCTGACAAGGTCAGGGCAACACCTTTTTTTCTGCTGTAAAATCCTTACTGATTTCTTTAAAGTAAACATAAGAATGAGATTTCAAGATGGACACTTGCCAAACTGAAGCAGCTTAGATTTATTTGTGTATCCGTATATCATGTTATATGAAAAAAGTAAATGTTTATATGTTTGATCTTTGAATCATCATTGTATTGCGTTGCATTATTATGATTTAAATTTCATCTTGATAAGATATATTACTAGGAGATGTAAAGTGACATCTAATATTTATATACATTTTAGGTACATGCTATACTGTGCTATACAAGCAAGCATTTACCAATATGTAAAGCACTTTTTCTATACTCTTAACACAGGAACACATCTACATCACAAAATTTGCTAACTAGAGTAGTTATTTTTCTGAACAAAACCACATTTTGTTAAATAAATAAAAAACTTTCAAATGCTGAATACCTTTTATTCTATATATACTATGTCTATCAAAACACACCAACCCAAAATTGAGTCATTTGGGCCAAAACATTGGCACTGGAATTCTATCCAATAGGAACATACAGTAAAGTCAATCATAGTGCATAGACTGCCAGAATGATAACAATTAATGGCATTACAAAAAGTGTATTACTTGTCTCATTTTGACCTGTATAGATCATACAATATGAGATCCATTAAAATATAATAGTAATAATAATAATTCAGTCAGCTAGTTAATTTTTGTGTGTGTGAATGTGTGGATTTATTTTAGATAGAATGTGTACAGCATAGTGAAGGAGTCATTATAGTAGGACTTTATGGAATGTAAAAGAAAAGTGACAGAATATTGGCAAAATAGAATTGATGCTAGTGATAATAAAATAAATAAATGAATAAATCCCTCCCGCTTGTCAAAAAGTCAGAAAGAGCTTTATTACCATGTATGTAATTTTATTTATTTTTTAATTTTATTTTTTCACATAATAAATTTGACTTGGTGACAGGAGCTTCCATTTCAGAAGAAAGTATGGACAAAAATACGTATGTATGTATGTATGTATAAAAATGTATGTTTAAATTGTTTAGGCTAAAGATAGCCTGCAGGAAGAAACAACTGTTGTGCCTGGCTGTTCTGGGGATCGGTGCTCTGTAGCACAGACCAGAAGGCAACAGTTGGAAGAGAGAGTGGGCTGGGTGTGTGGTGTCCAAAAGCTGTTTTTTTAGCCCTTTTCCCCACTCTGAAAGTGTAAAGATCTTGGAGGTTGTTGGGCAGGGGGCACCAATAATCCTCTCAGCAGTCCTGACTGTCAGTTGTAGTCTCTTGATGTCTTATTTGGTAGCTAAACCAAAACAGAAGGTCCTGGTCCAACTACTCCTCTCCTTGGTCCAACCAACCATTCCTCTTCCTCATACAACTATTCCTCTCCCTCATGCAATTCTCCATCCTCTAGTCTAGACATTGTCTGTGTTTTCTGCTTCTCTGTGTTGTTCTGTATTGTTTTGAACAAAACCAATCCAGAGAGTGTCTTTTTATTGTGCATGGCCATGTAATGGAAATACTTGAAATTATTTATTAAGATTGGAATCAGCTATTTCTCAATGATCACTAATTCAAATCATACTTATCAGCTCTTTTAAGCTGCTTTTATGGGAGAAGTAGAAGTTTTACACTATATTTAACGTTTGGAACATTAGGTCTGCATTTCTGTCATGCTGTGTTTAAGAAATGTTGCAATGGGTTAACTTTTGTGAATTTAAACTTAAAGGTGCCATAGAATGCATTGATACAATATTTTCAATTATTCTCTGATGTCCCCAGATTGTATGCAAAGATTTATCTCAAAATACCACACAGATAATTTTTGGTAACACTTTATAATAACTGCATGCTATTAATCATTAGTTAAGCATTAGGAAACAGTTAATTCATCATTTATAAAGCATTAATAGACATTTATAAGCAGTTTATAAATACAGATATAAATGCTTTATACCTGATTTAAGAGCATATCTATAATGTATTTAATAATTGTTTTTTCATACTTTATTAATGAGCAATTTATCATTTCTAAATTAAGTATAGCATTATTTACAGTTATTAAGGAGTTGTCAGTGGTTCATAAGATCACTTAGAAATTGTAAGTAAATGATTAATAAACTATTTAAATGTGCATTCATGCATCTTTTTATTCAGACATATAGTAATAGTTACTTATAGTGTTAATAAATGGTTTATTAACATGTATTTCTACTGTAATTCAGGGTTAATTTAGGTAGTTATAAAACATATGTAGTTGTTAGTTAACTATTTTTGTGAGCTCATCTAAAGTGAGGACTATTTATGCCTTGTAAAGCTTTTACAAATGAGATTTAAAGGCTGTTAATATTTCTATGTTCTGTATCACTGTGTGGTGTTTGTTTCCGTTTTTTGTTTAGAAGATAACTGAGCCTTTAAATATCCTTTATAAATGCTTTACAAGGCATAACTAGTCCTCACTTTAGATGAGCTCACATAAATAGTTAACTGACCACTACTAAATGCTTTATTACTACCTGAATTTACTACATTTCTTGTGATCTTATGAATCACTGGCAACTCCTAAATAACTGGTTTGTAAATAATGCTATACTTCATTGAGAAATGATAAATTGATCATGAATAAAGTATGAAAATACAATTATTAAACACATTATAGATATGCTTTTAAATCAAGAATAAAGCACTTATATCTGTATTTATAATACATGCTTATTACTGTCTATTAATGCTTTATAAATTATGAATTATCTGTTTTCTAATGCTTAATTAATGATTAATAGTGTGCAGTTATTATAAAGTGTTACCTAATTTTTTTTTTTATAGCTTCTTGAAATTGTCACTTTTAGGGTATGAACCAAACACTCTGTTTATGTGTTTGTCCCCTTTAAATGAAAATGAGTTGCTGCTCCCACCTGCCTTCCAGAGTTGCTAAGTCTGCAGCTTGCCGCTGGTTGCTTTTCATGTCCGCGGGAGGATTTTGTTGTAAAAACCTGGCAATCTTTCTCCCTGCTCAGAAGAGTGCTGAGATCCAACAGTTCATGCTTGCGGGCATACCAGTGTTACAATGTTCTGACCTCACACATTGCTTTCAAATGCTATTTTTAACTACCACAGTCCTTTTCACAATCATTCTGATTCCACATGAAGGCAGCATTAGTGAAAACAGGCAGAGACAATGGTAGCTTTAGCAACATTAGCCTTACAGAGAGCCAAGAAGTTATTTTCGAAAACAAACTATGACACGTGATGCTTACTTTGTCTGAAGTCTGGACATTTGCGCAAAGCAATCTTTGAATAACTCCAGCGCTGCACTGATCCTCGTTTGTGAAGCAGTCAAGTCCAGTGTAAAATGTTAGCATAAGTATAAAACTTTTCCGGTTTTTTTCCCTTTGAACATGAAATTTAACCACTGTGTCTTCAGCGTTGGAGACTCCTATGGAGACTCCTATGTTCTTTGGTGCATCTCAACACACAACACTTTTAATCAGGGGTGGATCTACCGGGGTGACATAGAGTGGCAAATGCAAAATGATGGCCAATTTAAAAAAATGTATGAGCACGAATCTCCAATGTCCGACTGCAGTAAATGCAGCCAGCACGAGAGGACGCCAGAGCGGCAAGAGACTGGTTTGTTTGGAAAACTTTCTCCAGGAGACACAGGAGAAAGAGGTAAAATGATTATCTATCTATCAAGAAATGAAGCTATGATGAAAGCACAGACTTTAAGATGATAAATAACTAACGTTACAGTGGTGTATGTGATACGTTACCCACTTTTAAAAAGTGTGAGGATATATAACTTCGTTTTGTGTCAGAACTTTTACACTTTCATTCATAAATTCACCCCGTCTGTGTTTGAAAAGTGACAGGATTGAATCGCGGAATTCAGTCACAAATGAAACTTGCTGTATAAAGCAGAACTACATTTTTGAATGAATAAATCAAAAGTAGGGCTGTACATTTAAATTAGATCTTGATGTGGACTAGTGTCTGTGAAAATTAAAGGTCTTGATCTACACGTCTCTGGGAATGAGTGCTCATTGTGTGCTCTACTACACACACACACACACACTGACGCACGCGTGGTGTTTCCAGCCTTTCACTATATTGACACATGATGTAGGCTACACATGTGCACACCAGCGTGCTATGAGAGGATTTCACCATTTCATTTGATAAAACTATCGTCATTCATTCGTATCGTATACACAGACTGACAGAAACGGCAATGTCTTTACGGCAACCTGTCAAAATAAAATTTCGGTATAAGTTGAAGAAATTCAAACAGAAATATAGTACTGTTGCACAGTAGAGTATGCGATACTTCAAGTAGGCCTAATAGCTAATAATAATAGGCCTAATAGTTTATTAAAAAACAAAGAAACTCCGTCTACAACCCGCCAAAATAAAAGTTTGGTCTAACTCAAAGAAATTATGTAAGAAATTGCACAGTAAAATATACTTAAAAAAAGATATACTAAAACGTTACTTTAAAGGAATATCACACAAGTTTTCATGGATGTTTTAATTTAAACTTAGCCAAAACAATAACACCATATAAAAAAAAAAATATTTTTTTTGTAAATTTGTATTTGTGCCTATAATCATTATTTATTTATTATTGTTTTCAGCTAATAAAACCTATGCTTCAGGGACCATATTCATATAACATCTGAGGCTAAATGTAACTCTTGACTGGTTGAGTTAGATGGTGATTAACACTAAACAATAGAAAATCAGTTGAGTCTCCCCAGCAGTAAATGTCATTGGCTGTTAAAGTCTCGTGTTTCTTATAATATATTGACATGTTGATAACACTTAACCTTTTATAATGCTCCTAATTACATGGGGTATGGTCTCTTATTCCTTATATAAACGGTTTCAAATGCAAGACATTGATTGCATGAGATTAAGTTTGTAAATGGCAGCCTGTGCCCTTTTGTAGTGTGCACATATACTATTTATCATCAATAATCATCAATCGATAACTGTGACTAAATTCAGTATATATACACGTCTGCCATCTGTTGCCACCCCTCAAAAATTCCTGCCCCCTTCTCGCCACCCCATCAATATTTTTCTACATCCGCCCCTGCTTTTAATGGCTCTTCGGCGCTGACATATCTCCAGCAGCTACAGCAAGAGAACAGTTTTGGCAGACCGCAGCTTCTCATTCAATGCTGTATTTATGCTAATAGGGCAGAGAGTGTCACAAATGGGCGGGACGTTCACCGACTATGTCATCATAGTCGGGAAGTGCTTGTGTGATTTTTTTTTTTTTTTGGAATTATAAAACAATGAGAGAGTGGATTTTTACCATTATAGGCTGGTTGTTTTCACACACTACAGCCACACAACTGTGTTCAAACACCTTATGAAAGTTATTTTTGCATTCTATGGCACCTTTAAGCATTTTAGAAACGAGTTAATTGATTTATATTGTGTGAAAACATGAATTGGTATGGTCACAACAGACAGATGTCGTGCTAATTGTATGCACATTGCATATTTTTGCTCAGTTTGAACCTCTGAGTGATATGACTCTCTCTCTCTCTCTCTCTCTCTCTCTCTCTCTCTCTCTCTCTCTCGTTTCATACTCTCTTATATCATACTATTTGAAACATAATCGGTGGATGCATCACAAATGATATTTAACAAACCTTTATTTAAAACCTCTAATTAGATTTTTGAAATTCATTTGTTAAAAATAAATTAATACTTACTTAATACTTAATAAATTAATACAATTACTTCATATGTCAGGCTTTACAGGGGCAAGCAATTTTATTGCCTTTTATGAAGCAAGTTATTAATTCTGGGGTAAATTCAAGGTCACCAAGACATAATTTTGTCCTTCTACAAGTTAGCAGGTATTTGACAACAGTGAAACAGTAATATACGCCCTCACTTCATAATAAAAATGATGCCCTACACACATAAAAATAAATTTAAACACACCTTAACAAACAGGTTCTGGAGACCTCGAGTCCCCAATTCACCACATATTTATCACAGGCCGTGCTCGGTTGCAAGTGGACTCTGCAAAATTATTTACAGTCTTTTCTGCTGACAGTGGTACTGTTGCAAAGCAGGCAATTTATTCTGAGAAATAGCCACTGGGATTTGCGCTCTTTTCAAATTGTCCTGCAAAATGGCTTCGCCAGCCCAACAGCCCCAGACCAGTCATAAGACACAACCGCATGCGCGTACTGGCCTCAGCTCAGACCACAGAGCGACACTAAAAATGTCCACACGCAGCACAAAGCCGGCTCTCACCTTGACACCCCTCCTCAGTTCCTGCTGCTTATCAAGCTGTAGTTCCATTCTCTATCAAATCAATAATTCACAAGTAATGGTGTAACCAGCATTCAGATGCTATTTGCCCTTGCAGCAGCCACAGTAAAAGATACAGTTGAGTCAGAACAAAGTGTTCTTGAGGTCAGCCGCATGGTTTGCCAGACGGCGTGTATGTGAAATTGTTCATAAAGTGGTGCAGATCACATTTGAAATGATGTTGTCTGCTGTGAGATAGATGTTTGTTTGTACACAGTGACTACTGATAGATGGGAGAAGTGAACAGCCCAGGAATGCTCTGTTCTTCAGGTAACAAGGTGATAAATGGACTTTGAGCTCGCGTGATCTGATATATTGTGTGGCAAATTTGTCTGAGTAGTGCAATTTATTGTATTTTCTTTTTCGTGACATGGCCAGGGCAGATATAAATCTTTATTTTTCCACTTTTTGTTATTTTAGTGCTGCATTATCTTTTATAACTAGTCAAGGACGTTTTACAGAGAGGCTGTGTAAAGTATATCTGATTATTGGGTGACTGACATGGTTTAGTGTTTTTATCTAAATCAATTGATTTGTTCCGAAATGCATATTTAAAAATCAATGAATAAATATCTTTTGTTTAAATACCTCTTGTAATATTTGCTTGGCAAAATTATGTTTTCGAAAAAATATATATGTAATAAGGTGGTTTTGTTATTTATTTATTGATTTATATATTTTTTTAAATAATGTAAATACTTTTAACCGAATCAATGGCATGTAGTGCAATCAATATGATTAAACATGCATGATAATGATGATGATAATAATAATAATAACAATAATAAATTTAGAAAAACCTTTAATGACATTTATGAATTAATCATTCACAGTATGATTTTTATCTTAAAATATATTTGTAAAATAATTATGATACTTATTTAAGATATAAAAGAGATATTTTACTTAAACTACATGACATAAAATAAAAAAAAAATTTTTTTTCCTAAATAGTACCAGATTAGGGTTCTTTGACTAGAAAAAATAGCAGAACCCTTTGTTTTGTTTTGCTTTTACTACAACATGGACTAGATATTGTTTGAAGGTGTTTCGATTGTTTATTGTTCAGTCACACTTTACATTAGGGCTTCAGTATTTAACATTATTTAATTCATTAGTTAACATAAACTGCCCATGAAAAAAAAAATCTTCTGAACATCAATTAATCTTAAATATTCCAATATTTAATAGCACGTTGTTAAAATCTAAAGTTGCAACTGTGTTATCTGAGCAAACATGAAATAAGACATGTATTTTTTAACAAAGATGAATTTCTGTAGCAAATGTAGCTATTGCTCATTGTTATTGTTAATGCATTAACTAGGGTTAACTAATGAGGTCTTATTGTAAAGTGATACCTATTGTCTTTATAGTTCTTTTACACTTTAATCTCTGTAAAATGTTTAACTTTATACATGTTTCTGTATTACTTTATTCTATTTAAATATTCAGTCATTTTTGTTATAAGAACAAAAAAACTGTTATACTGTATTATGACCACTTTTTTAAAAACTAAATTTCAATATCGTGATAATACCACATACCGTGATAAAAGCATTAGCAATTAATCGCAACATGAAAATGTGATATCGGCATATCCCTACTTATAACAAAAAAAAAAAAAGGAAAAATGCAATAAAATATAAATTGATGTAGTGAAGGCTAAGTTCAAGTGAAATAACTTCCTCTATGATGTGTTACGTCCATCATGTTTGTATGTAAGTGCAATCGAGGCACAGTTTTTATCCTCAGATGATGAGGTGGTGGGGTCAGACAGCATCTGTCTGGGTCGCAGTGTATCTTTTCTATTTGTTTAAATGAAAGCTGTTATGTTTATGAAGGCCAAACATTGCTTTTGTGAATAAACAGTGTGTGAGCCTTTCACAATGATAAAAGGAAAAAGTGATAAGTCATGGGGTAGCTTTAATGTTTTCATGACTGGGCATGTTTATTCATAAGCCCAAGTAATAATTGAAAACTCTAACAATATGGATCATAAATAATTCAATATCTCTGTCACACAATTGCTTAGTGGAAAAGAAGAAAGAAGTATCCTCAGCTGAACAGAGCTGGTCGCACTTAGATGCTGTGTTAAAAAAAAAAAAAAGAAAAACACACAGTATGGCAGTCCATGTAGTTGGATAGCTGAGCTCCAGATAGTTTAAATATTTTTCTGACAGTTACAGATTAATTTTGGAATAAAGAACCCTAAACTCTAAAACAAAGGCATTAAAAGGTTTCTAAATATGTGTGAAGAACCTTTAAAGAGCTATCATTTTTTGAGTGATACCAGATAGGTGTGCCAAGACAGACATTTTCTGCTTCCAGTAGTGACGTTCACGCAGTGTATGATAAATTATCACAGATTAAATGGATTAAAAGCGATATTGGTCAAAAAAAAATGTTTTACTGTTTATGTTTTGCTTCTTGTATTGGGTTTAATTCACAGTTTATGTTTTGCGGATTATCACTATTAAATAAAACTGCACCTGGGCTCCCATCATCTTCCTCATATTTTTAATGTCAGCTATATTTCACAGGCCTGGTGCATGTTTCTGGCCAAAGTCAAAAAAAGTCCACCCTAAAATCTTATGTTCTAGTGCTTAGATATGGCTTGAGTCCTCTTTCAGTGTGAGTGTAGGAGATTTTTTTTTTTTATCATCCACCAGATTGAAATAAGTCAGGCCGCTTATAAAAGTAATAACAACACCTCCGCTCAACAAGCCGCATGGTTTGAAGCATCATTCATGTCTTTGGCACAATCAGTGCCGGATGAGTTATTCTCTGAAGTACAGAGTCTTATCAAATCCCAAACCTTAAGAATATACAGTAGTGATGCGCGCCTTAGGAAGCTCCAAAGTAATCAGATTTAAAATAATCAGATCAGCGCTACCAACGCTATGAAAAGCTAGTATGTAATGAAATGGTGCATGAGCTACAGTTTAACATAGAAGATCCAAGAGAGAATCGCATCGCTTGTTTCAATTACTCTAACGGCACACCACATTGTCGGATGATAAAGGAGCTGCTCTTTTCCCACTTCAACTGAGTAGTTAAAATGGATTTTCAGTCAGATGATCGTTGAAATGAATTTTACAGACGTATTTGACTGGACACTGGTGACTTTAGTGAAAGGATTTTCTGACATTAGCTGTATCCAAGGAAGACGTCTCTAGATGAAGCGAAGCTCAATCGTGAGAGGAGCAGGGGTGGGATCGAAGCTGTCCTGCGTTTATCTGCCATTGACAGCTGTGTGGAGTTAATGAAGGTTCGTAATTAACATGGATTTCCGCTAATGTTCAAGGGTTTTGTATTCCAAATGAAATGTATTAATCCCATTAGTTCTAAAGTATAGGCAGCCACTCTCAAAACCCCGCGGTCAATCCTTCACTAACATCGCCAAAGAAGCCCTAGTCAGGGAAATGGAAAATCGGTCCATTGTAAACAAGCCTGTGATTATGTTCTGTGGTATTTATTCAGCCGTTCCTGTATAGCGTCTTAATGTTTCTCACTCACTGTGTTTTTCAAAGATGTTTCTCTGGAGTAGTGCAAGTTCTTTGCATCAAGTGGCCTAAAATATATTTTAGGTGGCTCTAAGGGGACGTTTCATTTTTACTACCTTCGTCACGAAGGCTCATTTGCATACTGCTTATACCCACCAGTCTCCGCTACTCGTCCTTTTGGCTCTGTGTCCTTGTCGAATGTGGGTTCTCGCTTTCTTCTACTTGAAGGAACGTCTCTTAGTTGATTTCTGCTTATGAATTTTGCACGTATGGGTTACACTTTGTCACGCCTCTGCGAGTTTCTGCTTGCCAATTCTCATCAGTGTCTGCCGGATCATAGTGCTTAATGCTGTAAATATGAAAGCCAAACATTATGAGACATATTAATTGGTAAGAAATTAGACTGACGGGTCCCTTTCCTCAAGACGGATGGTTTTAGACAGAGATTGAATTTTAATAAAATGATTGCTATGTAAATATTCATTGTCACACCTCTGCTAATCAAAGCAGGGGGGGGAAATACTGGGAGATACATCTACATCTGAATTGGTATGCTATTTTTTCCTTTTTATTAATATATTGGATTAGTTATTATTACAGGTGCATCTCAATAAATTAGAATGTCGTGGAAAAGTTCATTTATTTTAGTAATTCTACTCAAATTGTGAAACTCATGTATTAAATAAATTCAGTGCACACAGACTGAAGTAGTTTAAGTCTTTAGTTCTTTTAATTGTGATCATTTTGGCTCACATTTAACAAAAACCCACTAATTCGCTCTCAACAAATTAAATATTTCATAAAACCAATTAAAACAAACATTTAGTGAATTGTTGGCCTTCTGGAAAGTATGTTCATTTACTGTACATGTACTCAATACTTGGTAGGGGCTCCTTTTGCTTTAATTACTGCCTCAATTCAGCATGGCATGTAGGTGGTCAGTTTGTGGCACTGCTGAGGTGGTATGGAAGCCCAGGTTTCTTTGACAGTGGCCTTCAGCTCATCTGCATGTTCTGGTCTTGTTTCTCATTTTCCTCCTGACAAAAGCCCACAGATTCTCTCTGGGGTTCAGGTCTTGTGAGTTTGCTGGCCAGTCAAGCACACCAACACCATGATAATTTAACCAACTTTTGATGCTTTTGGCAGTATGGGCAGGTGGCAAATCCTGCTGGAAAATGAAATCAGCATCTTCAAAAAGCTGGTCAGCAGAAGGAAGCATGAAGTGCTACAGGATTTATTGGTAAACGGGTGTAGTGACTTTGGTTTTCAAAAAACACAATGGACCAACACCAGCAGATGACATTGAATCCCAAATCATCACAGACTGTGGAAACGTAACATTGGACTCAAGCAACTTGGGCTATGAGCTTCTCCACCCTTCCTCCAGACTCTAGGACCTTGGTTTCCAAATGAAATACAAAACTTGCTCTCATCTGAAAAAAAAAGACTTTGGACTAATGGCGACAGTCCATTTCTTCTTCTCTTCAACTAGAAGTCTACTTCAGTCTGTGTGCATTGAATTTATCTAATACATGAGTTTCCATTTGAATTGAATTATTGAAATAAATGAACTTTTCCTCGACAATTTAATTTATTGAGAAGAACCTGTGTATTTTCCATCATTTCAATATTTGAAAAAGTCATTTTGTTGGTTTTTGTTGTCTTTGCAAAGTTATTTTAAGTTGGTAAGCAAGTATCCAATTTGAATGCCCCAAACGAATTGAGAACTGAAAGTGAACTGAGACCCAGTCTTGACTAGACTGGACCAAAAATGAGATGTGTCTACATATGCAGTGTGAATGCAGTGACTTTTTCATCTACTTAAAGAGGCGACAACTTTTTAACAACTTTTTAGTGCATCCACTTTGTGACACTCAAGACACTTTGTGCTATAATAAAACCGAGAGCTTGTTCCTCATATACTCGAGTTCTCAGGAGGTCTTTTTAGAGCGAGACAGTATTTTATTTTATTTTTTTCAAATCTCTCCATTGTATTTTCCTGGACCTCAGACAAGAAATGACTTCTGTCTTTGTCTGAAGTTAATTCAGTATATGAGGGCAGCACAGAGGTGCTCTCTGAAACTGCTCTCTGAACAGTGAGTGAGAGCGAACGATAAGATAAAAGCGAGACTCTAGTTATCTCTGTTAAATTCAATTTGCCTTCCTGCTCTCTCTCTTGGTTTCAGGAAGAATGAAATGTCATTAGGAGTATATCTCATCTTGACTTCCACTCAAATTAACAGTATTCCGATTAAGGCCATTTGATGTGCCGTATTTGGGTGAGCATATTAATCATCAGAGCATTCTGTCCTTACCAACACCATCTATTTCACTTTAAGACCCACTTTTAATTTAAGCATAAGCTAAATTATATAAATGGATATTATCTGTACTTTTACATCTTCTAATGGTTATAATTAACAGCCCTTTCATTGCTTTGAACAGTTAATTGGCTTTTGTCTTTTGATAGCCATCAATGTACTAAGATATTATCAGCCAATTAACATTTTAAATGACTCTATTGACTACATTATCTTTAAATCTAGATGTTAAAATAACAATGAAGGACAAGACTTGCTCACAGAGTGCAAGTACGACGATGATTCTGCGGTTCTTTCTGAAATCTAGTTCTGAGATCTTGTATGCTTTTCAAAAACCTGAATCTTTTCAATATTTGTTTAAAAAAATCTACAAAATTATTTTCATGTTTGTGTTTGTTCTTATGACATATTTACAATTATTCAGAACTTCAGAACACTAAAAGACAAAAATGGGTCCCACTTTATATTAGGTGGCCTTAACTACTATTCACTAGTGTAATTATTAATGTAATTACAGTGATTAATTACAGATGGAATTACATGCAAGAACAATGTAAAAACATGTATGTTGACAATAAGTGCATTGTATCAAATTATTAATATAAATAGTAAAGGCCATCTAATATAATGTGGGACCCAAAAATGTTTTTTTTACTTCTTGAACGGTGCATACTTTTAAACTTTTTAATCAAATAATAATTAAATATCTTTTATTATTTATTTTTTACCGTGAATATATTGCACAACATGGTACTAATCGGTCACCATATTTACTACCAAGGTGTTAAAATGTGGTGATACCGTGGTATATTTCATTAGTTATTTAGAAATGTTATATTTTCTTTTTAATTACAGACACATGCTAATTAGTTTTTGTATTCATTGTTGTTATTTTGGTCTAATTTGTTTATTCCACCTTCTGAAGAAGTGAAGAAATGTTTTTTTCTGTGGCAGATGAATTACATCCTCCATTTTTAACAGGATCATGTTGCTTCGGAATAACACCCTCCGCATCATTAACTCCAGCCGCTCGGATGAGGGAAGCTACGCGTGCCGTGCAGAAAACCAGTTCGGTTCAGCGGAGTTGACGACCGTGCTTCTTGTGAAAGGTAAGAGACCCTTATCAACCTCCAGCCCCCATCCCATCAGTCCCATCCCGTGGTTAACCACACTAGAGCTAATAGAGCGCCGCCTGACTGAGCCAGATGGAAGAGGAGTTCATTGCGGCTTATCAGGCGTGAAGATGTTTGTTTTGCCCGCGCAAGAATCTACTCACAAGAGCATCTAGTGTCTCCTAGGACAGCTATTGTTGAGGAGGTTGTTCTTAACCAAGAAAACAGATAATAACTAGGAGGCATGGGACGGATTGGCTTGGTTTTATCACTGTTAGCGTATGTGAGTATTTGTTGAAAGGAACCCTTGAGATACAAAATACATGTTACATGCAAAATCCCTATTTCATTATACACTGTAATGTAGAGTCTGAGGTGCTGTTTGCGTCTTGTATTAAGATGCATTTTGGCACAATAGATTAATGTTGGAATTGATTGTTTTTGTGCGCTTCCTCAAAACACACTTCCCAAAATGCTCACATATTAGGTCAGTGGGCAGAGAGTAGGTGGCCTTTTGAGGCTATTTGAACACATTCAACCATTTGAGCCTTTACACTACTAATGTTATCCTAGTCAAATTAGTTTTCTACTCTGAATCCAATCGAAAGAGGAAAGTTCAAAATGTTTTATACCCTATTCACATCTATATTCAATGTCCTTCTTTGTGATTATTTTTTTTTTTTTTTTTTTATGAAAATGCATCTTAATGCCAGAAAACGATGTTAGAGTAATAATGTATGGTCACATTAGTGAAATCTCTGCAAAATATTGAGGGATAAAAAGGTCCAGAAATGTAATATACTAGTCAGATATAATGCATGTTTTATAAATGATTAAAAAATAGCATGTACTGCACAGCTAAATGCAATAATCTTATGTAATGTCAAATATTTCCAAGTGAAACTGTAGGGGGAAAAAATAGTGTAGAATTGGATTGGATTTTGGATGTTAGATGATGAAATTGTTGGTGAGTATTGCTGTTGGTTGCATCAGGAGAAATGAAAACTTCAGAGGCAGAGAAACTTTTATTTTTTAGAGGTCTCATAATAAGGTCCCATTAATTAGGCTTAGTTAGCATTAACTAAAATGTACTATTAATC
This sequence comes from Carassius auratus, assembly GCF_003368295.1. NCBI lineage: Eukaryota > Metazoa > Chordata > Actinopteri > Cypriniformes > Cyprinidae > Carassius > Carassius auratus. The sequence goes on along the minus strand of NC_039260.1, from coordinate 19,410,382 downwards.
AGAAATGCATTTATAAATATTTGTTAAAGTTAGCTAATAAAAATAATAAAAATGTTTATTGCTCAGGTCAGTAAAATAACAGATACAACTCATGGTTTTAATTACTAAAAATATTATTAAATTATACTGCACACGGACATCAGATGGCAAATAATATGTTTTAATAAATAATAAATTACAATTTAATGCAGCAATTTATGTAGAGACAATTAAGTGAGCTGACCAGCATATTTTATGTTTGTCAAGATCTGATATATCAGATGATAAACTTAGAAACGATGTTCCCTTTTTTCCCTCAAAATTACAAACTGACAATTATGAATTTTACTGTAGTTAATATTTAATTTGTTTTCCTAATACTAACTGTATCCAAAGATTCTGACATGGCTGCAGGTATGGTCCTTGTGTGCTGATTCTGGAGTGATGTTCATGTTTCAGAGCCCATGCGGGTGGAGTTGAGCCCCATCCGGGTGGAGGTGACAGTGGGAGAGAGTGTGGTGCTCAGCTGTAAAGTCACTCATGACCCCTCTCTGGATGTGTCCTTCCTCTGGCTGCTCAACAATCAGCCGCTCAACACCCAGCGGGAGGGCGGTCACTTTGAGTACATCCAAACAGTAAGCAGCTTCACCACAGATGTGCTCCTGTGTACTTGTGCTGATGCTGTAGGTGACATATACTGTAGATAATGAACAGTGCATCTGTCTGATGGTCATCTGCTTGGTATCATTTGGTGTTTTTTGGATAGTAATGTCACTTGAACTATGATATTTCTTAAAGAATATGCAATACATCGGTGATAAATGATTTATCTGTGGTACAGTATGTCGATATCAGTCAGTATTAGTATTCATCAACCTGACTTGGCAGATATTAAAAATAGCTATTTTTTTAACATTCAAACAGTAAACTTTGTTTCAATTATTAACTTATATTTGCTTCTTAAGTCTTTGGCCTCTTCTATCATAATGTGTGTTGCAATGGACTTTTTCTAAACAAGTGCAATGCTATACCAGGTGAGTTACCAAGCAAGTTTACTACATCAGAAAAACCATCAAAATATACTGGTTTATAAAGGCACTATACTATAAGTGAGAGCACAGTATTGTTAGAGGAACCATGCAAAAATAAACATTTGTCAGTTTGCCCCACAACCATAATTTGTAGCTACTAGTGATAATTTTACCTATGAACTGCAGTGAATTATAGGTATATAATGGTATAGGTATAAAACAGTATGGGTGCTTTTTGTAATTTTGTTAAAACGTATGCAGTAACTGTCAGTAATGGCATTTAATCAATTATTGTCACATGATTCATTTGGATGATATTGGTAATTTTAGAGTTATTTTTATTTTTATTTTTTAACTGAAACAGTAAAAACTCTTTTTACATAATTTGCACACATTTCCTGTCAGTATCACTCAGTATAAACATTTTGTATGTTGTTTTTTCAATTCAAATTTAAATTATTTCGCTCTCTCTTTATTTATTTATTTAATTATTATTTTATAAAACCACTATATTGTTTGGTATATCTGTTTTAACTGACTTTTTAATTATTATTATTGGCTGATGGGCTGTTGCAGCATACAGGTATTGACAATAACAGTAAGGAAATATATTTTAAAACCACTGGAATTATGTCAGTACTATACATATGATAATATCATAAATTATCCAGTACCAGTAGGAAATCATATGTGAAGTGAGAACCCCCCCAGGTCCAAGTGTTAAAGTCTCTACATACACTCTCTTTGTACATCACAAAAGCAGACACACAAAATTAAAGGTTCTAATGATATTTTACTGATAATTGTTTATCTTTTTTAGTTTTTTTTTTTTTAGTTTTTTTAGTTTAACTTCTTTCATGGTTATTTGAAAACAGTATTATAACTCTATCTTCAATCTGTTGCTCCTGAACAGATGGAGTCACAGTTACTTATTTTAGGGATGCCACATTGCACCGAATCCTGCTTTAACTGGAGTGAGAATCAATCCAGTGAAAGGTCAGCCAGGACCGTATGTCATCATGATGAAAGACCCGCTGTGAATCACACCATCATGTTTATCAGAGTCTCAGAGGAGCAGCAGCTCCACACACCCTCCGCCCTTCCTGCAGGATTGACAACACTCTGATTAGAACACATCAGCAGGCATTCTGCCACCACAAAACTGCCCACTGACGTGATTTCACAAGGCTGCATTTGAACAGTAATATTGCAAAATATGTTACATTTGAAATGAAATGGTTAATTGTATCAAACATTTGACCAGTATTGTATATAACAGTTCGCTGTATTGAAATATTGCTAAATATTATGCATTAGCAAACTACACATTTTCAGTCTAGCCGAGTACTGGACAAATAGTCAACCATCATGGCCCATACCTTAAGAGCATTCAGCACTATGTTAGTCCCTGGCTTTTTGAATATCGTACACACACACAAAAAAAGATCTTTCTTAAAATGGCAAGCTCTAATTTGATTGGCTGGCTTTGAAAATAACATAAACCGCTTGTTCACTACTCCAACATGAATTCGCCTCATCTCATGCTTGCATTCATGTAACTCCTAATGGGGATGGCTCACTCCTCAGCACCAGCTACGACTGACACAATTAAGTTCAAACCATCTTTTGTCCTCTTACTATCAGATTATACTCATACTGAAGTCTTCCCTCCGGCTGACAACAACATTTGGTTCGTTCGTCACAGTTACACATTCAAGTGCAGCGTTAGCCAGGGTTTAGGAGATGTTATATTCGATTAGCCCACAATGTGTTTAATTGCTAATTGGCACAGCAGCTAATTGGGTTTTGGGTTGTTTTGAAAGTAATTCATGTAAAATGAGCTGATTAAAGCTGGTGTTTATTGATCCTTTTTGCCATAAATTAGCCAATGCTTTCATCCACATCAACATGCAAATTAGATTTAAAAAAAAAATCATTTACATTGCAATTTGTACATTTTGTTGTGTTTTGAAGTACCTCATTTCAAATTGGATTCAAAATCAGGTATTATACTGGAAATAAACTCAATTCTGTTCAGTTCTGAATGACACACAACCCACACTGATGTAAGAAGTACCAAAACGTTTCTAAGAATGAACTAGTACAGATGATATTTCATATTTTATATTAATAAGTTGGTAAGTGTATCAGTAGTCAGATGCTTACAAATTAGGCACTTGACTAGAGTTCATTCCACCCTCGAGGGGATCAGCATTTCTGTTTGCATTAGCCATGTAAAATTGATTACTTTATTTTTACATGTTCTCATGTAGTTGTTAGTTTTTCAGTGCTAATGAATACTTTATAAGTCACTTGTACCACACGATGTTCTCATGAACCCCAGAAAATGTCTGCTCAGCAAACACACTCAAGAGTAGGAAGAATTTACTAAAATATTAATAGTGCTTTTTTTTCATGGAAAAGTTGAAAAGAGAGAGTTTTTGGATTTGTCAGATTATATTGCATAAAGAACTTAATGGCACAAATCTTTTTTATACTGAGAAGTACTGAAGAACTATTGTTTTTGTAATAGAAAAAGAAGAAGCTTTTTATGTTTCCAATAACCCCATATTCATCCATTATTCATTATTTATATATATATATATATATAAACTATAATTTACTTCTTTCTTTGATATATTTATGTATTTATTTAAAGCAGAATATTCCTCACAGGTAGCATATATTTGTTGAGACAGTGCATGGCAGATAGTGGTGCAGCACCCAGCTGTCTGATTCATGTGCTGTAATTTTAATCAGCCCCTGTACTAAAGAGCTGCCTGTAGACCTTGAATTATTTGCAGTCTCGCCTGGGGCGTTTCTCATTTCCAGAGAGGAGCAGATTGAGGAAAGTAATGGTGCGCGTGCTCTTAAACTGAACAGGAATCTCTTAATCCACACAAGCCAATAGAGGCTACAGCAGCTAGCAGCCCATTGCTCAAGTGTCAAGCACCGCACAGAGCTCCATTTCTCTCTTGCCCTCACTTCTCTGTTTTTCTTTGTGCTTTCTCTATTTTCTCCCCATTTAGCAGTCCTCCACAGCAGACCTGATGATCAGGAGCATCCTCCTGAAGCATGCTGGGAAATATGGCTGCCGTGCTCAGACGAGTGCAGACAGCATGCTTGCAGAAGCTGAGCTGCTTGTTAGAGGTGAGTGCGCCAAAAACAAGCTTTTGGTAAGTTGCAGTTCATACCGAAAAACTGTGATTACAGCCGTTTACAAATAACATGAAATCAAATTTGACCCTGTTGACTTTCTGTATAAATTTCCCCTTGTTTTATTGATTCATGATTTATTTCTCTGCATTATTCAAAAGAAACAGGTGTTTGTTTTCTGAATGTTTAATCTCAACATTATCCAGTTAAGAAATATTTTATTTTCCAATTATTTTACCAAGGTTGTGTAAATATTACACATTGACTTTATACAGTTCAGTCATTTCTCGATAGTTCAAATCTGTAAAAAAAAAAAAAAATGTTTAAATGTTTTTTTTATGGTAATTCATTAAAGTGTAATAACTTTATGTGACTCTAAAATTGGTTTTCAACCAGAGGGGCCTAGAAAACGTCCAAGGGGGTCACTTAATTAAAACGCTAAATCACAAAGAATAATATGGAGCCAAAAGAGTCTCAATAAAGATAAATGCACACACTACATTCACATATGCACACACAGGATTCATACATGCACACACATGATTCATAAATACACACACAGGATACACAAATGTGCACAAAATTTACATATGCACACACAAAATTTAAAAAGCACAGAAGATTCACAAATGCATACAAAATTCAGAAATGCACACAAAATTCAGAAATACACACACAATTTTGAAATGCAAACAACATTTACAAATGCACTCAAGATTCACAGGCAGGGGCGTAGCACCAAATTTTGGGCCCTGGGTACAAACCATCTTGCTGGGCCCCCTTACCAAATACCATAGTGATACCAATGGGTGGGATATTTTGAAGAAAGTCGGTAACCAAACGACTGATGGACCCCATTGACTTTCATAGTAGGAAAAAAAAAATACTATGGAAGTCAATGAGGACCAGCAACTGTTTAATTGCCAACCTTCTTTAAATTATCTTCTTTTGTGTTTAGCAGGAGAAAGGAAACCATACAGGTTTGGAACAACTTGAGGGAGAGTAAATGATGACAGAATTTTAATTTTTGGGTGAACTGCCCCTTTAAAGTTTAAATGTGTACAATAACAATGTACCCATTTTGCTTATTTCCTCTTAACACTTAATTACTAATTACTAAGTGTTAAAACAGGCAATTCCGCTAAAAGCTCACCTTGTCTTACTATCACATCCACCTCAATGTCACTGCTTTCACCTGGTCATGATGAGGGGCCTGCTGCTGCAGGGTCTGAAACTGAAATATATGGCTTCAAATGGTTGCTAAAATATCCTTTATTGTCATAATACCTTTTTTAAAGTGTAGGCTAAGTACAAGTTAATTGCTGATTAATTGTCTGTTTAAAATAAATGCAGACTATAGAATCACAGGGTACACTAACCACCAAACTAGACATTCAGTCTTTACGTTTTAAAATAAGTAATTTTCAATCATTAAGATGTGCATTAAACTGATAACAATCATGACAATGCGGTAAAATAGGCGCTAACGATCTGTGTTTTCGCGCGTGTTAGATTTTGACAATGGAGGGAAATATACAGTGTTTTCATGTAAACTTCTGACTCTGGGGACAACTCCTCCAAGAGTAGATATTTATGTTAAAACAATGTCAATGCTCGATTATGCATTTGGAGCTCACCTTTCTTTTCAAAAAACTGAGTGAGCAACTGCTTGCCCTCATTTGCCTTTCTCTCTTTAATCTTCGTTTTTGAGCCCCTGATTTTCCTTTCTTAAGGAAAGACATGACTCTTCCCCTGTCTTCTTAGATCATATCACGGCTAACTCCAGCTCCTGTTTTATTTTACTGTCTATGCTCCTGTCTCATTAACTGATTCACCGCTGGTCCGCAGCTGAAGCACCTGAACTGCGGGTCGTACCATTTACATTGATTCGAGAGGGGTGGTGGGGCCCTGCACAGAATGAAAATGACTTTGTTATACCAAACCAGTGCCTAACTACAAGTTTAGTTTTGCACAGGAGCTTTTTTATTTGTACATAAATGCTATACAAATGTTAGTGCATGTATATGTATGTATAGAAAACTGACTTTTAAGGCCACCCCCCCCCCCCCCCCCCTTGCCTCGGGCCCTGGGTACTCGGTACCCTTTACCCCCAGTCCGATGCCCCTGTGCACAGGACAAGATTCAGAAATGTATTTCTAATGCACACACACATATATCTTGATTTACAAACTGCTTGCGGTCTGTGAACTTCACTGCATTTGTGTGTGAATTTTGAGACTCCTCTGACTTGGCTCTACACACACACAAATGCATGGAATGATCAGCAACCAATCAGATGTCTCCCTTCTTTTAGCCAATCACAAGAACGCACTCCACGTGGTTGTTTACTTATAAGCCAATCACATGAACGCGTTCACACAGCCTATTTATGAAATTGTATGGAAATACAGATGTTTATATTACAATTCAGGTTTATTTTTTATTATTTTTTACAAAATTTAAATTTAAAAATGTCTCAATACATATAGCCCAGACTGTGACTGCAGAAAAAAAGTTAACCATGGATTCATAAATTTGCAATAGGCAATTATTTCATTTTATTGAAATATTTTAATGAAAGTAAAAATTACACCTTTTTGAATATTTTAAGTATATCTAAATATTCTTTTGGATGCAATATAGAAGTCACTTTAATTATAATATTCGGTCCCTACATGAAGAGAGAGTCAGTGGTCCGCTGAGAGAGGAAAGTGACTCTCCGGCTGCGCAAAGTGAGTCGCCGCTGCGTGAGGAAAGGGAATCGTTCGCTCAACTTCGCTGGGTGAGGAAAGTGAATCGTTCGCTGAGGAAAGTGAGTCGTCCTCTGCGTGAGGAAAGTGAGTCGTTCACTGCGAGAGGAAAGTGACTCCCCGGCTGCGGAAAGTGGGTGTCCGGCTGCGCAAAGTGAGTCGCCGCTGCATGAGGTAAGTGAGTCGTTCGCTAAGGAAAGTGAGTCGTTCGCTGCGTGAGGAAAGTGAATCGTTCGCTGAGGAAAGTGAGTCGTTCGCTGATTGAGGAAAGTGAGTTGTTCGCTGAGGAAAGTGAGTCGTTCGCTGATTGGCTTATAGGTAAACAATCCCCCACGTGGGGTGCATACTTGTGATTGGCTCAAACAAGGGAGATATCTGATTGGTTGCAGATCATTCCCTGTTTAAAAAAAGGCGTTTGTGTGTCAAGCCAAGTCAGAGGAGTCTCAAAATTCACACACAAATGCAGTGAAGTTCACAGACCGCAAGCAGTTTGTAAATCAAGATATATGTGTGTGTGCATCAGAAATACATTTCTGAATCTTGTCCTGTGCATTTGTGAATCTTGAGTGCATTTGTAAATGTTGTTTGCATTTCTGAATTGTGTGTGCATTTCTGAATTTAGTGTGCATTTCTGAATTTTGTAAGCATTTGTGAATCTTCTGTGCTTTTTAAATTTTGTGTGTGCATTTGTGAATTTTGTGCGCATTTGTGTATCCTCTGTGTGTATTTATGAATTATGTGTGTGCATGTATGAATCCTGTGTGTGCATATGTGAATGTAGTGTGTGCATTTATCTTTATTGATACTCTTTTGGCTCCATAGAATTAAGATGTTAACTGAAGTAACATATATTTTTGCCCTCAATAACTATTTTCATTGAAAATTATTCGGAATCAAAATCTTGAATATTATAGAATATCATAATATAAAATATTACAGAAAAAAATCATGATTAATTCATTAAATATCAACAATCCTAGCTTCTGTTAATTAAAAAAGTTTGAGAACAAGGCCTTTGAAACAGGAAGGTTGACAACCACTACTTAAGACTTAAAATACTTTTATTTCTTGCTGCATATTAATGTTAACAAATGATTAACTATAAATATTCGTAACTAAATATACTGTTTTCTTGGAGCCGGATCACCTTATGGTTGCTAACTAATTGTAAATGTTGTTTTATATTTAACGAAGAGCTTCTGCACTTTATAATCACAAGTAATTTCCTCCTATAAGAAGTTACAGCTTTTTAATTAATAAACAGCTTCTATTAACAGCGTTATTCTTCTACAAAACCTCACTTCCAGTCATTAACATATCTGTGCCTCAAAAGTCCTTGGCATACAAAGAAATGTATTGTCTGCACTAGCTGACCTTCAGCCACTTGTGTTTATAATGTTGGCCGAACCGCTTCCATATGTGCACTGCTTCCTTTCAGACAAGAAAATCCTAGTGTGGTCTCCATCCAAACGTAAAACAGAAACCTCTTCTGCTGCTGCCATGGTGAATGCGCCATGCATATTATTATCCTCAATTGCAAAGGCACCCTTCAGTCCAACCTTTTAACACATCTCTTTTCAAACTACACAGAATATTGACTTTCATTAGACAAAGCAGCTGTCAGCCTCCCTGTTACAACTCTTTCCTCTTCAGCCAGTCGTTGATTCGGAAGGCTGAGAAATGTGCATAAAAACACAGTTTAAGACAGATAAACCTTTCACCATTCAACCATGCCTAAGAGACAGACTACACATAATAGACAAGAAGAGGAAAGAGAGTGAGTTCTTTAATCAGTGTGAAATCCAGATATCATTCCATGCTCAAGAAAGTCTTTTTAGAGATTGAGTGGAATTGAATTCTACATGTATACACATACACAACATTTCTTGACATCTCAGTCATTAGTCTCAGCCTCAAACGTCACGCCTACGGTCCGTCTGATAAATATGGGACACAAAAGTGGAAACACTTCAGGAGTTTCAAGTCGTCATCAAATTGGTTGAACTATATAGGATTTCCGGGAGATGTTTTTTGAAAGAAGAATCTCACCAAGGCAGCATTTATTTGAGATATAAAAAAACAAACAAAAAAAAACAAAAACAAAGGAGTATTGGCTGCTGAAAATTTAACTTTGCCATTACAGAACTCATTAACAGATACTTTAAAATACATTAAAAAAGAAAATAGTTCTTCCAACATGTTGCTATTTCACAGTATCACCGTTTTAGTTTTGATTAAATATCAATATTTACAGTAATCAAATGGATGCACTCTTAGTGAGCAGAAAGTGCATCTTTGAAAAATAGCATAATGTGCATGAAAACTCTAGTAAAAATGTTTGTATATTTAAAATACATTTATGCCATACTAAATATAGTTCAAATCTATTTACATATTTACTGATATTTCGCTCTAAACTTACAGTATATAATTATAATTAAACTTTATCTGGTGCACTACTTGTGCACAATGCACATTTCTTAATATTAAGCCTTAAATGTGTTTAAATGTAAGTATTAATTAGGATTGTATGATCTTTGTATAATTTTGGTCTTTAAATGGAAGATATTTAAAGTGTACCTAAAGTACACTTTCCAATTCCACTTTAGCACAATCCGATATACTTCAGTAGATCTTCAGTTGAAGGTCAGAACTACTTCCACACAATTAAAGTGCATTAAGTACAAAATTAGTTGTTACAATTTCGCAGACTTTAAGTTTACCAGTTCAGTTTACCAAAAGTACAATTCCAGTGTATTTTTCTTAAGCACCTAATATAATGTATTTGTAGTATACTTGGCTTGAAATAAATGTATTTCAGATATATCTTAATATATTTATTTTTCACTTTTTCACTGCTAGCAGCACTGTGAGACTTTTTTATAAGACTTTATAATGGCATGTGCTATGTAAGGCCCTTGACAGTTTTAAAAATGTACAGTTATTGTTTTCTTTCAATAGTTTTCTTTCTCAGAAATATGTTTTTTCTTCTTCTTCTTCTTCTGCTAAACAATCTGTACAATGTGAAACAACAGTACAATCCATTGAACACATCGTACTTCTGTCCTTCACAGTTTCATTTTCAATCCTGTCAGAATTAAAATTTTACTATGATACATTATTTAAAAGTTTTGACCAGTAATGTACATTAACTGACGCACCTGTAGATAATAATAGTGATAAAATCCTTTTGAATACTGAGAAACATGGTCCACACAATCAGTGGATAATCAGGGTAAAGAAGTCCAGATGTTATTATTAAATCACTGGAAGAAATAATCATAAGTAAAAAATGAATAAATAAATAAATAAGTAAAGTCTGTTACATGTATCCTTCAGTTTAGTTTGACTCAGTGGTGGCTTTTGTTTCCAGGCCCTCCTGGACCTCCTGGAGTGGTGATTGTAGAGGAGATCACAGATACCACGGCGACGTTGTCATGGAGCCATGGAGTTGACAATCACAGTCCAATCACCACCTACAATGTACAGGCACGAAGCCCAGTCTCTTTGGGCTGGCAAACAGTAAAAACCGGTAATCGCTTACATACACATTAATGTCACAGTGTGTGTGTGTGTTAAAGTGATGCAAGTTACGAGCAGTTCAGATTTTATTCAAACAATCTAATAAACAATTCAAGTCAAGTTTAGTGCTCTTTTTACAATACAAATCGTTGCAAAACAAGTTTACAGAAAATTGAGTTTCTACAATATTTAGTAGTAGCTTATCAGTGGTGACTGTTAGTTTATGTACATATGGCAGAAATGTATCATAATCAAACAGATGATGAACACTATTAACAGCAATTTTTTATATGATGCAATCAAACATCTCAGGTGTTCTGGATCCAGACTGAAGCTTGTTTAAATCCTAGTTACCACGGGATCTCAATCCTGTGGCAGAAACAGAGAAACAAATAGAGACACAATTAGCATAGCTTTTGTTCCAACAAAGTAAAATTAATTTGTTTAAACCAAGCTGAAAAATAATAATGTGCATTTGATCAGATTTAACTGCAGTTCAAGATTATGAGATGCATTATTTGAATTGCTGGCCAAAACGATGTGTCTTTAATCTAGATTTAATGAGAGTGTGTCTGAACCCCGAAAGCTAGCAGGAAGGCTATTCTAGAGTTTGGGAGCCAAATGCGAAATGGCTTTACCGACTTTAGTGGACCTTAGTGCTATCCTAGGTACTACCAAAAGTCCAGAAGTTTTGTGACCTTAGGGAGCGTGATGTATTGTAGCATTGTAGAAGCATTGTTTTGGACCAGTAAGTAATATCTCTGTCTTATCAGAATTTAGTAGGAGAAAATTAGTGGTCATCCAATCTTAAAAATTTTTAATACACTCTGTTAGCTTAGTTAATTTAGAAGATTCATCTGATTTTGTTGAGATATATTGTTGAGTTATCATCAGCATAACAGTGGAAACTAATCCCATATTTTCTTATAATATTACCAAGGGGCAACATGTATATTAAAAATAGCAGAGGGCCTAGGACAGATCCTTGTGACACCCCATATTGTACTGGTGATAACTGAGATGACTTTTTTTTTTTTAAATAAACAGAGTGGTAGTGATCGGACAGGTAGGATCTAAACTATCTTAGAGCCTGCCCTTGAATACCTGTATAGTTTTGTAATCGATTTATGAGTATGTCATGATCTATAGTGTTGAACATGCAGCCTTGGTCTGATGCTAGAAGCAAGTAATTTGTACTTTTAACAAATGTAATTTCTGTGCTATGGTGGGGCCTGACACCTAACTGAAATTGACGATCATTGTTATATTGTATGTGATATATAGCAGTCATTATGCAGTCTTCAGTGTCATCAAAAATCATTCTAATATGGATTTGTTTCTCAAGAAACATTTCATATTATCATTTTTTTTAATAGTTCTACTCAGCAAGGAGAAATAAATGCTGTTCTTTTTATTTATCAAGGAGTCTTGAAATGTACTATAAAAATGTACTATGGTTCCATGAAGAAAAAAAAAACAATACTCACAATTATCACAATAATTCTGTTTTACTATAGTTTTATTTAATAAATGCAGCCTTGAGCATAAAAGCTCAAGATCACAAGATACTTCTTTCAAAATAATTGAATACACTGTATATAATTCCGTATGGGTTAGTATTGGACCCATATTGAACTTACATCAAATTCAATGTGAAATGTAAAGTTTTAATGTTCACTGACTGTCAAATTCTCCTATATTTCTTGTAATATAAGATCTCTCTTCAAACCTTTGGCTTTCAGCATATGACTGCTAACAGTGTCACTGAATGCAGACTCAAGCACTGGGAGTTGACTTTTCCTCCCATCTGTTTGTAAGGATGTGTGACAAGAGCCCAGTGGGCCTCAAATTAAATGTCTGTTTTGCTTTTTTAAATGTCACTGGCTGAAATCTGATGGCAAATTAATCTGAAGGTCATTAGTAGGTTAAACTTACCATCATTTTGAATTGCGTGATTCTCATGAGTCATACCGTTATCTCAAAATTTAATAAAACAAAAGACATTTTACATAAAGAACATACTATCGTTATACTATATATATATATATATATATATATATATATATATATATATATATATATATATATATATAATCTAGACACATTCCTGACATGATTTTTGAAATTCACCCAATTATCTAGCTCAGATTTTTTAGTAATTTGTCAGATAAACAAGATTCATAATTTAGTTTTTTAGTTTTTTTTTTTTATTGCTATCAGGAGTTATAGCTTTATTTTGGGAACCTTGACTGTAACATCACTTGTAATTATCTGCTATTATCCAAAGGCAACAGCTTTTTGTGTCATCTTTTCAAACATTAGCAGTCTGAGTTGGATAATAGCTAAATTTTATGCAATGATGTCAACTTTTTAAGGATGAATCATTCTTTTCAGTTTGAACATTCCACAGGAATGACAGTAAGACAGATAAGGCACAATTATTGTGTACACAATGCTGTAAGTACTGAACCAAGAGGGAGAAAAGAAAACCTTTACTTTGGAGTGTTTAAACACCGCTACCACTTCATGTTTTTTACTCTGCATCCCTCTTCAAAGTCATTCATTTCCAATAAGAGATTTGAGGCGACATGAGCAACAAAGACCATTGGGTATGCAACAAACTTTAGCAGCGTTTGACTTTTGTAATTACACAGTGACTCAGTGTGTTGTAGAGTTCAGACAGCAAATTCGTACTAGTATGCTAAATAATTTACTTTAAAAGAGTATACTTTCGTGCAAACTTAATGTTTCCAAACACCTTTTAACCCACTTAAGTAGAACTCTTTAACACACATCACAAGCACATCTTTTTATTTAATGTCTTTATTATTTGTATTGTCTTTAAAGGGGTCATGAACTGCCTTTTTTATTTATTTATGTTTTTATTTTGTACTGTTCTCTGAGGTCCACTTATAATGTTATCAATATGTTTACATCAAAAATCATAATAGTTTAGAAGTCTTATTTTTAACCCCCCTCATCAGAATGCTCTGTTTGAAGGGGCGTGGCAGATTGTAGACTTAGTAGTAAACACCCACTGCTATGATTGGCTAGCAGTTGTGCATGTTTGACAGCATTCATCTGAAAATCCTGCGTGGAATTGTGCCTTGTTTGTAAACGAATCTGAGGTAAAAATGAAGTGAACAATGTACCAAGATCTTACTGATGTGGCGTGGAACTTTATTTTTTGAAAAAAAAATAAAGGTTATCAAATAAAGTTTATTGTTTAGTTTCTGCATAGACTTGAGTTTGCCTCTCTCATTGTTTACACATGAGTGAATCAGTGGGCGGGGCTACACAGGCATTGATTTAGAAGCAGGTGTTGATCTTCTTCTGCAGGGATGGGCTATAGTCATACTCATAGGCGTAATTTGCCGGTGGGACAGGTGGGACATGTCCCCACCACTTTGTGCAAGGGTCGATATTGTCCTTACCACTTTTTGAAAGTAATTGAAAATATCTTGCGGAGTGTAGGCTATGTATTAAAGTGAAAATAAGATCAACAAATCCTTCTTCATAATCAAATTAGTGTGATAAAAACAATAACAACAACAAAAACATTTTACTCCTTATGCATGCATAACTCGTTCAGTGCAATAACAACGTGATTTAGAGTTGTCGCACTTTTTGTTTGTCATTATAGCATTTTATTTTTTAAAAATTGAGCATTTCCTTGTGCTAAATACGCCTCCCCTACAGATTTTTCTATTCAACTATTTCAAGTTTTATTAAATTGATTAATTTAATAATATGTTAACCATACTTTAATAGGCTATATGCATTCTGCGCTCAAGCTTAGAAATAATAATAACCTGTTTTGGTTATATTTAGGCTATTAAGTGCAGGTCTCCAGACTGCGACTGGCTCAATTTTGTGAACGGTCGCACTATCACGACCTCTGCATTGTTCAATGCATAAAAGCTGCCATTTATGTTACATATGAGAAACATCAAAGGACAACTCCTTTGAACTGGGCAGCACTTCGAATGTAGAGCCTGGTTTGTACTCGTGAAGGTGCGCGTGGCAAAAATTATGATAATATTGATGATTTTCATGCTAAAGTAAAGTAAGACCACTTCTTAAACCAGAGAAGGTGAACACCTTTTTGTTCTATTTTTTTACCTCACGTTATTCTATGGAGGCTCTTTTTTATTATTATATTTTTATTAGTCATTAAGCTTTTTAGCCTAATACAGCATGTGTAGGCATATTCCATGCCTCATCTTATTTGTTTTTGTTAGTAAACGTTTTGTAAGCTAGTTTGTCATTGAATCTTACTGTTTTATTGTTGTTGTGCATTTTAATTAAAAATAACAATGAAACCATCTTTTTTTTTTCCTTAAAATGTGAAAGGTGTATAGATGTAAGCAAAACAGACAATTATCTTTTTATGTAAAACAAATCGAAATTGAAAGTGAAAGCATCCGAAGCCAGGCTTATAATATAGAAAAAGAGAACCTCCCATTCGCAAAATTAAAATCCCAAATAACACTACTGATGAAAAAGAATGTGTTGAATGAAAACCACTTTCTTTTCCATATAACTATAAACAATGATAAAAGTTAATCAGCATGCATTACAGCGGTTCTCAGTTCCTGTCCTAGCGCCCCCTGCTCTGCACATTTTGTATGTTTCTCTCATGGCTTCAGATGTTTGTTCTATTTGAATGTAAGTGCCCTGCGAAGCGGACATCACAGGATATTCCGCCATGATTCCAGCGATTGAAGCAAACGAAAATGTTCCATTTAAAATGCATTGAAGTGTGCGAGGGGTGAATTTAATATTTACCGAGGTAGCCTATATGATGTCAGACTTGTCCATGTTGATCAGCAGAAATCTGTGAAGTAATTTTCAGAAGTGAATTAATCTTCAACAGTTTTCCCCTGCTCAGGGAGTAGGGAGCAATGAACACTGTGTAGAGACCATGTCAGTGGGAACACAGTTCATGCACAGAGCTCACTTCTAACAAGCTGATTATCTGAATCAGGTTTGTTAACAAAGAGAGATATTCCAATAAAGTGGAACATTCCACCAAATGTAGTTTTGTCGGATCGGCTTTAATATAAGCTGTTATAGGTTTTTGGAAACGCAGTTTTGTAAGTCTGCTGTATCCGGACTGTAGTCCAGACTTTGAGAAGCACTGTTGCAGAGTGACAGAGTGAATCAAGCTCCTTTGTTTGGTAATCTGATGGGTGAGTCTGGATTTTGTGGTTGCTCTGAAGACATTAACTGCCTGATTGAAATGTACCAAATGTGATGTGTGGTTGAAGAGGGATATGGGGCTGTTTTGTCAGGGGATGGGCAGGGGACATGGAAGGTCCTTTTCTATCTCCGGTGAACAAATCAAGGTCCATAAAGCCATGGTTAGATGAGTTTGGTGTTGAAAACCTTGACTAGCCCTCACAAAACCCTGACCTCAACGCCATTAAACAACTTTGGGATTAAGTGGAATGAAAATTAAGAGCCAGATCTTCTTGTCCAACAACAGTGCATGACCTCACAAACGCTTTACAAATGGGCAAAAAATCACCAGAAATACTCCAAAATCTTGTGCAAAGCCTTGAAATAAGAGTGAAAGTTGTTAGACTGTAGCTGCAGATGACAGACTCCATATTAATGTTTATGTACTGTATTTATGCAGTGTTATTAAAGTCCCTGTTGATGTAATGGTAAGATGGTGTAGACACATCTTTATATGTAATTATACCCCTAATGTCTTTAAAATATAGTCAACTTAGGTAAATATACTATGCCATTTGTACTTAACTTCTATACTGTACTGTATATACTGTATTTGTGTATGTTACTTACATTTCTTAAGCCACTTATTATTATTTATTTATTATTTTTGCACCTGTAAGGACTCTCATACTGTACAATTTTTTCAAAAAGAGCCAGTGGCAATATGAATGTAGTTTTTGGCATGCCAGAAAGGCACACTACAACTACAAATGAAAAACTCAGAGGAATGCAAAGGCAATCAAGGCATGTGTGGTCAAAGAGGGACAGAAAAAAAAAAAAACGGAAAAACCTAAAGCATAAAAGTATAGAGAGGCTGAGGAAGAGAAACGGTGAGATAAGGTGGGGTAAGCCAGAGGCGGGAAAGAGAGAAATTATGTGGAGAGCACCTGGGAGTTTATCATCTCACAGTCTCACTCCTGGAGTGAGACTCTGGTCCCACAGGTTATGTACAGCCGTTAACTGTAGACAGAAGATAGCCCAGAGGTTTGGTCCGAAGCCAAGTGTGTGTCTGGACTGAAATGAGGTGTGTGGAAAGAGGAGCCAGTCTTCTGGGCAAACATAATCTTGTGTCTGGTGTCTCTTATGTATTGATTTGAGCAAATGACAGAGAGATCAAAATCTCAAATTTGCTTTACTAGAAGCGATGGAAACATTTTTCAATCTCTTATTCTTATTCTTTTAAAAATAGTACTTAGTATGGAAATAATATACTTTAAAACAATATACTCAAGTCCAAACTGAATACAATGTTTTTATTCTCTTTAGCTCCATGCTAAATTAAATAAAATAAAATCTATTATAGCGTAAATGTATGTTAAATGCATTTAACTGAGTGCAATTTTGACCCAAAAATGAAGTTTGTGTCATTAATTGCTCAACCCTAATGTCGTTCCAAACCCATTCTTCATTCATCTTTGGAACACAAATTAAGATATTTATGATGAAACCTTCCATAGAGAGCGAGGGTCCTACCATGATCAAGACACAGGAACGTAGTAAGGACGTCTTTAAATGGTCTATGTGACATCAGTGGTTCAACCGTAATTTTATGAAGCTACTTGGGTGAACTAACCCTTTAAATATTACATAAGGACATCCTTATACGTACTATTAGTAATGACATAAGTTGTAATATTGAATAACACTCTTGATAAGTGAATGTACTAATCAGTGTACATCCTTAAATTTTTATAAAAGATAAGTAAAATATAAAAGTTATGTATTAAAGTATACTTTAAAGTAAAGACTTTATTAGGGCTTTTTTTTTTTGCGTGCAGTGTATATTACAGTATATGTAAGTATTTTCATTAATTTTTATTTTATTTTTTAAGTACACTAGAAGTGCACATTTAATACAGTTAAGCACACTTCTTTTTAACAAGGGCATGGCCATCAAAATTCTGAGTTTTTAGAAAGCAGCTGTGACAGGTATTGCTGTTGAAATTGTTCTTTAAATCAGAAGCATTTTGTATTCATCGTTGTTGCAGAAATGTAATGCTTTGTTCTTAGCTGGTTAAAAAAAAGAAAAACCCAGTATTGACTTTTTATGTTGTTCAAAATCGATCTATGATGTTAGAAAACTAGATGTTGGCTCCGTTCCTCAGCTTAGCGAGCAGAAGCATGTGGAGCATCATAAGAGCACTCGATGCAAAGGCTGTTAGAAAACATAGGCAGCATAATTGTTTATTCTGGCTAAATAATAATCATGGCATGTGTTTATGCTTATAGGACATCATAATGACATGCTAATGGAAAACATTTGCACTGTTCCAAATCAGTCACTTGTAAAGTTGCATTTGAGTTTGGCTGCTGTCTTAGAAGTACAGTAGAGAACAGAAAGAAAAAGAAAGAAAAAAAAACAATTCTAAAAGAAAAAAAATCATGGATCGTGTTATATTTGGAGAATTTAACATATTAAAACTTATCTCTCCAATTTAAGGTGCCACCACTAATGTAAAAAGTTTAATTCTTATTACTCTAATACTCATAATAATAATAATTATTATTATTAGTAGTAGTAGTAGTAGTAGTAGTAGTAAAATTATTTCATGTGTTTCTTGTATTGAATTACTTTGTTTGTTTGTTTGTTTGTTTTATTACAACTTAAACTTTACTAAAAAAAAAAAAAACATGTTCACATTACCGTAATAAGACATTTTTGGTGGGGGGGGGGGGGGGTTATCAGAATGTGTAATTCTCTCTCTCTCTCTCTCTCTCTCTCTCTCTACCTTCCTCTCTATACGTATGTATTTGTATTTCACTATTTGTATTGTTTGTGTTGTGTGTATCTGTGTGTGTGTGTGTAGCTCAAGCATACTATATCACTCAACATTACTTTGAAAAGCCTCCAGTCTACAGTGATTTAATCTCAGTAGTTGTCAAATCTTAAATCTTTGCTTGTTTTTTAAGCTATATTGATTCCTCACTTGTTTTGGTACCTCTCCGCTGTGCTCCACATCCCCCTCAGATCCAGAGCCGGTGACAGGAAACATGGAATCTGCCATGGCAGTGGAGCTCAACCCCTGGGTGGAGTATGAGTTTCGGGTGGTGGCCACGAATGGCATAGGAACAGGTGACCCGAGCGCCCCCTCGAGAGCGGTCCGCACTAAGGAAGCAGGTATCTGTCACTGGTTCATTCACCCATGAATATCACTGAGCTAAACACCCTCCAAAAGAAAGGAAATCTAAACAAACAGTCTTCTCTCAAGCCTCATTTATCCTCCACTTAGGGGGTGGGGGTGGGGGGTGATCATGTAGCTGTGTGTTGTGACACATTTTTACGACTGCCGTCACCCATCTGAACATCCAGGGTGACCCTGGTTCTATTTTAATTGGAGGAGAAGTGAAAAATAAGCTGCTTACATGAATTTAAACAAGTTTTTTTGTGTTTGAGCTGAAGCAGAAAGGCACTTGTGCCCTCAGGCAAAGAGGCTGGAGAATTCTCTATTTACGGAGAACAAAACCCTTTGCTTCAAGAAACTTTGGTTCAAAAAAACATTCAGCAGGCCTGACCGATTACGCAGCAACAAAATACGAATACAATGACAGCTACTTTTTTATCATTATTTAAAGTTGATTGAATTACTGTAGTTTGTCATCATATGCCACCATTCATTTGTTTGTTTCTTAAAGGAATAGTTCTTTCATTATTTACTCTCCCTCATGCCAAAACCGATGTGCTGTTATTTTTAGCCATGGAGCCCTAAAACAAGAAATTTCTGAAGAATCTACACAGAGTATGTTAAATGTACAGTGAGTGGTGCTAAAAGTGTGTTTTTCATTACATTGGTTGTTGTAGAGTATTGTGGCAGTTTGGAAATGATATGTCCAGTGATTGGCACTGATAAAGTAAATGTTCCATTTTGTAATTTTTTTTTTTTTTTTTTTTAAATACGCCGCCTACACTAAACTTGAATCTAATTGACAGAGTTAACAAGCCTTTGTCTGTTAAATGCCTAAATATAATGTGAACGTTAAGTATTGTGCAAATGGAACTGCATAAAAATAATCATAATTTGTGTGAAAATGAATAAAAGTCGATGGTGTTTACCTACTGTCATTAATATTCAGTTTCATCTAGGAACTGCAGTAAACTGTATGTGTATGTAGGTATGTTGCTGGATTTAAAAATGAATAAATAAATGTATATAGAAACAAGTTTTTTCCCATGAGCCTTAGTTAATTTATTATCCCACAAAATAACGCCTTTGTAATTACGGATTTGTTTACATGAGTAATTGAGTAAATAAGTGATAACTTATAAATAATTATAGAATAATTATAGTATTTTACAGTTTTGGTTTAACTATTCCCATTTCGTTTTTTGTTAATTATTTCCTATGCTTGTTTGTGAGACTAAAGCTGTCAGGTGTGTTTAGTGAGTGCTATACTGTTTCTTGAATTAGTAATTCATGGTTGTGGTTTTGAGAGTTACATTCATTAATCATTAGTAGTCATTCGCAAGTAATGCACCACTCGCATTTTTGCATAGAGGTTTTAGCTACTAAAAGCTAATACTTTAATGCATTATTACATTGCAGTATTTCTGTGTCTGCAGTTCCGTCAGTAGCCCCAGCCAACGTGAGAGGGGGGAACGGCCGCAGGCATGAGCTGGTCATATCCTGGGAGGTAGGTTTGCACTCAGCATGCACAATGGACTCCCTACTGTGAACTCTTGCTATGCTAATGAATATGGCATAAAAGACTTGCAGTTCCTGGCCAAATAGATTCCCGCAGCTAATTGACTTTGAGCGTTCGTAATTGTATCCGGCTATAATTGCCACCATCGCAATTTGCCTATTGAAGGATTGCTACACTTATAGTCCCAAACCCTATAAGAACAGATGAATGACTATATTCTAAATGAAATTTTGTGCTTTGTGGGAATACTGTTGGAGGCAAAAAGGACTTCGAAGTGGTGCAGGTTTATTCCAGACCTGCTAGACACGTGTAATAGTTTGCAAGCCTTACTTCATTCAACTTATTAACATGATGTAGGCTTAATAGGAAAATGTAATATTTGAAAATGCTCACAAGTCGCTTATGCATATTCATTTATCTGTTCATGTGCAGATGTGTTGGTTTGTAACTTGAGTGTATGTCACCCAAAATTCTAATTTGAGTTTGTGTCTGTTACTTTTGCGATATGTGACATTTGGCAATTTTGGCACGTATTATGTAAAATGCTCTCCAAACATCTGAATATGCCTTCTTCACTACAATATTGTAGGTGATTTTTTTTTTTTTTTTTTGTAAGTAGGCAAATATTTGGTTGACCTAGTACAGGAGCAGTGAAGCAATTGAATTGGAAGTCAATGGCTACCAGTAACTTTTTGATTACCAACCTTCTTCAAAAGTATACTTCTGCATTATTAAGTTCTTAAACCTAAGTATAATATTGTAAAGTGTATTATTTACATAGAACTCTTTTTAAAAGTTTGCTAAAATATACTTCTTTTTCACAAAGGACTATCAAGTAGTAAAATAATACTGTTGCCTTATCTCACTTCATTCGTTTACATGCAAAATGAAAATACATATTCTTGCACAGTGCCAGGTTTGATGTCATTGACACCAAAACACAACTCAAATGTGTTGTAATCTAATTTGACACACCACTCATTTTCCAATATGTGGAATGGAGAATGAAATTTGAGAGCTGCAGCATAATGAATGGCTTCAGAAGACATATATTACACAGGTCATATACTGTTGAATATAATGTTATAATATTTTCTTTTTTGAAGCTTGACGGTTGTGGTCACTGCCTTTTATTATTTATAAAATATAAATAATGTTTGTCAAATGAGAGAGACATTCAATCTTCAAAGCGCTTGGATGTTTTTTTGAAATTCTGTTTGTTATCTGGAATTTTTAACCCTGCGGCAACATCTAGTCAGTTTTTCTGTTCTGTGTAAAGAGAATACTAGCATGCTAATGAAAAGAATCACCTTTGGTTTTGTGCACTGCTGTGAGGGGCGATATTGTGCACATAAACACACACACAAAAAAAGTGGTTTCGAGATGAAGCCAGTTAAACCTGCGATTAACTGGGGAATTGAGGAACAGATGTACGCTGAAGTGACGATATTCTTGCAGTTATTAAATACTCAGGCCCCGACTGTCACCAGGCAAATAACTTTCATATTAGCAGAACTGTACCTTAGTGAGAAATTAAATACGATAAGGCTCATTCCAGATGCAATGGAATATTTTTACCATGATGACTTTCTGAGTTTATAACCCCTTGAGGAGGTTATCACTGTAACTACAGAATAATCAGAGTTTTAATTTTGCTTTGGCAATGACAGTTCAATTATAAGCCCCTCATCGCATTCACAACATGCAGAATGTGTCTATACACTATAACGGTTTTTAGATGTTGCTTAGAGCTCTGAACACTTTGCGAGTATAGTGTTTGCCTGTTTTAAACACACGGGAGATTTCTCAAGTGTTAATTATTTGCTATGTCACTTTAAGGGATGTACTAGCAAGTATCCTGACAGGAGCTTCAGGTGCTATTTTGAGACACATAGTACATCATATTAAATTACATATCATTTAGCAGACGCTTTTAAACCAAAACGATTTGCAACGCATTAATTGGACTGTCCCCCCGGAGCCCGAGTGCTTTGCTCAAGGACATAATGGTGACTGAGCAGCTTTATGAATTTAATAATACTTCAGTTACCAAGTCTCCCATACCTGAATATAACCTTTTCTAGCACAGACACTTTACATTAACAATTAGAGTGCCACCATACTTAAACCGGTCAGTACTAACAAACACTAACAAGACCTGTTGACAATGTATGTTACTACATCTCATTTACACAACATTAAACTCTAAATGCAGGTAAATATCTGCACTGGGAAATGTATGAAACAATTTTTTATTTAGTTTTATTGGCCGGAAACTTTATGAATTCTAACAGCACATGGTTGTGAGAAAACAATATGGTTTAATGCTGTTATCAAATCACAAAGGCTGCAATGTAGTGATACATGTTGTTTTAAAAGTGAGTATTGGCCACTATTTTCAGTGTCTTGGAGCAACTCGGTTTGTTGGAAATGTTGTGACTGGATCCCCGCAGGCGTTGTGAGTTTGGGTCCATTATAGCATGCATTTAAAAAAATGCAACATGTTCCAACCATCTTCTCAAATGTTTCATGACAAATGTTCATAAATCTGTTGTCAACAAAAGAGAAGCTTTAAGGTCTACTTGCAGTTGTCTGCCAAAATAAAAACTATGTTTTAATGTTTGAAATAGAAAGTAAAACGGCCATTAAAATGAGTATTGTCATTTTACTGTTATATTTATTTATTGTATTTAATAGTTATAATGTTTTTTTTGTTTTTGTTTTACAATACAATGGTATAGTTGCTTCGTGCCCTTTCTTGAGTTGGTAAAATGCCCATTCATCTTGGGCACCACTCCACCTATGTATCCTCGGATACCTATCTAAACAGGGTATTGCTACTTGAGAACTTTTGAGACAGCTCTTTCAGCAAGCTTATGCGTAAGCTAGCGGTAGCCCCTGTGTGACAGGCAAGACTTGGTAGAAAATGCTAGGTTCTTAGCCGTATCCCTTTAAAGGAATCTTTCCTGATTCCAAGCCTTCAGCTCTACCCCGGGCCGAGGCCCTAACAGTTAAGTTGGGTATGTAGCTTAGGCCTTTGGCTGTAAGGGGTACTGTCACAGACAGCCATCTAAACGTCCCAGGGGCAACTCCCATGGAAATGGAGTTGGTACTTAGTGCTCGCCATGATTCTGGCCTGCACTCCCCTCAGCATGGCGGCGTGGGTATACAGTTCCCAATAGCAACAAGTTGGTGTTTTTTCAATGTATGCTTCAGACACGGGTCACAACGAGGTGTTCCCCAAAGCGACCCCTAGAGGACGCAGTATCTCGTTCCCTACTCAGGGAACCATGGTTACATTCACAACCTGAGACATTTCACCTAATCGCATGTTAATCTTGAGTACCTATGGATTAGTACTGCATCCTTCATATCTCCAATAAGTCTTTAGTTTTATCATATTTATAAAAGAAAAATAGAGCTTTCCGACTCTCTCCGGAAAAAGCCGAGCTCCTGCAGGCGTGCCGTCACTGAAATGACGAGAAAACACAAATGCACTTGCTACACTCCATTGCTACCCCGGAAAAACAAACTGCATTCACTGTTCATGTAACGTTGGGTTCTTCCCTCACATCCAAAAACACACTTATTTGGAGACATTCTCAAACAAATCCTGTTAAGCGATGCATACGATTTCCCGATGAAGCGTGTTGATGTGCGTGGTCTTGCTCTCCTCTGGTCAACGTGTGCATGGGCGCGCTTTTCCGAGAGAAATGCTCATATAAGGACTTCCACCATCGTCTACGTCATTAGATCCACGATCGAGAAAAAAAACAGGCGAAACTTGAACCAGCCTGGAAGTAAGATTTTCAGCATAGAATTTCTGTCATACGTCCAAATTATTTATTTTTTTAATTTTGGCCATGTTTAGCATGAAAATCCATCTCTTTAACACTGTGAACAACTCTGAATACATGAAACACCATTGTAGCCCCCTTTAAAGTATTGGTTGGCTGTATTAACTATCTTGAAAACATTTGAGAGTTTTGTGCACATTGTTTTGAGAAAATGATTTGCATGATTTGTAATTTTGTATAAAATGAATGGAAATGTACAATCGTTTAGGACAAAGTATTCAGATCACTGTGTTAACTGTTTTGAGAACAGTGACCTGAGTTTGGAGACGTGTCAAATCGATTGAGAAAAACTGTAATATTACAATAAATACAACTAGAAAATCAACTAGAACATAGGTCTTCAACCCTGTTTCTGGGGACCCACTGTCCTGCAAATGTTATTTCCAACCTGCTTTAGCACACATGGCCTGTGACTTTTCAAGTGATCTTGAAGACCTTGATTAGCTTATTCAGTTGCGTTTGATTAGGGTTGGAGCTGAACTCTGCAGAACAGTGGGTACCAAGGAGCAGGGTTGAAGACCTGTGAACTAGAAAATAGTTTTATATTCAAATCACAGTGACAAACAGCAGAATTTAACCTAATATTTCGCTATTAAAAAGTAAGCATTTATTTTTGAGGATGCATTTATCTGTGAAACATTTATTTTTGATTCCTCACGCAAGCAAACCCAAACTCAATTGAATCAAACTTCTCAATGCGACACAAGATTGATTATTGCCTCATATTAGTCTGCTGCAGCACAAATAAAATTGTATGTATTTTATAACCAAACTGGCCATTTTAAGAGGGAGTTTGGGTTAATTGTGATAAAACATTTATTTGTTTCTGTATGATACTGTCTTCATATAGAGTCACTTGAACTGTTACAGGTGTTATTCTTGACTACTGGGAGAACAGAAGGCTTGATTGTGATAATTCATGCAGGATTTAAGTCATATTATGCTGAATAGGAAATTCAAGAGTCACGCCTGTTAGTAAACAATCCCAGAAAACAGATTTTTTGAATGTAGCTTCCCTAATATTGTGGACAACGTTAATGTCTTCTTCTCTGGCACAGTCCCATTGAGCTCTATTTTAGCTCCACCCTGTTTGTCTAGGTCCCGATTAACCACTTTAGAACCACTGAATTGGCTCTGCATCTCCAATAAATACATGTGGATATGAGAAGATGCAGTGCTGCTTTGGCTTTCAGGGCACGTGAACTGGCTGCTGCGCTGCCTCTCCAATCATCTCTGGGTGGTTGTGGAAGACCAAGGCGCCTGGGCCGAGAGCTGCTTATTAAACAGGATAAATGACTAAACAGCTCGCCCCGTCTGCTCATTAGTGTCTGCAGAGAAAGAAAAAGTATTACGGGCACCAGGAGCAATGGACTGGACTATTACAGTTGCCCTACTTCCTATTCGATGCCTGCCGTGCGTGCCGATATCAGACCGCCAGCAGACCTCATTTGCACTGTGGGTGCCACTCCTTCGCCCAACAGCCTTTTTAGATGCATGTTCCACTTCATTTTGTAGCGGAACTGATTTTTTTCTTTTTTTAAATGGCCATTTATTCGTCGCCCCATGCAGAAAGGCTCAGCCAGCACCGATAATGTTGGTTCAAAGATTGTTAATTCAATTGCTAGAAACACTAGAGTGAGTTAATTACACTGCTTTGGCACTAAAAGTGTGTGCCGAAGTATTTAGTGTGAAGGTACAGTCTATTTTCTCCCATCGTCTGTCTGCATCTTATTTTGGGTGCTGCCGCCAAGGGACGTGATAATTTCAGAAGTGGTGGAAATCAGTCAAAATTTGGCGTGACGGACGGATTCCCTGCCAAAAAGAAAGGAGAGTACAGGTGTTTGTCAATTATTAAAATTGCCCAAGATTTAATTCTGCTGGCTTACATTTTAATTAAATTTCTATCTCCCTTAATAGATTCTATTAAATGCCTAGCAGGTGTCGCAGACAGGCTCTGATATCTCCCCCTCAGAAAAACACAGAGCAAGTGTCAAACCTCTTTTGAGAGAAGCAGCAAGGAAATTTGTTAGCAGCTGGACAGGCATAATCAACTTATGTGACCTTACAGAACAAGTATAATTTAGGTGGTTTAGTCTAGTCAAATGATAAAAAAATAAAAAAATAAATAAAAAAAAAACACTTGAGAATACACACCCTAATGAGCAAATGGTCTGCTAGAGAGTAGAGATGTAAGGAGAAGTGTTTTATAATTGCATGGTAATAATGCCAAGTGTGTGTAAGTGAAATCTTAAAGAATTCATAATTTGCTTACCTTAATTTTTAACTCCCAGAATGGCGAAAAAGTAGTCAGTACTACAATATTGTTGTGTCTCATGGTACTATACTAGCTAAGGTATAATGACATTAAATAATATATTCAAAACAGTATGATTCCTTTGTTATTGTGGATGTGTCTTCTTTGCTGTTTTTATTGCTATAATATATTATAATATTATTACAATTTATTATAATAAATTATTACAATTTAATCAATATTATTATACTTACTAAAGATATATAATTCTTATTCATTATTATTCAGGATAAATCTAGGATTTATTCACTTCACACAGCATTGCAATGCAGTTTTCACAGGAACTGAATGGAGAATTTTTTAAGCCAAAACTTACATTTGCAGTTTAACTTCATTAATAAAATTGAGCATTATTAATGATCTCAGATCTATCTAACTTTCACAGGAGGTGCTTGTGCTGTAGCTTTCGTAGCTCAGAATTTGATCTTTGGATTCCCATTTTGTTTCATTCTGAGTCACTCCCCTTACGAAAATAAAAGTTTATTCAAGTGTGCTATTAGTAAACTTATTTTAAACTAAAAATAGGAAAGTATACTTTCAGTCTACTTTTAATGTACTTCTCAAAAAATGTGCTTTATGTACTTCTCAGAAATATACTAAAAACTACAAGTATACTTAGAAAAAGTCTAAAGATAGTTGAGCTATACTTGTGCTCTGAGAATCCATGTTTTCATTGTTATACAGTAGGGGGCGCTATTACACATCTTCTGTAGAGAATTTCCAAAACCAGAAGTGCAGAAGAAACCTGAAAAACAACAGATGCTTCCACAAGGGGTAGTCAATGCTGCAAATTTTGGTATTGATCCGAAACCAAGTAAATAAAAGGCCAGTATCACCAATATCGATATCCGTGATACAGATACTGATATCGATACTGATACTTTTTCCTTTTAAATAATTAAGAATAACTAATGTTGATCACCTTACATCACATAATTTCTATGGATATTCTTTGCCTTTCTAAAAGGAATTTGCAAGCAGAGGAGCCCAGAATATGAAAGCAATTTGTGAAGTGTCATGTTAAGCATTTTCCTCCCATAGAAATAGTTATATATTTTTTTTTTTTTTTTTTTTTTTTTTCGTGGTTTAATGGTTGAAGACAGTGATACTGTATAAAAAGGCCAAATTCTGTAAATTTAATGGGTCTGGCTTCTATTCTCATCTGCTTTCAGCAATTTTTCAGCAATTTTTAGCTGTACAAAACAGTTTGTTTTGCTGATTGACATTGCAAACCAGTGTTTCTTACTATTTCTTATTATTTTCTCACATATTATTTTAATGTATTGTCTTCTAAACACACGGGTGGATAACACAAACAATTTTACTGTTTATTGCACATTACCGATGTGACGTCAAGAGTGACGGACTGAAAGGGAACGTCTCGGTTACATATGTAACCCTCATTCCCTAAAGGAAGGAACAGAGAGTCCCATCACCACAGCTACTGTACCACCGCTGAACGGCCAAGTCACCGGCTCGGCTCCTCGGTGAAAACCTGAGTGTGTGTTGCTCCAGCTGCCTAGTTATACTCGCACTGCGATAAGCAGAAGCTGGATGCAATGATCACATGCCTATGTGCATTAGCTCATTTAGTGTACACTCGAAGTGGATTGGTCTCTTGGTCATTACCAACATGAACTCTCTGTTACCTCCTTCAGGGAACAAGGGTAACATGCATAATCTGAGAGGTTTTAGAATAGTAAAATACTAAACTATATTGTGCAGCCAATGTGCAGAATTCACATCGAATTTTAAAAAGTGAAGGGTAGAAGGACTTCAAGCTAGAGCAGAGCATTAGCAGCGGTGATTTCCAGAGACAGCCATAATACCGCAGATTAATTGATATTTGATGCGTTATTCACAATGTCGTCACCCGTGCAGTTTATTTACTCGAGGGCCTCAACCAAGCACTTTGAAAAGACATTGACATGGTTCACAGAACAACGGCGAGCTGTGGCTGTATGAGTCTTGGATGTGTTGGATTAGCACATCTTTAATTGATGTGTTCAGGCTCACCATCAAAGCACTTGACATTCACAAGTGATGTGTTTCATTACAAGTGAAAATCTCCCCGATTCATTTGGGACTCTCTGACATTTTGATGTAATTCAGTGCCATTTAGTGTTGCTTCTTTCTCTGAACCAACATAACAAAGGATGTCTTTTAACTGGAAAAATATGGAGACTTAAATTATTTATTGGACACATGTTTAAAGCTTCTGTGTGGATTTTTGTGTGCTTTTGAAGCTGTATGGTTGGGGGAGTGAAGAGCTTTGTGGCTCAGCCAAATATTGGGCAGGTTGTAAAATTAGCTTGTGTTGTAAACTGCCACATAAAAGGCATCTATGGCCGCTTTTCTTAGCACGAATTAACAGCAATATCTGATCATCCACCATATCGGATCATCTCAAACCATATGTAAACACTTGTGTTACTAAGGCAGCTTCTGACCCGTTTGTATTACAAGCTCTGTTATCTTTCCCACAGTGGAAAACACACCATGGCACGTTGGAATGGAATGGAACGTTTTTGCAATGAGAATGATTCGACCTGGTGGTGAAAAAGCAGTGTATGGTTCCATTATGAACCTTTAATGACCATGTACAATCCACCATTACTTCATTACACAACATGTTCTTTATAGTGAAATAAGGTTCTTTAGGTTTGTAAAATTTTGTTCATATCCGTTCCAAACATTATAGGAAATTTTGTTTATCTTCAGAACTGAAGTAAAAATATTTTTATAAAACCTGAGAAAACCTTTACTGAAAGTCAATTCCCCCAAATATTATATATATATATATATATATATATATATATGTGTGTGTGTGTGTGTGTGTGTGTGCATGCGTGTGTGTGCTTTTTCGATGTGTCAGAACCTATGAGTTTTGTTCTTGTGCATTAAGCAATATGATTTAACTTCTGCTTATTATGTTTAACGAGCTCTATATATTTTTGATCAATGCTTATGATGCTTGTGATTCTTCAAAAGACTTTGACTAAGACACTCAATTCATAGTTATTACCATCAGTTTTCATTCAAATATCTTCATTCTTTATGAATGAAAGTGTTGTGGGTTTGAAATGAAATAAAGGTGAATAATCAACATTTTGGTTGAACTATTCCTTTAAGGATGCTCAATTTTGATTTCATGTTGACTTAAATAATAATAAAATAAATACTGGTTCTGATACTTTGAAATCTCAAAGGATTATTAATGTAAGAGCTAAAAGTTCAGACTTCTGCAAAGCACTGCAATGTTGACTCTTTAACATAATATGCTTTAACATTCATTGGGTACATGATTGTATTTTAAACTTGAATTTAGTTGCATTTTACTTATTTTTAACTAGCACCAGCAGAGCTAGCTAAAATGATGCAAAATTTGCTTCAGATGTCAGCATTTAAGCTGACCTGAAAATAGCACAAAAAAAATCACATTACACAGGAACTACGAGTTGTGCCGGAGTCAAATAATTGGCCAGACTACATCTTCAGGGCTGATAATTCTCAAGCAAAAGTCTTCATAAATTACCTGCTGCACGGCCGTTTACCCTTCCCTCATTTCTCCGAGCTCAGCTGGCTGCGTGTTATTAGGATCCTTTTCCAATTTCCGATCCTGTTGAAGAGAAATGTGTTTTACCTCAAGCAAACTCGGATATTTTGAGCGATATTTTAAGAATTAGTGTAAACAGTGTGACTTTTAAACGTTGTCTGCCTGGAAATGAAACCAGAGCTCATGATAATTAGTTTCGTTTTTCGTCCTCAGCCCGTCTCTGAAGAATTCCAAAATGGAGAAGGTTTTGGCTACATTGTGGCATTCCGAGCCAACGGCACACGTGGGTGGAAAGAGAAGATGGTGACCTCGGCAGACTCCACCACCTATAAATACAGAGACGAGACCTTTCCCCCTCTCACCCCGTTTGAGGTGCGGGTGGGGGTGTATAACAACAAAGGAGACGGGCCCTTCAGCGAGGTGGTTACTGTGTTCTCAGCAGAGGGAGGTGAGGGTCAGATGTGTTCTTGCTCTGATTGATGGGATTTATTGCTAGCTTATATAACATCAATAACACGCGACTCAATGTTATAGACAGAGTTTTTCAAACTTTGAAGTACATCACACATCAGCTAAACCAGCGCTGTGGATGGATGTTCTTTTGAGATACAGGTACTTCAGTACAAAAGTCAAAATCCAACTGTCAAAAGACATTACATAGAATGAGAACATTATACACCAAGAAATACATTATAATACAATGTATTTCTATGTAATTTTTTTGAGAATAGTTATTATGGAAATAAAAAGAATAAAAGAATATACTTAAGTGTGAACTAAATAAAATGTTTCTAGTTCTCTAAACACGTATTATAGTTTAAATTTATATTAAATGCAATTAGTTGGACTTTAGAGGAATTTTTTGGCCTGCATAAGAAGGAATTAAGTGCCGTTTTATATGTAATTTCACAGTTAAAATGTAGAAAATGTGTTATAGTTCAAATTAGTGTTGTCAAAAGACCCGGTACTTCGGTAACAAGTCGGTACTAAAAAATGAAAATGTGACGGTACCAGGTTTCTTTAAGTACTGGTAGTACAGAGGTCCCGTTCAAACCCGGTTCAGCGCTATGATTTCCGCGAAGCAGAAAACGAGGATGGAATCTCAAAATCCAGTCATGAAAATGAAACTTACATTTTAATATGGACAGTCATGGAATTTGTCAAAGTTAGCATAAATTAATCAAATCAAATCTCCATATGGACCAGTATCGGTAAATGTTAAGCCGCAAAAGTTGTTTGAAATATGAATCAGTGTTCTGCGCGTCTCTGTGTGAATTAATGACTGAATGGCAGAGACGTGCGGGTTTGTTTACTACATAGATTGAAGCGCATTTGAGCTTCAGAGTTCTCTCTCCATCAAGCGATCTGAACTTTTCAGTTCATCTCAATGGACGCACAGAGCACCTGTATTTGATGCTCTGTGAACTCTTTGTGAAGGCGCACGACTCACCGTCGCTTTACTGATAGCGCGGTTTCTCACACATGCAAACAGAGAGAGAGAGCGAGAGTCTTACCACGCTGAATCGATGCGCTATAGGTAAACTATTCTTTGTTGTCTTCTCCTGTCAGAATAATGGAGTTCATTTAGAATTATTCATATTCATTTTTGAACAAGCAGAAGACATACCAGCTTCTGTTAGTGGGCGGAGCTAATGCGCAAAAGGCAATTTCATTGGTTGGTGCTGATCTAGTACCGACCCTGTTTCGATTTCAGCAAATCAGTTTGACTGAACGCAGACAACGTGATTAATATTCATGAACCCAGCAGCTCATCAATTCATAGTGCATTGTATATACATTAGTATGATAGTAGAATTAGTAGTTGTATTATCTTTTAATAATAATTAATATGATCTCTTACTATTTTTTTTTCTACAGAAATATGCATTCATTAGGCCTAAAAGTAAATTTTTACATAAAGGCATTGTGCTAGAAATATTACTATTATTTAGTCAAATGTATGTGATACTACTACTACTGTTGAGAAAATTTACAAAACTTTATTTTTTAAAGAAATAAATCACAATATTTCTTACATGTTTTAATTTTAATAGCAAATCCCCCTTTATTTACCAAAAATAAAATGTTGTTAAATTTTATAAATTAAAAGACAAATTAAATTTGGATGAAACTTGTTTACTGTTTTTCATAATTATATAACTTGTAGAAAAACTTTAAACAGAACTGTAAATAAGTATAAAGAATGGCATTGGTTTAATTTTTAGTGCTAAACAGTTTTTTTAATTAGCATATTTTTGTGTTTTGCTTTGGTACCGAAATTGGTACCGAGAACCGTGGATATTCACTGGTATCGGTACCGAATACTGAAATTTTGGTACCGTGTCATCACTATTTCAAAATGGTTGACAGTTTAATTAGTTGAACATTATAATGCTTTTTTGGCCCACGTAATTATGAATTAAAGACATTTTTATATGTGATTTCACTGTTATTTATAGTTAACCGAAAATGTAGAAAATGTGTTATAGTTTAATTTTATACTAAATTTAATTAGTTACATTAGAGTGCTCTTTTTGGCCCACATACGTATTGTTATTTATTTATTTATTTATTTATTTATTTACTTGGCTACTAATACTGACTGTTACTGGCCAATACTAAGCATTTATAATAAACTAAAACTTTATGAAAAACGTATTCTATAGTAATGTTATTTAATTATTTATTATTATTATTTAAAACTAAATGATAAATACTGGAATAGTATTTCTTGTGAAACTTGAATATCATGTATTTCAATATATTTGTGATTAAATATATACTCGTAATAATATCAAATAACATACAGTTAAAATTATAATCCAGTATTTTACATGTGCTGTAGTATGAAAGTACATAAAGCAAAGTAATCATGTTAAAACATGACAAAAAAATAATAATAAAACAATTACTTAAAATGTACTTTGTAATAATGTCAAATTAAAAGTTTTATGTTAAAATGCACTTATTAAAGTGTACTTTCTTTAACTACACTTAATTGGCTTTAATTTAATGAATATTATGTTGTTGTGATTATTATTATTTATTTATTGTTTTTTTAAGATTTGAAGTACACTACAAGTGCACATTTAATACACATGAGCACAATTCATTAACACAAGTCTATGCATTACAATTCTATATTGATTTCATGATTAACCAAGTCACTTTTCATGAAAGTGACTGTTTCATAAAATGACATTAGATGGTGACCAGGGGCTTTCAAGCTCAGAGCTCAAATTTAACAAAAGCTGTCTGTATGATGTGTGCAATTTTTTTTTTTTTCAACCATTGAAATCAACCATTGAAATGATGAAGAGGACCAAACAGTTTCAGTGTGTGATCACACTGTGTCAGGCTGATTTTATGGTTACCGTGCGAGCTGCGTTTGCTGTGACTGCTGCTAATATGATGGATGTTCTGTGTCCCTGTCACCTCTCAGTCTCAAAGTGTTTCTCTCAGCGGGATTCTCCCTCACGATCACAGAGCTTCTCAACTTTGTACCAAACTCGAATCCCAAGCAGGCTTTTAGAACGTATGACTGGTGAAGTGCTTTATGTGTTATTTGCTGTGAAATCTGACGTGTACTGTTTTTAAATGCAGAGCCCAGGGAGCCTCCTTCAGAAGTGCAGGCGTTTGCCATCTCCTCCTCCGAAATTAAAGTGATGTGGAAGCCGCCCAATCCTGGCCCTGGAAGACCCCAAGGATATGAGGTAAGAGACGGGGAAATTAATAGATAAATGCTTTTGTGCCAAGACCTAGTGAGCATCCAACCTAGCAAGAATCATGTGTAAGAAACAGCAAGAGAAATATGAATTGTGTAAATACTTTTAATTCATGCAATATTGAAAAATACACAATACACTAGCACTCAAAAGTATAGGGTTGGTAAGTTTTTTGTTGTTATTGTTGTTACTTATTTATTTATTTATGAAGTCTCTTATACTCTGGTGCATTTGTTTGATCAAAAATAAAGGAAATCACTGATATTCTTAAATGTTATCAACACTTAAAATTAATCTTTTCTATTTCAGTATATTTCAAAATCTATTTAATACACTGTATATTAAGTAATTGTATGTACTTTCAGCAGCTATTACTCCAGTCTTCAGTGTCGCATGATCCTTCAGAAATCATTCTATGCTGATTTAGCGCTTGAGAAACATTTCTTATTATTATCAATTTTGACAATGTTAACAGTTTTGTGGAAACATGATAAAATTTATTTTTTTATTTTATTTTTTTGCAGGATTATTTGATATATTTAAAGCTTAAAATATCAGAATTTATTTTAAAGAAATGTTTTTAACAAAAAAAAAAAGGAAGAAAGTATTTTATTTTACTTTTGATCAATTAAACACATCCTTAATGGGGAAAAAAAAAGTTAATTTATTTTAAATAATGACCAAACTTGTGTGGTACCATGGTTATTATATTTAATTAAAACTAAATTATATTTAATTAAAACTTAAACTATAATTAATTAATTAATTGCTAAGGCAACATTTCTAATTTCAATTGAGTTTAACAATGTACTAAAATAACAAACTACAACTGAGTTTAACAATGTACTAAAATAACAAACTACAACTGAAATAAAAATGTATAAAAAACTATATGCACATTAAAGAAACATATATATATATATATATATATATATATTTCACAGCAAAATTATTAAAGCTTTAATCAAAATCAGCATGGAACATTTGAAAATAAAAACTGATTCAGAATATTAATAAAAACTTTAATAGTATCTCAGTGATACTAAAATAACACAGTGAAGTACAGTGTAATAAAAAAATTACCAGCAAACACTAACATTCTCTATTCTCTCTCTTCTATTTACTTGTTTTATTTTATTTATTATAAAAAATAAAAAACTTAATACATGAACTACATAAACATCCAAGACAAAAACAGCATATTATTATTTTTTATTTTATTTTATTTATTTATTTATTTTTTTGCTGGTTTTGAATGCTCCTGATGTCCTTTAGTCGCTTTAGTTAAAAGCATCTGCTAAATTACTAACTCTAAATGTAAAAACAAACCATGTTTCTCAATACAACAAATGTGTGTGCTATGTTATTTTAAGGCCATTAAAATATAATTCAGCATTTTTCTAAATTTAGTTTAGCAAAATGCTCACAGTATACTGCAAAGTTCAAGTCTCCTGAGGAGCAGCGTTTGCATCACTATCGCTGTCTATTCAGAAGGTCTCAAACCATCACTTAAGAAGTTCTGTGATGGTTAGAGCTGTCTGAGAAGGCATTTGCCTATGACTGCAAGGCAGCTCTTTAGGTTTTGAAACAGAGGCACATATGTGATCGTGAACCCTTTATTTTCTTCATCATTTCCACGACTGTTATGCTTTCTGAATGAAGAAAATTATTCTTTCCAGTGAAATTACACAGTTGTGTCCACCAGTGAGAAAGATTATCGAATTTCATCACAGGGAGATATTATTACATGCTTGCCTATTAAGCTCTCCATGCAAAATGTATGATGGTTGTTTAAACCAAATGATACAATATCACATGACATCGGCAACTCTCACTTTGTCATTTACTGAGGCAACTTAGTCTCATTTTCTTTATCACAACACAAACGCTTGAATTAATGAAAGGAAGAAAGTTAGACAGATTGTCTTGTTGGGAACAGGTGAGCTCCTGGAAGGACATGGAGCAAGAGGAGATGGGGAAGAAGAAGAAGACAGTGGGGAATGAGACGACCATGCAGCTGACAGGGCTAGATGGAAACACGCAGTATCTGATCTCTGTGAAGGGATTCAACAGCGTCGGTCAAGGACCAGCCAGCTCACCCATCAAAATTAGCACTAAGAAAAATGGTGAGTTCCCTTAAAACAACTCCTTAGGCCGCATTAAAAACTATAAAATTCACAATGACAAATTAGACTTTCCAAGACATGAATGAGTTAATTCTGGCTATCTATTAAAGCTTTCATGGTTGCAGATTCCCCCAGAACATATAACTGCATATTATACATCAAATACAGTTTCTGTAATGTTTGTTGCTTCGTTGACCAGTTCACACGCTGTGTTATGAATAGAAATAGGTTTTGAGAAGAGGTTAATTTGTCTTGTCAATTAATGTGATCATTGCTCATTACAGACCTTCATTTTAAAATAGTTTTTTTTTTTTTTTATCTTTCTGTTTGGTTATCTGTCTCTCTTTTCAGCCCCAAGTCTACCCCCAGGCAACCTGATGTGGATTCAGGAGGGGAACAATGTTTCTCTATCCTGGGATCCGGTGAAAGCAAGGGACAATGAGTCAGAAGTCATTGGGTACAAGGTAAGTATCGCACAGATTCCGTGGGTGTAGAGTAAAACAAAATGTCACTGCATGTGTTCATTTTTTATTTTATTTTATTTTTCATTGCAGGTATTATTGCGTCAAGAGGGACGGGGCCACAGCCAAGTCATGAAGACTCCAAACTCAGCCGTGGTCCTGACGCTACCTGAGGGGGGCACATACATCATCGAGGTGCGCGCAGTCAGTGAAGGAGGTGAAGGAGCCGCCAGCACTCAGGTCAGAGTGCTCACCTCCTCAGGTAAGCGTTCACTGTGTTGTTTTTCAGATTTGAAGATGTGTACATTTGGCAGTAGGCTTGACGGTTTAATTCCTCTTTAATTACCTTCCCTCAGCACACCTACACAGCCAATTACATTTTCCTCCACTCTCAAAATGAATTACAAATATTAAGTTTAACATCATTATACTACCCGGACTAGTGGGCTACTTTAGAGCATATACTATTAAATTAATTTTCGGTTACTTATTCCCAAGACCTGTATTTTCTTTCTGCTATGTCAGGCATAATTATAGTGCTTGCAGAATAGCTCTGTATGGCCTTTTACTTTCTGCATTGCATTCAGCTCAAACCTCTTCAAAGTTGCTCAGACTCCTTTCAAACATTGTTTTGTGGAGAATTTCAGCATTAAGCCCCTTTCAAAATGGCACAGATCACTGAGTCTGTTGTTGCTAGTAGCTGATACTAAATCCTCATACACTGAAGTATTTATTTGAAAACTACATTGATGTCAGCGTCTGCACATTTTCAGTGACATTCTATTTATTTTTAGTTTGTAAACACCAATAAACCTGAAAGATTAAATATTAATGTTTGCTTTGGTTTGAATTAAGGTTTGAATATTTAAAATATGCCACCAGTGGTATTTTAATAAAACTGAGATACTATTTAGTATAGTTATACTTGGTTTAGTATAGTTTTTATTCTTAGTTTTAAATTCTTAATCTTATTTTTTATTTATTTTTTATTTTTTTATAAAGGTTTAGTCATTTTGTGTTTTGAATCATAGGTTCAGTTCCCGCTGCGTAGCTATGATACAATGGGAACGCCCTCTGGTTGTGCCGATTCTCTGAAGCCCGTATATAATCATGGCATTTTATTCAATGCTCTTACATCACCATCCTTACACTGGCAAATGCACCATCTGTTCCACATTTCTCTGCCTTTACAAAAACGCCATTTTAGCTCTTCTGTTGCAGCTTTTCTGGCCGGATGTTTTTTCATTGAGCTTTCTTCATTTGCATCAATAGTGGAACACTGTTCTCCTTGCGGTGTAAGAGAAACAGGTCAATTTAGCTCAAAAGGGAATCATTTAAGATTTTAAAGGGAATTTGAACAGAATCACTGTTTCACGGCTGATCACTGACACGCCCTGGGATTCAATGAACGAGCCATTTAACATCAAATCTGTGCTGGATATTAATATCCAAAGTATAGTGAAAACACTATCAATTAGCACAGTAAAAAGATCGGCAGTTTAAGACATTAACTTGTAAGCACAAAATACAAGATACTTATTTCAATATGAATAAGGCTTCATTAGATAAATCTAAGACAAACTAATCTGAAGACGCGGAGTTGTGTGGGCTGGTTGAAGTTGAACAAGCACTCGAGGTCAGACTCGGATACGCAGCTTTAGAAAACTTAACTCAGAACACGAAACTCTCAAACGGAAAAGAAAAGAAGTAAAGTTTGACGTGACTAGGTGGTGTTTCTTCTTACGTGGCTAAGTAGCAGCAGGCGTGCAGGCCGAAGCATGACTCAAAGCATGGCTAGAAGCAAAAGCTAGGAAGCAAAAGCTAGGAAGCAAAGCTACAAGCTAAAATCTAAAAGCAAACATGACTAACAGCAAAAGCTAAGAAGTAAAGCTAGAAGCTAAAAGCAGGCATGACTAATAGCAAGAGCTAAAAAGCTAAATTTTATAGTGTCCTAGGTATTTAAACTGGCCTGTTGGCCACGCCTCAAATGTTGTCTTAACCAATCAGATATTGTCTTGGCTCGGGGGTGTCATAAATCATATGTTATCTTATCAAGCACGTGATCCGAATTTTCCCGCTCTTGCAGGGTCTAACTTTGGACATGATTCCTATAACAAGAATATGATACATTTGACAAATAACTGATGGTCATGACTGTTTCAAGCAAGCAGATTCAAGCACAAACATACCAAATATGATTATGAATCCTTAAGCTATCCCATAGTTATTAAAAGACATACACAATAAGTGATTATAAACATGATAGTAAAATGAGTGGGATACAAATAAATGAATATGGAGTGTAGCGATGGACTGATATTTATTCATAAGTCTTTCTGAGTTCATTAAAAGACAGTTTCTGTACCATTCTCTGACATAAGGATATTCTGTGGAGACCAGAGGTTAAGAGGTCCCCTTAGGAATTTCAGTCTGGTTCTGCTAGGTGGGGGGTGGGGGGGATTCAATCCAAGGAACTTGTGTCTCACGGGTTTACATGTGATGTCTGGCGTTGCATCTCAATTACTTGCCCCAAATTTGACAATCTCTTCTCCAAATTGAAATTGGCAATAATTGTTCTAATGGTGTTAATGTTTCTGACTTGTGGCACTAGGACTGATTTATGACCTCCTGTTGCCTTCCTGAGGAATTTGGCTCATGTTTCAACCACAGTCCTGATCGACTCTTTAAGTCGTCCGGTTCGGGTCAGATACACTACAGCGGTTAAGTGCATGGAATTCTGTCACTGCCAGCCATCAACTGCAGTGTTGTTGCATCATTGCAAGTAATGACCCACACGATAAGTTTTTTAAGTGTTTGCCGTTTTTCTCACATGATTATTTATGCTGTAGCCCATAGGTGTGCAAAGCGATTTTTTTTGGGCTAGAGAATGTTTTGTACACTCTGGCCTCACAGCCCATTTCAGTGTGCTATAGTCTTTCGGTCGCACTCTCTTTCGATATGGGGGGTGGGAGACGCACCAGGCTGTATTCCCTTACCACCTATTTCTTTGTCACCTGCTGCTCAGGTGATAGGAGACACATTCAAATCTCTCCCAGAGCCAGCAGACCATGTACCAGTCACAGAGCAGGCCTTCACATTGTGGGCTTCAGAAGCTCTCCTTCGCAGTAGATGATGATGTTATCCCCTCTGGACTATCTTGGCACCCCACCCAAGTATGTCCTGTAGACTGCAACACCCTACTTCTTCTATCACAATTCTTCACAAATGGAAGTGTCTATAATGGGGTATCACCTTGGGTTCTCCGTACATTTCAGTTTGGTTATACATTTCAGTTTTGGTTACACACACCCAATCCCCTTTCCATGCTTTGACGGGGTTCACCAGACTATAGTAAGCAGCGTCTCAGAGGTTTCTGTGCTACAGCAGAAACTATCTTCCCTCCTCCACAAGGGTGTGATAAAGGAGGTTCCTCCAGCGGTCAAGATGTTGACGATGAAGGCTATTATGTCACATAATTTGTGCAGGAGACTGGTTTGTCACTGTTGACCTTTTTATATATATTCAGGTCACTCTGTGACACAGAAAGTTCCTTAGGTTTGCCTTTGGGGGAAAGGCTTACCAGTACAAGGTTCTTCCCTTAGGCCTGGCACTGGCACCAAGGATATTCACAAAGGCATGGATGCTGCTCTGGCCCTGTTGAGGCTCAAGGGGATCCACATACTCAATTAAATCGACGACTGGTTCATTTTAGCCCACCCCAGGGAATTAGTGAGTTACCACTGGGATGTAATAATAAGAATGCCATAAAGTAATGTTCTGACACCCTCACAACATACTGATTTCTTAAGGGGGTTCACTTGGATTCCATTCAGATGCAGGCCCATCTAGTTCCTTGCCAGATTACCAGCCTCAACTCATGCTTGGCCTGCTTCAAGCTATGCCATCATGTTTCTGTGAGCACTTTTTGACCTCAGAATGAAAGCCTAAAGGAATGTCCTGTCCGTATCAGAGCTGTCTTTCTGGCACTGATGCACTTTCTCCCCTCACTCAGGTTGTGTCACATGATTGTCAGGATGGATACTATGGTGGTAGTATCTCATTTAAAACACCAAGGGGTTTCATGGTCGTGAACCCTGGACTGGCATGCACATCTTCTTTTCCTTCAAGCCGAAGGCAGTCTCCTCTCCTTGAGAGCGCTTCATGACCCGAGATGATGATTCTCTATTGAGACAGAAGCTCAGATTGGGGCAATAGATGCTAAACCACCAAACAGTAGCCCAAATTTAGGACTTGTTCAGCAAGCCAGAGTCATCTCAGTGCATGCTATGGTTGTCCCTAGCACCTCTGGGCATAGATGCATTCACTCACCTGTGGCTCGTATCCCAGTTCTGGCCATCCCAGACGTGGTTCTTGGAGCTGACTTCTCTTCTGGATCGCCCTCCGTTGGAGATTCAAATCAGATAATATCTGAGATCTAGAAGCTGTGGGTATGGCCCATCAAATGCCACCAGCTTTGACTTCTAGTCTTCTTACAGATGTTCAGGAGACCATTGCTAGTGCCAGAGCCCTTTCCACAAAGAAGCTGTATTACTCCAAGTGTAAAGTTTTTGAAGTTTAGTTCATGTGGTGGACCCAGTCAGCATGTGTAGCAGCATGGATGGTCCTCTCCGCACACTTTTATCAAGTTCTATCATTTGGACATTCTTGATACGGCTCCTGGTTCCTGGTACTCTGGTTCCAGCTGTGGTTACTATCTAATTCATCGTCAAGCCAGATGGCATGTTTTAGCTTGGCATGTTTGGTTTTTCATTCCCATTGCATTATAGCTATGCAGCATCGATTGAACCTATGAAAGTTAACATCTCTGGTTACTTGCGTAACCCATGTTCTCTGAGTAGGGTATGAGATGCTGCATCTGCTGCCAAGCTCCTCGTGTTGTCGACAAGAGGCCTCTTTCGGGTGAGAAATATGAGGAGCAAATGGCACCTTTGGCAGTATAAGGATGGCAATGTAAGAACACAGAGGTGGCGCCCGCACCATCAGCCAATGAATTTGTTCGATCTCTATATTTTTATCATAGTAAATCAAGTGAAACTTAATGAAAAGATAAATGTTTGGCAATTACATGATATAATTTTTTAAAATAATTTAAAGTTGCATTTCAGTTTGCATTTATAAATAAATAAATAAAATGAAAATAGTTAAATGCCAAGATGTATCATGACACTCTAGATGGTGCAGGCTGATGGGTTTTTACCTAAACTGATGATATTCATAGTGTTAAATGACTTGGTAAAAGCTGATTGGTCCATGTTGCTTATGCCACCAATGAGGTTACTGCTTTACATTTATTTGGCTTGTTAACATTTACTTGAT
The DNA here is from genome assembly GCF_003368295.1 of Carassius auratus. Lineage (NCBI taxonomy): Eukaryota > Metazoa > Chordata > Actinopteri > Cypriniformes > Cyprinidae > Carassius > Carassius auratus. The sequence goes on along the minus strand of NC_039260.1, from coordinate 19,368,686 downwards.
AATTTTTATTGATCACTTAGCTTATGTTTATATATATATATATATATATATATATATATATATATATATATATATATATATATATATATATGCTATTTGTGTAGCAGTTGTATGTCTTAAATACTCAGAGCACCGTATTGGTGTAGATTAACTTGTATGTACTGTCAGTAGCTGTAGGGAACTTACTTCTGCCAGTACATACAAGTTAATCTACAACTACAGCAATAACCAACAGTAGAAGCAATTCAGCAGCAGCAGCGTAGCAGATCTATTCCAACCAGACCAAATACATTTACATTGTCATATCCATTACCATGGTAAAATATCCAGAGAGTTGCAATGATAGAACTACAATAATCCCATTTGCCACATTGGAATTTTTAAGGGGACATTCAGGGGTCTGTGTGTTCATGAAGCATGGAAATCATATAAATTAAAAATCTATAAATAAAAAATAATGAAATACGATTAAATAATCAAAAGGATTTTTTATTTAATAAATAGCTTCTTTTATCTGGATGTTTATCTAGGTTACAGGGGTTTCTCTGATCTAGCTAAAAGTGTTTGCATATTTTCATATGACGAAGACCAACCTAAGCAGACAACTATACAAAAAACTATAAATAAACTGTTCTCATGGGCAACCTGAACAGATGTTATAATACATACAGTACATATCTCAAGATTCAAGATTCAAGATTAATTTTTTGTCCCTGTGTAAATTTATCTTTGACAAATTTCTCTCTTTCAGGAGTGCGTGCAAAGAGTGGACAGCTCTCTGTCAACAATCTGCCTCCAGGCTTGGCATGGACTGCTCTTCTCCTGTCATTAATGGTGCCTTCTTTTCCCTTGTGAGGCTACTGGGTACTGTTCCTTTAAACCATCCCTCCTCCTTCCTTCTGAAGACCACTCCCAGCCACCCCTGTATGAAGGGGATGGGCTCTCCCTCCACACAGACTGCCTGCTTTGGTCTGTACCATCAGCAGGACCTAAGGGCCAACCAAAGGGAAGCACTTCTTTTCCAAGCATCAAGAAATGGCTCCAAAATCCAGACTCCATTGTTTTGTTTATTTTCTGGCCATATTTGTTTCCAGATTTCTGTTTGGGATATCATTGTAGTATTGTGCTGTACAAAGTGTGGAGACAGTTGTTTAAAATCTCCACAAAGCTGTAAGAGACATTTTTTAGGGACTGCCTTCCGGAACTGCTCTCCAAGGCTCTGCTGAGGCCGCCCACTGCTCTGTGCCGCTGTGGCTTCCCTTGTTACATTACTGCATCCATTTGACCCTTTGGCTGCCTGACAAGCAAACGCAGAGTAAGCTCAGTAGAAATAAGTGCATTGTTTTCTTATTCACAAGTGAAGAGTGTGGAGACAACAAAGTAAAAAAACAAAAATCCTTTTTATAGTGCTGAAAATCTTACTATTTCCAGACTTGCTTTTTGTACATTGTGTTACCTTTAGAGAAACAAAAAAAATGTGGAACTGTGGTGTGTTTCGGTCGGCTGCGTCTCAGTTTTTGAACTTGTTTTCATTTTTGTTATGTTCGGTGGGTATTGAGAACTAGCAAGGTTGCTGGGCAACAGGGGGACTGATGGACGAACCAGAGATAAAGAGTTTGGACTCCACTTGTTGTGCCCAAACATTTCTGTAGACAAAGACCAAGGCTGATCAGTAACAGTTGAAATAAATGTGATGTATATTTTTAAAAGGCCTCCAGTGTGTGTGTTCTAGGTGACGAGGTGTGGTGGAAGGTCTCGTAAATTGATTTTGAAAGAGTCACTGTCTAAACAAAGTTTGTTGGACATGAGTTTTAAGAAAATTATTGTCTCAAGAATGATTTTCTTCCCAGAATTCGACGGTACGTAACTAGATAATTGACTCAAAGTCCAACTTTATACCTGCTGTTAAAAGGTTAGTTCACCCGAAAATGAAAATGTTGGTTGAAAGAAAATGCACTTTATCTGACTTATTTTGGACTGTTCAAACAGACACTTTTTTAATATAACTCCAACTCTATTCGTCTGAAAGAAGAAAGTCATATGCACTTAGGATGCCTTGAGGGTGAGCATTTTTATTTCTGGGTGAACTAACCCTTTAACATGCATTTGGATTAAAGGAATAGTTCACCCATAAAATAAAATTTGCTTAAAATGTACTCACCCTCAAGCAATCCAAAATGTAGATTTGGATAAATGTATGTGGATGGTTGCCATCAGAAAGAGAGTCAAACAGCTAATACAAACATTACAATAATCCACAAATAATCCATGTCAAAAGCTGCATGTTTGCAAGAAACAACTTCATCTTTAAGGTGTTTTAATGTTTAGCCATTAATTCTGGACATCCCCAGTTGTCCTCTTGCATCAAAATCATCCAACATATTTATTTAGTACTGTTTAAGGCTGCTTTTGCTTGATCTGTGTTTGATCTGTGCATAGTTCTCCCCTGATTCGGACAAAGTGCCTTTTTACACAATATTATGGCTTATAGACAATGGTTTGAAGTTAAAAACATCTTAAAGATGTTTTTTACATGCATGCAATGTTTCACTACACAGATGGGCTTTATTATTATTGTTGGTCTGGAGTCATTATTGTGATATTTTTACCCGAACTCTCATTCTGACGGCACCCATTCACTGCAGAGAATTAATTGGTGAGCTATGAAAGTTATGTAAGGCAGAATTTCTCCAAACCTGTTCCAATGAAGAAACAAACTCATCTACATTTTGAATGGTCCGAGGGTGAGTACATTTCATTTAAAGTCAAATGTAAATGTACCCTAAATGCAATGCAATCACTGAAACAACATTCAGGAGTAAGGAATGGATTCTGACCACAGCAATATATATATATATATATATATATATATATATATACATTTTTTTTTTTTCTTTTTTTTTTTTGCAGTGGCCATGCTACAGATAATCACTATCTATTGCTTTGATGGATTTTCCAATCTGTTTTTATCTATCAGTAAACTATTGTAACGCTTGTCTTTTTAATGTGCAACTGATATACAGTATCTACAACTTCTGTGTCAGGATCTCTTTTAGTCATCAATGTGTTGTGGGATCTTGGCACTTTATTTTTAATCTGCTTTTTAAATGCTAAAAAGAGACAAGACGCCAAGTTCTTTCGATCTGGTCATCCGAGTTAATGATCGATATCCCATGAATTATTCCCCTGGATTACTCTTAGAAACTCACTCTCAAATCCTCCCTTACTGTCTATTTTCATAAAGAGCTTTCTCTAGCATCCTTTACTTTAAGAATGTTTGGTCAGACTTTATTGTAAGGTCTATTAACAAACCATTAACCACTATTTTTTAATCAATAAACTCCTAATTTGTAGCTTATTCATAGTTAATAAAGTAGTTGTTAGATTTATGTATTGGGTAGGATTAAGGATGTAGAAAATGGTCATGCAGAATATGTGCTTTATAAGCACTAATAAACAGTCAAAATTTTAATAATATGCATACTAATAAGCAACTAGTTAATAGTGAGAATTGGTCCCTATATACTAAAGTGTTACAGAATGTTTCTACTGCAGGGAAACACGCTAGACTAGATGCCAAAATGACAGAAGCAGCTTCAATTATCCATAAATGTTTTATTAAATTCTGTGAAAGAGAGAACATTTTAGCACAACCAGTGACATGACATGTACGCATTGTTCTTCCTTTTGCAAAGTAGACACTGGAATTAATTTATATTGAAGATGTTGCTTGTGGAAATGAAGTTCACTTTAGCATGCTTTTTAAACAGTATTTCAGAAATAGTATACTTCAAAATAATATATTTAAGTGCAAACTGAAAGTAATGTGTCATTTACAATTAAGTGAAAATCTATGATAGTTTACATTTATATTGAATGTAATGAGTAAAAAAAAAGTTGTAGGATTATTATTACTATATATATTATTATTTTTTCAAATTAAGTTGGGTATATATATATGATGACCTGGCCTCCACAGTCACCGGACCTGAACCCAATCAAGATGGTTTAGGGGTGAGCTGGACCGCAGACAGAAGGCAAAAGGGCCAACAGTTGCTAAGCATCTCTCGGGGAACTCCTTCAGGACTGTTGGAAGACCATTTCAGGTGACTACCTCTTGAAGCTCATCAAGAGAATGCCAAGAGTGTGCAAAGCAGTAATCAAAGCAAAAGGTGACAATATGACATATTTTCAGTTGCTTCACACTTTTTTGTTATGTATATAATTCCATATATAATTCCACATGTGTTAATTCATAGTTTTGATGCCTTCAGTGTGAATCTACAATTTTCATAGTCATGAAAATAAAGAAAACTCTTTGAATGAGAAGATGTGTCCAAACTTTTGGCCTTTACTGAATATATATATATATATATATAGTTCTAAAATGTGGTTAGTTTTCTGTCAAATGTACTGACAAGCATTTATGGATTTATGCTAAGCTAGAATAGATTTCTATTTAAACGTGTATTTAATGTATTTAAATATATTCTGTTTTAGTCCATTTAAAATATATTAACTTTAAATGTGCTACCAAATAACGCCATACTGTATGTAGTCAACACATTAAAATACTTCTTTAAAGTGCAACAAATGATTATTAAAACTATGTTTGAAATGTACTTTAAAGTACAAATTAATTCAACAGTATTACAAAGTGCACTCAACTGTCCTTAAGTCTTTTAAGAAACAGTAATGAAAGTCTTTTAACCACATTTAAATGGCTTTTATTTCTATTATATTATATTATCAGCAAGTTTGTACATACATTGTTATATTAACGTATATTTGAGGTAAACTGCAAATAGCATAGGGTCACTTCAATAGTACTCAAAGTTAAATTTTTACACAAATATGTCAGTATTGTGAAGAAGTGAAGTGACAGAGAAGAAGTGACATGAGCCAAGTTTTTTGACATTCAGCCAAGTATGGTGACCCATACTCAGAATTCATGCTCTGCTTTTAACCCATCCAAAGTGCACACACACAGAGCAGTGATAACACACACCTGGAGCAGTGGGCAGCCATTTATGCTGCGGCGCCCGGGGAGCAGTTGGGGGTTCGATGCCTTGCTCAAGGGTACCTCAGTCGTGGTATTGCAGGTGAAGAGAGAACTGTACATGCACTCCCCCCACCCACAATTCCTGACGGCCCGAGGCTCGAACTCACAACCTTTTGATTGGGAGTCCGACTCTCTAACCATTAGGCCACTACTTCCCTTAAACAAGTATGGTGGCCCATACTCAGAATTCATGCTCTGCATTTAACCCATCCGAAGTGTGCACACACACACATACACACACACACACATGTTGGTATATGTGGCTTATGGGGACTCTCCATAGGCGTAATGGGTTTTATTCTGTACAAACTGTATTTTCTATTGCCCTACCCCAACCCTACACCTAAACCTAACCCTCACAGGAAACTTTGTGCATTTTTGGATTTTCAAAATAACTAATTCTGTATGATTTATAAGCGTTTTGAATTACGGGGACACTAAAAATTTTCTCATAAACCACCTCCTAATTGTAATACCTGTGTCATTCCTATGTCATTATACAAATTTGTGTCCTAGTTAACCACATAAACAAGCTCTCTCTCACTCACTCACACACACACACACACACACATATACATACATATATATATATATATATTTATATATAAAGTGATCTTGTGAATATGGAATTTGGATAAAACCAAAGCATTTTAATACAGCATTTACTGTACAATAATACCATCACAGTACTTTTTTGTATGGGATATCTTTGTTTGAATTGATGTATAATGTAAATATATATAAGAATTTTATTTATTTATTTATTTATTTATTTTATTTTATTTAGTTGTCTCTAAGATAAGTGTCCTCTAGGTTTTGAGACACATCCCATATGTCTTATGTTTGAGCAGGTTACACTGCTAATACAGTGATGACGTCATTCAACATCTCCCTACCTCTCTAAAGCTCAGAGGCCTGCCCACCTGCTGGCCTGTCTGATGACTGGATAATTAGATTGCTTTGCATCAGTGCCTCCCTTCTCCTGTAGAACGCATCAGTATAATCCAAACCCCATGCTGACCGGGGATTGGAGTATAGCGGATGCCTCTTTCCAAACCGTTCATGGAAGGAGGTCACAAACAGAAAAGTTTAATCTAACAAACTCACAGGAGTCATCTGTAAAACAAAAGAAAACTTGATTGCCATACTCTGATTAAATTTGCATATTCATATTCAAAATTAATTTAATAGCACAAACACCTCACCGTCTTCTGCCAGCAATTAGTTTATTGCTCAAATTCTCCAGTTTGGTTTACAGAGACCTCATCGGAAGATATGTATATCTGTAGAGATTATTTTGGATCTTGGTTGCAAATGTTATTGTTATATATTTTGTGCATATTTATGCTAAAATAGGTAAGTTAACAACCATACTTGTTATGTGTGGTATGTTATATTTACATATATACAGTAGATGGACAACCAAAATGCCTATGGAGACAGCTCAAGCACTGTTCCACCTTCCAGAGGATATCTTCAGTGATCGAGGCACCCAATCCACTTCCCAACATCAGTGGTTTGAGATCTTACCCTGGGCTAAATTTGCACAAAACTCCTTAACTCACACATCCACAAGCTTAACCCCCTTCCAGTCCTAATAATTACCATATTTCTCCCTCCTTTCATGTTTCCCTCCTCAAACCAGTCCACCTGGATGCTGACCCTTGAGCCGAGGTCCGAAAGCCACCACCACCTTTGGACATTGATGGAACTCCCACTTATAAGATGAACATGTTGCTGGACTCATGTAGTAGAGGGAGTCAGCTCAAGTATCTGGTGGAATGGGAGGCTATGGACCTGAGGAGAGGTCATGGGTAGCTGACCATGACATTCTGGATCTGTCTTTTATTGACACATTTCATAGATCCAGACCCAACCGCCCAGCACCGCGAGCTCCTAGAGGGGGGGGGGGCTTCTGTAATGCCAAACCAGCAGAGGGAGCCCACACCCGAGTACTGTGTTCCACTGCCTCTGGTTCCTTTACACTCATTTCCTGTTTGGTAGCTTTATAACCAGAGATTGCGCTCATCCTCTTTGTGAATATTGCCAGTTTACCTGCCTTACCAAACTACCTGTACTGTGTATGATCCTTCCTGTTTACCCATTACCTGAATACTTCCCCTTGTTTAGTTTGCATGACCAGATTAATGCATATGTTTGGACCTTTTGACTGCCTGTTCACCCTAGACTTTTGGATTTCCTTGTTAAGTGTTGATATATTGGACTGTTATTCTGGTTACAACTCTCTGCCAGCCTTCACAATACTTTTTATTGAATTTGCCCTTAATAAACTCCCACACATGGATTCATACTCTGCTTAAGCGTCCTTATTACACATATGCATAGATAATCCAAACCCAAGGAAATCCAGCGTATCCAGCGTATCATGCGTATCATGCGATGCACACACCAATGCCATAGTCTTCTTTTTGGTGTCAAAATTACACAAAAGATTACAGAACAATAATATTTTGTTTAAATGAGGACATTACACAAACCAGAGTTAAGGAAACTTGACAAAGACATTTAGGTGATTATGCCCTAATTTACACTGATATTCACTGAAAATAATTTTCCTTCTGGCAAAGCTAAGAAATTTAATTTCTTAATGAAAGAGGTCTTCCAAGGTATTCCAATTTCTTAATGAAAGAGGACTTGGGTAATACCAGATTCATACCCGGAATTGGGTAAGTGACACCAAATTGCATTGATTGTTAAGTCACGTGATGCATTAAGTATATACAGTAGATGGGGAAATTTCCAGTGATTATGTTGTTGTAATGAAAACCAGTGTGATCTTTATTACAGTAAAGCAGGCTAATTAAATAAAACCCTGATGTGTACCACCACCTGAAGGGGCATGCTTCAAATATTGGTCTAAAAGATATTTTAATCAGACAACAGAATCCATGTAGTGGATTGTATTCAACAGGTTTTTCAGCAAAATTTTGATCATGCAGACAATTTGAGAGGCCTTTGAAGTTTGTGTATCGAATATAATACACAGCAGGCTTTATAGGGTTAACATTTTTTTTCTGTTTGTTTCACAACTTCTTAAGACTTTGAATATATATGGCAAGAGCTGTTTATTATCAGTTTTGCTGGGATTGTTTTTGCTTTTTTGAGTTTGGGAGTATAAATCATCAACTGTATGGAAAAGAGTAGCTTGGACATTCTGCGAAAGATCTCCATTTGTGTCCAGAAACACAAAGGTGAGTGCACAATCACAGAATTTTCATTTTTGGGTAAAAACCTGGTTTTAACCTAGCACGAGAAATGTCCACCCCAACATGCAAATTAGCATGGAAACGTCTGAAACCTCCTGACTGTTAAAAGCTCTCAGAGTGCATTAGTTCTATTCAGATAACATCTGCTTCAGATGCCAGGCTATAATGAGTGGCTGAAGAGCATCCCTCCATAGCTTAGCTCTCACTTTCCTCTCACTCCCAGACTATCTATGCTTCACATTCCTGCTGGGAGAGTGTGTTCTAATTGCTGACATCACATCTCTGGGCTCTCGGAAGCAAGCGGTCCTCTTTGCGGGGTAGATAATCCATTACCATAAATCAGATGCACTGACATAGACAGGTGTTGCATGAATAATTAAAGGTTGCCACATTAGCGTCCATGTAGAAGCACCCAGTGTTGTTCGGCAAGAGATAAAAACACTGCAAAATTCATGGTTCAAAACAGGCCCAGGCCCGGATAAATCACGTTTATGCATAGAAATATCCAAATTAGCAGCTAATGCATGCATAATTGACATTGTTCTGTCTTGCGATGACCCGTTGGATTGTCTCCGCAGTGGCACTTTTTGGGTTCTTTACTATTTATAGGTGCTGTTTTGCACCCAAATTTCACCTTTGGGATCAATAAAATCTGTTATGCCAGCAGTATGGTGTGAGGACATGTCCCGCAGGCTTCATTCGACTTTTTATCTAATTAAAAGAATATGGAACATCACAAGGGCAAGTAAATTATGACAGAATTATTCCTTTAAGTTGAGCTTAGAAAAATGCATTTCGACTGACAACCCCAGGAGATGGAGATGTTTTTAAGCTTCCAGAAGACAAGCCACACTGATGCGGCAAACGCAGGGAGTCCCAGCTGCGACCTTGTTGAACCCTGTGCAGTGTGCCAGGAATCCAATGAGGTGTTTTGCAAGGGGGACATGAGAGAGAGACCACCCAAAGGAATTATTATCATGCACCAAGTGCTCCGCATTGCTGAGGGTACGTGAACAATCAGGAAACAAATCAATAGTTTTAGAATGAAGCAGGTTAAAGTAATCTGAGAGCATAATAAATCAGCAGCTCAACCAATTTTAGATAGACAACGGTTTAAGCTTTCAATTTCTTCTGTTTATGTTCTTGTTCAAATAATTTGTTCACTGCTCTGACTTCACTAAATTTGTTCATTTGAAATACCCTGCAATGGCAGCCACACATTTCTGTATTTCTGTATTTCTGTGGGAAGTCGTGGCCTAATGGTTAGAGAGTCGGACACGCAATCAAAAGGTTGTGAGTTTGAGTCTCGGGCCGGCAAGAATTGTAGGTGGGGGGAGTACATGTACAGTTCTCTTTCCACCCTCAATACCATGACTTAGGTGCCCTTGAGCAAGGCATTGAACCCCCAACTGCTCCCTGGGCTCCACAGCATAAATGGCTCCAACTGTTGTGTGTGTGTGTGATATATATATATTTGGTCGACATTCCAATTGTTCAACATTTGGTATTAAATGTAATAAATAAAGTTTGTCTTACAAAAAAAAAAAAAAAAAAATCCACATGGGGTAACATCCAATCTATCTTTGTCACGAAAGATTTATATTTGAATAGACTCTAATGAGAATTATCAGTGGGGAAAGTCTACACTGCATAAGTAAATACATTGGAACAATTTAGCATGTGTGGCTAATGTCTGCTGGGTTTTAGGGAGTGATTTCCGTCGCCAAATAACATGAGCCCATCTGCCTGGTGCTAAAGTTCTGTTCCACCATTCTTTGTGTGAATAGCAACTTTCTAGAAGCATCTCCATTAGTCCTTACTGGGTTCCTTGATAAAGTCTTTTTAATGCAGTTTAGAGTTCAGGAGGCTCAACGGGCCTGTTTCTGCATCCTTGGCAAATGGGACAACATTAACATTTTAATGTGTTTGTGTTTGTGTTTAATTGAGTGATTTTATCACAAGTCCTGTCAAAAATAAGTGCTTCAGTGCTTTTGCAAAAAAACAAAAAATTTCTTGAGGGAACGCAATGCTTTTTGCGACAGAATGTGATTTTTTTGCAACTGAACACAAAGTTTCTCTGGGGAATGCAATGCTTTTGTGAGAGAATGTGTTTTACGAGAGAATGCAATGTTTCATGGAACAATATACTTCTGCAAGAGAACGCAAATGTTTGCGAGCAAATGCAAAAGCATTGAAAAATATTTTCTCCTTCCATCTCATATTTTTCTATTTCAATGTCCCCCTAGGGGTTCTGTAGAAAATGTCTTTCCATAAACAGAAGAATAACATTCAACCAAATGAATGCAACAATGATATTCAAGACTGTAGTTTAGCAATACAAACAAATTAACATTTCAAACGCTACTGTAAGTAAGTTTATTGCTCACATCCATTGTACATAATACTGGATATTTATAAATTAGGAACAAGCCCTTCGGTGTCAAACCCCTCTTCCTGTTTCAGTAGGAAATACGTCAATACTTGGGACTTTAATTTATCTATCAGGAACTATGTATTTGACTATGAATGGACATTATATAATAATTCACACATCTTAAATGATATCATCAAAAAAACAAAGAGGTATCTAAAATTTAAGTAATTTTAAAGACCATTTTAAAACATTTATTATATTGATATCCTAAAGCACTAGTTTAGGAGCCCATTCTCACTATTAACTAGTTGATCATTAGCATGCATATTAATAGCATGCCATTTATTAGTACTTATAAAGCACATATTGCTGACATATTCTACATTACCATAATCTAGATCCCTTAACCTGACCCAATGTCTGACTGAACTTAATAATACTGTGAGATGCAATTTTTTTCACAGCTACTTGCTTCACTCATAATATTTGTGAAAGTTTCCACACTGATTTAAAAAAGAAAACACCAGAAATAAATGTCTGTCTTCTCCGGGAGTTGTGAATGGAAGGATTCATCCCCTCTGATTTCATAATGTGCATAAGACCTTGCAATACATCCCTTTGCCTTTTACATCATCATTGTTTCTTCTGAAGTGAAACCAGGCACAGTCAATTCTTTGTGTGCTTGTAGTGTTGTCAGATTTGAGTGATCCTCTGGGGTGTTGATGGAGACCGTTTAAGTTCCTTATCAGTATCAGGACAATATGAAAGCCAGTCAAAGGCTTTGGTACCCTGCACGCAGTCTCTCTCCTGTTACGCTCCAGAACAAATTGGATGGATTACAGGCAATATTCTGCATGGATCTAACCTGACTTTGATTGGAGATCGTCCAGCAGGCTGCTGCTAATGAGGCTGCAGAATTGAAGGTTTTCATGGTGTTAAAATCTTTGGTGTATACGATGAAAGTACAGAGATCTATCGACCTGACTGAAAAATAGTAGCATTCGGGATTTTGCAATGAGCCTTTCTGTAACCCCCGATAAACCTCTCTCTTGATGTGAGCCAGTAAAGATTTATTTACTGCCTAGGAAGCAGTCAATGTTACACCTCATACACATTATTTGCCTATTAATTGAGTTTTTCAAAAACAAAATAACTTGTTAATTGTCTACATGTATTTAAGGAAACATCTAGTGGTGTCAAAAGTACTGGCATTCATTACTCAAGTAGAAGTATAGATACTAGGGTTTAAAAATACTTTTATAGAAGTTGAAGTATCCACTCAAGCTTTTTACTCAAGTAAAAGTGTAAAAGTACTGATTTAAAAAACTACTTAAAGTATAAAAGTAAAAGTAATGTAAGGGAAAAAATGCCATTAAGAACAAAAGCTTGGGCAGTGCCACAGGGGCCTATTGTGCACTACCCCACCTCCTCAAAAAAACATTTTTCTAAAGGCCATAATCACTATAATGTTATATTAAAATGTTAATGTTGAAAAATTTGGGATGGACTAGGCTACCTGTTTCAGCCGCATATATGCCCATTGAAAATGAACGCACTTTACTACAATGGAAATACATTAAAGGACTATAGATATGATGACTAGTTGCCTAAAAGTATTGTAATGGTGCAAAAAGTCAAACTTCAGAGGCATGTCATCAATAACCTTTAATGGAATGTAAATGTACATCCAAGCTTAGCTGCAGGAATCTGCGAGGGCAATGGACAAGAATATAAGTGCAGGGTTAGTAACAATTACCCTTGTATGGTTGTCTATATACAATAAACATTATAGTGCTGTCAAAATGAATGATTAATTCAAGTGATTAATCAAAATCTAAAAAATTTAAATCATAATCTTCATAATCCTGATACCTTCTTGATTGATAGCCTCTTGTATTTGGTACATACGTCTGCTATGTCCAGTGTTCGAGTTACAAAGTTGGTAAAGCATAGTTATCACAACATTGTCAATCGCATTGTCAATCGCAAACGATAATTTATTAAAACGTCTCGCTACTGAACTACCTACAGTAACTTAATTTGTGGAGGACAAAGAGAAAGCACCCATTTGGTAAATGAGCCAGTGAGAAATAATTTCCCAAGTTCCCTTTCGAAGGGAACTTCGACAATACGTCATCGACGCTATGGGGAACGCCTCAGGTGTGACAGGTGTCTCAAATCAAATATCAACTCACAGCAATCATGCTGACCGGCGACAGCCGTGAATCATCAGCTTGAATGATGAGCGTGCGACCTGGATATAAAAAGGGCGCCTTGAAACCATGACAATATCCTTTTCGTCTTCAGGGACTGTTTTGTCTGATTTAAACGTCTGCTTACAGCGAAAATGAAACGCACATCTAAGGCAAGTCCTAAAAGTTTTGTGAAATGTGCTGACCCGTGCCCAAGATATTTGTTGCCGGGTGACACTCACGAGATGTGTGTGTACTGTTTGGGTGAAGAGCACGCACAGGATGCTCTTGAGGGAGCGTCCTGTGCAAATTGTGAGCGTTTTCCTATGAGAACGCTCCGCTCGTCGGGCTCTCTTCTCGAGGGAAGAGAGTTCAGCGTCTGGTCCTCGCGGATCGGGTCCCGCTCATGCCGAGGCAGAGCGGCGACGCGCTTCATGGGGCTCCCAGATGGAGCTCGCTGACAGTCTCGAGAGGGGCGTTAACCTCTCGGACGCGTCATCGGCTGACGAGAGTGAGCTGCAGGTGGATGACGGAGACTTTTCTCCTACTAATACTGCAGCGAGTGCTCTTCAGGCCGGGCAAGAGATGGCTGAGGGGGATGATTTAGATCCTCAACCTCGTCAGCCATCCTGCCCCGTGTACGCAGAGTTGGTGGAAGTTATGGAGCGCGCCACTGACAAACTTCAGTCGCCATGGCGGCGCGCTCAGGGAGAGATCGTTCGCGGTCGTTTGGATGATCGGTTTCTCCCTGAACATAGACCACCAGCTCAGCAGAGCCTTCCATTCCTTCCTGATCTCCATTTAGAGATCGAGAGGGCATGGAAGAAACCGTACTCTGCCCGTATTCATCGACATCAGCAGGGTAACTTCGCTGATGTTGAGGGGATCGGTGAGTACGGTTATGTGTCGATGCCGCCCGTTGACGAGACGTTTGCGAACTATCTCGTTTCTGGGCGGGTGTCGACACTAAAAGCTCCGACTCTGCCATCCAAGCCCCTTAAAACCACGGCTCGCTTGAATGGCAGAGCGTACACGGCAGCAGGTCAGGCTGGTGCTGCCCTTCATACCATGGCAGTGCTCCAAGCCTACCAAGCTGACCTGCTGCAGGATCTTGACCAGGGGGCAGGGCTGTCCCCTGAGGCGGTCGTTGAGTTGCGCCGGACCACAGATTTGTCCCTCTGGGCCACTAAACAGACTGCTGCCGCGATCGGCCAATCGATGGCGGCGATGGTGGCCACAGAGAGGGTTTGATCTCCCTGGAGGGCCTTTTCTACCAGCCCTCTCTCTCTTCTTGACTCCCCAGGCGTTTACGTTACACCAGCCCTGGGGATGGGCCTTATGATGAGAACTATGTTCTGATGGGCCGCCGTAGCAACTGGTTGATGTGAGCGCCTCTTTTAGGCATGTAAAAGTGGTGGACCCCAGATTCATTGAGAACTCTCTGGCGAGTCTTCACCCCGCACGCCGCAGGTGAACTTTTTGGTTTGTAAAATTCTGTGTGTATAACTAACACTGATTGTATTTCTCTACATACCTTGTTCCCTGTATAGAACTAGGGGGACATTCTTATAGGAGCAATTAAAGTATGGACTTTAGGGCCCTGAAGCCTCCCCCAGTTGGTGGCTAGAACGAATTAGGAAGAAGCTCAAAGAAGATTTGGCTTCTGTGCTGAGTATGTGATGGCCTTCCTGTCATAACATTTTATATGCGTGGTGGGCCACCGCTCATTTCCGTTTAGCCTCAGGGCTATTAGCCACCCAGGGGTAGAGTAGTTGGTCTTCCTAAAAAAAAAAAAAAAAAAAAAAAAAAAAAACTTTTTTGCTTTAGGTTTAGACTGACGCTGGCGCTTCAGATAGATCTTCAGATAGATGTCCTGCCTATCGGTTTGTGACATTGGTATCCTGAGTACTCGCTCCCCTGAGCTCTGTAGGGTTTCAGTAGGTTGAGTGTTTCACAGCCTCTCAATCAAGTAGGCTGTGGCTCCTCCGAGCCCTCAGGTAGATCTATGCTTGTAGGTTGGCCCTCATCCGGGCTGCCTCTGTAGCTGGCCTAGGCTATGCTAGGGATGTTGGAGGTGTGTTGCTAAGTATAGCTGCCGCATTCATTATGTGTTAGGCTTCCTCCCCTAGATTTCAGCCTCCTCCCTTAAATGGGAGTTGTTGGCCAAGGCCCGCCCCTTTCTCTGCATTCAGGGGTGATAGAGTAATGCAGGGTGGTAGCTGAGGTAGGATCAGTCTGGCAAGGTTAGGCCATCTTTCGCTCTGCGAAATGACAGTTTGTCAGACCCTGGCGAACAGAGATGTTTGGGCCTCTAGAGCTGGCTCCACTCAGCCCGTTGAGCTAATCGCTCGACCGATGGGTTGAAGTGGGTTGGCTTGCAATTTAGCCCCCCCGCTCCCCTAGGCTGGGCGCAGGACAAATCCCTGTAACCCTTGGAGCCACTTGCAGGCCCGTTCCCTGTCTAACATTGCAGGGGCGTATGGTTGTTACTCACCTCTGTATTTATCTACCTCACACCACGATGGCTCCGGTTTAGCAGGGAGTTCTAAACTACATTTCATTCCGGTTTTTGAACTCCGCTCCCTTTGAAGCCAGAGCATTGCCATGGGCTGACGCCTATGCATTTAGTAGGTAGGCCCCTAATGGGGCCTCCACTAGGCAGAATGGCGTATGTTGTACTCCCCTGCTATAAGGGTATTGCTATTTGCTGAGTACACTGCCTCTGGCAATGTGATTAGGTACCAGGATGCTGTAGCAACAGCTTTCTGCCACGAAGACTGCACGGTTGGGTAGTAGGCCCCAGCAGGCCTCCTTGACCGAATAGCCCCCAATAGGGCTCCTAGGCCAGCTCACCTTCGGTGGCTGGCCCTGGTAGTTCGGGCAGAAGGCTCACTGCCGATTAGTAGGCCTTAACAGGCCTCCTCGGAGGTGGGTGGAACATACACTAGGACAAAACTATAGGAAAAGTTTTTAATAGTATGGTTCCAGCAGTGTTCGTTAAGTAGCAGAATAGACTCGCTATCAGCTAGTAGGCTCGACCAGGCCTCCCTGTTAGGCGAGTCCCCAGCAGCAGTTACATCCAGCTGATTAGACTGTTTCAGGTAGTAGGCCTCTTCAGGCCTCCCTGAAGGTGGGCTCCCACATTTTGTGGTGGTCAGGTAGTAGGCTTTACTAGGCCTCCCTGAGGGTTTAATCCAACATACTGTGGTTACTAGGTGGCAGGCCCCACAGGCCTCCCTGAAGTTGAATTTCCGCTTCTTTGAACTGTCAGGTAGTAGGCCTCATAAGGCCTCCCTGAAGGCAAAGCCCCAAAGACAGTCAACTGGACTGCCAGTCTGGCTCACTATCAGCTATGGGTTTCAGGTAGTAGGCCTCTCCAGGCCTCCCTGAAAGTAAGCTTTCCTGCACTGTGTTTATCAGGTAGTAGGCCTCACTAGGCCTCCCTGAAGTTGAGCTCCCACATACTGTGGTTGTCAGGTAGTAGGCCTCACCAGGCCTCCCTGGAGTTGAGTTCCAAATGACTTTCAGTTTCCACTTAAGGTGGTTATCTGGTAACAGGTAGTAGGCCTCTCTAGGCCTCTCTGTAGGTGAACTCCCACATATTGTGGTTAACAGATAGTAGGCTTCACCAGGCCTCTCTGAAGGTGAGCTCCCACATACTGTGGTTGTCAGGTAGTAGGCCTCACCAGGCCTCCCTGGAGTTGAGCTCCAAATTTCTTTCAGTTTCCACTTAAGGTGGCTATCTGGTAACAGGTAGTAGGCCTCTCCAGGCCTCTCTGTAGATGAGCTCCCACATACTGTGGTTGTCAGGTAGTAGGCCTCTCCAGGTCTCCCTGGGAGTAGTTTCACGGTGATGCTGGGTTTTGTAAGCTAGTGGCCACTTACTTTCAGTTTAGCAGTCCTTATCAGGCAGCTACCGAAGGTGAGCTTGCGCCCTGGCTCGGCTCAAGTTTTTATTCTCTGCTACGGGTTCCCTCCTGGAACCTCTTTATCCTGCTACAGCCTGGTTGCCTACCAGGTAGATCTTATGCTCCCCTCACTGAGGGTCAATGTGAGTATGTGGTCTCCTGAGTCTGGTCAGTCGGTCGTAGGCCTCTCATGAGGCCTCCCAGTTAGATCAGTCCTTAGGCCCTCACAGGCCTCCTCAGTGTTTTTGAAACATAAACACTGGGTAGATCTGTGGATCGAGTAGAGAAACTCCCCTCGCTGGCAAGGGTTGTAAAGCACTATGCTGAGTCATACTCTCCAGGATATCCCGTCTCTGAGATCCAGGCCGAGTGGTTCACTGCCTGCTCCGCAGTTCCTCGGGCTGGATGCCTTCCTAAAGGCAAGTGTCCAGAGGCTCTGTCTTCGGACAGACAGGAAGTGGCCAGTCTGTAGTGTCTTATGTAGTGACACCAGGTCAGGCCTGCATGGTGGCATTTCAGGTGGTACATTCCCCTGGATAGTGACTGGCTGGGTTTCCCTCGGGTTCCCTAGCCACATTCCCTAGAAGGGACCCCTTCTAAGAAGTTGAAGTTGTGGTCCTAGGCCCTTGAGCAGGCCCAGGTATACCTTACACTAAACTATGTTTATGGAGGTTTTCTGTGGTATCATATAGCTTGGACTATGACCGTAGAGAGTGCTGTCACTGACAGCCCTGTGTGACCTGAGGGTGAGTGGTTCTAGCGTTCATTGAATTGCTGGTTCTGACAGTTGTCACTGCCATTGGGCATGCACTCCCTTTAGCATGGCAGCGTGGGTATTTCGTTCCCCATAGCGTCGATGACGTATTGTCGAATTTCCCTTCGAAAGGGAACGTCTCAGGTTACAAATGTAACCTCGGTTCCCTGAGAACAGGGAACGAGACAATACGTCTCCCAGCCATGCCTCAGGGTCTGCCTGCCAAACAGTCCCTTCAGACGAAAGGATACTGTCATGGTTTCAAGGCGCCCTTTTTATATCCAGGTTGCACGCTCATCATTCAAGCTGATGATTCACGGCTGTCGCCGGTCAGCATGATTGCTGTGAGTTGATATTTGATTTCAGACACCTGTCACACCTGAGGCGTTCCCCATAGCGTCGATGACGTATGGTCTCGTTCCCTGTTCTCAGGGAACCAAGGTTACATTTGTAACCTAAGACGTTTTGCTTCCCCTACTCTAAGGCTAATAAATGTATTTCACAATCTGGGTCATTATTTAATAAAAAAAAAACACACATATTGTTTCTACTGTATCTCTGTCACTCACTCTGATATTTAGATAAGATGAGTGCTGTCTGTCACTGTCTTTAATCAGTTCTGTGAATTACTGTATGCTCATTCTTTATAAAGTAGCAACAATGTCGTTTTTAAAATACAGTACTGTGCAAAAGTCTTATGGAAAAGAAAAAATAGTATTTTCACCCCAAAAAAGGGTTTTAAGCCAGTTATTTATATCTTTTGCTGTAGTGTGTCCGTAGGAAATATCAGTTTGCCATTCATTTTAATAATAATCTAGTGCGATTTTGAATGCACAAGCAGTTTGACAAAATTAATGTTTGGAAATGTAAACTGATATTTTCTACTGACACACTACAGCAATCTACAGCAAAATATATAAATAACTGAACACCATTCTTTTAAGTGAAAATACTAACGTGCCTAAGACTTTTGCACAGTAGCTCGTGTATGTATAAAGTACATATGATTAAATTAAGTATATTTATATAAGTGTAATTAAAGTATGTGTTCGTTCATACAGTATGTGTTAAGGGCTAGATTTTAGCTGGAGGAAACAGCTGTTTAGTGATTAGCGGTGACAAGCGAAAACTTTACAGTAGATGAGAAAGCGGCTGCTTCTTTGTGACCTTTTGTAAACCATATTTATGACAAAGAACTGCACAGATACTGATATTCTAACAATCTATCGATAAACACACACATTGTGTCCTCTGAGCTCACACTGCTCCACCGCGGTCTGCGGGTTGAAGAGCGCGCTGAAAGACGGAGAGGAGACCGGTCTGACGCCGGTTTCATATAAAATTTAAGGGGACTGACTCTAAGACGATCGGATACCAGTTCCATACCCAACCCTACTTCCTGGAGTGTATGTGCAGGTGCGATGGATCGCGTACAAACCAATTGAGAATGAGAAGTTGTCGTCATAGCACAAAGCCCTTCCCTCGATATCACGGTCTCCGCCATGTTGGCAGGATACCGGCGGCGAAACAGGATTGTTTACATGTGTTTTTAACTCGGTAGTAGAGGAGGTTCTCGCAATTCTGGACTGTTTTACCATGCCTGGAAGTTACTGCTGTGTTAAAAACTGCTCCAGTACCTCTCACGATACATATGGAAAACATAGGAACAATGGAATACAGTTTTTTTTAGGTTACACCAAGCGCAAAACAGTGGTATTTGGAGAAGCTCTCAAGCATACAAAATATCAACCCATACAAGCTCCCTGCAGCAGCACAGAGACCTGGACCATTTACCTCCATGCACACATATGGACATTGGGAATTATATTGTTTTTGGTGTAAGTTACTACAAAATGCAGGCGTTTAAAAGCCACAAGTCTTTGGAAAGTTATGAGGCTTTCTGCTGTGGCTGGGTCCATCTACAGCAGGTGATGGTAAACAATAGATTGTAACGAGATGTACTGTACCAGGTTTTTGTGTTGGGGGCTGCAAAGTGGACAAACCAGTTCTGGGTTAGCTAGGGTAGTTAAACGTGTGATTGTAAGATGTAAATGTCCTGGTTAGATTAAAGCCATTAACAGCGTGGATGCGAGGTGACTTACATCGTAAACAATATAATTCCCAATGTCCATATGTGAGCACTGAGGTAAATTGTTCAGGTCTCTGTGCCGCTGCAGGGAGCTCGTATGGGTCGATATTTCGGATGCCTGAGAGCTTCTCCAAACACCGCTGTTTTGCGCTTGGTGTGAGCTTGTTCCTGTAAGGTCCCCTTTCTTTCGCCTTATGTTTTTGCATTGCTTTACTTTCTTCCTTTTCTTTCTCATTTTCGTAGATCCGTCTCGATATGTTCCGCCGACAAAATAAATGCGCAAAAATTAAAGATATCTGAAATGTTTAGTCGCGCCTCTGTGAAGTTCTGAAGGCATTGTCCCTGGCAACAGATAGCGTATCCTGCCATCAAGGCCCACCGGCTCAGACCCCTCCCAAATCAACCCAAATCAACACGTGACTCCTCACTCTCAATAGGATGTCGGAATGGTATATGTGTATACTTCTCATCCAACCACAATCAAATTCACTCCATCCGGATGGCGCGATTTATCTGGATAGGTTTTTGTTATTATTATTATTTGAATGATGACAAGCCGGAATGAAAACAAGCCGAAATGAGATAGCAGTAACGAAGCTATTTTTAAAACGTAAGGAGTAGAAAGTACAGATACTTGCGTGAAAATGTAAGGAGTAGAAGTAAAAAGTCGGCTGAAAAATAATTACTCAAGTAAAGTATAGATACCCCAAATTTCTACTTAAGTACAGTAACGAAGTATTTGTACTTTGTTACTTGACACCTCTGGAAACATCGTAAGTGAAAGGGAATCTCAAAATTTACTAATTTGGAACAACAATGTTGCATGTACACAACAAACATAACTATGTGACTTTGAGTCTGTTGTTAGCATGTTGCTAAGCTAAAAGTGGGACATTGGTAAGCATATATATAGCACAGACATCAGGTTTTGGTGGGTTTTTTTTATTTTATACATTTCTGTACAGTGCATTTTTACTTTTTATTTTCTTTTCTTGTTATTTTTTTTTTTTTTTAAGTAAGGCATCATAATGTTTCTATAAATCTACTGGAACATGTTGCATACATAGGTAGCTTACGGTTTTTGAAAAACCTAACTAACAGCAAAGAGCGAGTTATCTGCTCTTTAATAATGTTCTCAAAACATTAGCACAATATTATTTATGCATATATGAAACAATCTTTGTTGTATGTTTCTTTAAAGTTTTTAAATGTTACTGCTTTTTTAATGTTCAAAGAACATACATTTACAACTATCAATCAATCAATTAATAAATAAATTAACCAATAAACAAACAATAAAATAAATATTGTCTTCATTACTTCAGTTCAGTATTAGAACATTATTGTTACCTGGGATTTCAATGGAAGGATATTCGGGACAGTTATTGAAGGGAATTGCCAATTGAATTTTCAAATGCATTATCCATTATGTGTTTGCATCAATTGTATTTTAAACGGATTTGCAAATCTTGAATTACCATTTACATTTTTGCTCTTGTGATTGCACAGTGACAAATTTCAAATGAAAAAAATTAATCCATTTGCAACTGTATTTTCCATGACTTACAAGTAATGAACTATCATATTTAAATAGCAATATTAATTACCACGTCTGCTTTTTAACTCTCTCAGGGTCGCACATGTAATCTGCAAAAAAAAATATCAGCATTTTAGTTTCAATGTCTACACGGATTCCTGTCAATCAATGTCTGGTGTGGGACTATACTATGAGGTATGTTTGTATTGGGTGTTGACGTCACTCACAGACAGTAGTGCCGAATGATTTGAACAATGGAGGTAATTTGTCAAGACATACCATTAACTGAATGTTTTATTATATTATATTATATTATATTATATTATATTATATTATATTATATTATATTATATTATATTATATTATATTATATTATATTTCGTTCTGGGCAACATTTAAAAATTTTCATTGTGATTAATCAAATGATTGTCTGTGATTAATCGCAATTAATCACATTGTTATGCACAAAACTAATAATGCATTCAAAAGTAGTGTATTGTGCACTTTTTTCATTTAAAAGTATTAAATGAATAAAAGTGCATTTTGGTTTGAAAACACTTTAAACAAATAAGGTGTTTTTTACAGCAATATTGTAATGATCCGGTCACTGCACATCCTTTTATTCACCATGGAGACTTTTATACAACACAGTACACCCTGGACTTCATTTCCCATAAACCCCGGAACTCATTATTGAACCACACCTATCAGTGTTACTATAAAGGTTGCACTCATCCACACTCACATTGCGAAGTCTTGTTTAGTTCCGTCTGGCATTTCCGAGCGTTTTCCTAGTGTTTCTTCCTTCGGTGTTTGATTGTTTATACCGACTGTGATTCTCTGCTACCTGCCCCAACCTCTGCTTGTTACTGTTGCTGATTTTGGATATCCCTTGACATACCTGACGCTGTTTTCTCATCTCTGCCTGTCTGACCACTCTCTATAACAAATTACTGCATATGGATCCAAACGTTTCTGACTCCATGTTACAAGTATACTTTTTACATAGTAGCAGTTAAAATATTTATTGTAAAACTTATAACATAAACGTAATTAAATTAAATATAATAAAATCTATTTGTCACTGCCAGGACATTAACGTTTTTATAGAAAAATATTGTATAGTTTGTTATAGAAAAAAAATAGTCCAGAGCCTCGATCATAACATTATAACAGGCATCTTGTGAGTAGATACCTGCACAATCATGTGACCCATTGCAGCAGAGTGCAGTGCAGGACAACACTGGATGTGCGGGTAGAGACTCTTTGTGCGGGATGTGGGAGAATAATTAGGGTGTGCTCACACTAGGCAAACTTCACCCCCAAAGCCTGATTCATTTGACTAGTGTGATAGCTTGTTTAGTAGTCCCTGGCACATTTAGAAGAAGTGGGCCGGAGCACAGTTCAGTTATATTAGTGAGTTTGAGCGCTAACCTTGCCGGAGCGCAGATCTTCTGTTACGTTCTGCATGATTGCGTTAATATTTCTGAGTGGCAAATGCGATAGATGTGTACAGCAATATATTGTGAGAGGGCTGTGTGTTACCGCATCCCATATGACTCAAAATAGTAAATCACAAAGTTAACAAAACAATGTACTCCACTGTGCTGATCAAGTGCTTCCCTGCTGTCTTCATGTGCTGTGGAAAACTTCCTTTTTCCTATTTATGTGATTACGAGCTCGTTGCATTCTTTTCTATTAAAAATAACAGTGGTTTGTGAATGCTGATGCTTAGCCTAAATAATTTGATCGGGAGCATCCCCTCCTGTGACCTATAATTTGTCTGTATTGTGTATTGAGAGCCAGTGAGCTTTTTTATTATTAAAAAATACTGTTAATGTATGATAAATCGACATTGACATTATCAGCGTTAATCAATTAGCCCAGCCCTAATTATATTATTCCTTACTTTTACTATGTAACGGAGTGCGTGTTGCACCTGCTTCAAGATCTTTTACTGTTTGCACTCCAATTAATGCATGTAAGCAAATACTTGTTTACAGCCATCACCCACCAGACACTGCAATTGATACACATGATTTGTAAAGTTATCTCACCTTGCCAGTGGCATGTTCTGTGACAGCTACACTTAGATCTGACTGGAGATGTGAAGTGTCACCTGGGGCAGGCATAATTGGACTAGCAGCATTTTCTGTATATTCATGTGCATCAATCGAAGTGTAAACAGACCGATAGATCTTGAAGAAGGTGAAAGTGTTTGGTCAATAGTGAATATTGACCTATTGTGCGCACCATTGTGGCTCCCGCTGTTAGCAAGGGATAATCTCTACATTTGGGGAAAAAAAATTACAGAATTATTTATTATGTAAGATACCGAAAGTTGCACTGTCTGTTTGTATGCACAGGCACAAACTGATTGGCAGCTGCCTTTAGTGGAGCCTTTCCCTATTACCTCCAATGTTAAAAGCGATCAGCACGATCGTCTGTGAGTGACGTCACCTCCCAATACAAACACACCCCATAATAAAGGCCCGCCCCTGACACTGATTGAGAGCTTTCCATGCAAGGCATTGGAAATTCAAATGCAAAATGAATTGCAATTCCATTTGCATCTTGGCAGGTTACATGCACAACAGAATTGTCCGGAATATCCTTGCATTTATGTTTTATCATAGATTGAAGACTAAATTTATACAGCAAACTAAAATGAATCAAATCTGTTCCTTTATATCAAATCGGTGTTTGTGAACAACAGCATGGTAGCAAATACAGTTTCCACCTTTGAGGCCCTTTGCCCAGCTCTGGGTCACGTCATAGGGTTTAGCACTAGTTTCACACTAGAGTGAGCCTGAAAAGCACCTGGAAATGATTTTGTGCTATCAATCCTAGTCCTGTCTCCACAGTGCCTTCAAGGTGAAGCTCGTCTCCATCAGGATGTGATGAATGACTTTATCTGCTCAACTGACCATTTGAAAAAAATCTATTAAGACCATCACACAGACGCCTGAGAGTGATGCCATTGTTCACCCAGTCATTGCGTTCACCTGTTTGTGAGAGTTGGCCATTGTGTTAATGTGTGATATATGTCTGTGTGGTATTATGTGTACTGTGTGTATTGTTTAACTGTTATAGAAGAGCTTTTAATTGATTTATTGAATAAGTGTGGGAGATAAGTTCTCACCAGGGCTATACTTAATCTCTGTAGCTTTATTTGGCTTTTATGCTTTAGTTCAAGTATGAATGCCCATGTTAAAGTATTAATTTCTTTTTAAAAAGACTTCTATTAAGAATAAATGCTGTTCTTTTTAACTTTTTTCATAAATAAAGCATATTATATACACAATCATGAAGACTGGAAAGGAAGACTGATGATTTACTGACAGTTCATTGCCAAAGAAGCTGGCTGTTCAAAAAGTGCTGTATCCAAGCATGTTAACAGAAAGTTGAGTGGAAGGAAAAAGTGCGGAAGAAAAGATGCACAACCAACCATAAGAACCGCAGCCTTATGAGGATTGTCAAGCAAAGTCGATTCAATAATTTGAGTGATCTTCACAAGGAATGGATTGAGGCTGGGGTCAAGGCATCAAGAGCCACCACACACAGAAGTGTCAATGAATTTGCTGAACTATAGACAACGTCATCTTACCTGAATCAGTTTGTGGCACTGCTGAGGTGGTATGAAAGCCCAGGCCTTCAGCTCATCTGCATTTTTTTGGTCTCTTGTTTATCTTTTTCCTCTTGACAATAGCCCATAGATACTCATGGGGTTCAGGTCTGGTGAGTTTGCTGGGTGGCATCTTCAAAAAGCTGGTCACAAAAGGAAGCATGAAGTGCTCCAAAATTTCTTGGTAAACATGTGCAGTGACTTTGGTTTTCGAAAAACACAATGGACCAACACAAGCAGGTTACATTGCACCCCAAATCATTACAGACTGTGGAAACATAACACTGGACTTGAAGCAACTTGGGCTATAAGCTTCTCCACCCTTAGAGACTCTAGGACCTTGGTTTCCAAATGAAATACAAAACTTGCTCTCATCTGAAAAGAGGACTTTGGACCACTGTACAACAGTCCAGTTCTTCTCCTTAGCACAGGTAAGACGCCTCTGACGTTGTCTGTGGTTCAACAAATTTCTTGGCATGTCTGTGTGTGGTGGCTTTTTGTTCCTTGACCCAATCTTAGTCCATTTCTAGTGAATTTCACTCAAATTCTTGAATCGATTTTGCTTGACAATCCTAATAAAGCTGTGGTTCTCTTGGTTGGTTGTGCATCTTTTTAGTCCACACTTTTTCCTTCCACTCAACTTTCTGTTAACATGCTTGGATACAGCACTCTGTAAACAGCCAGCTTCTTTGGCAAATAATGTTTGTGGCTTACCTTCCTTGTGAAGGGTGTCAGTGATTGTCTTCTGGACAACTGTCAGATCAGCAGTCTACCCCATGATTGTGTAGCCTAGTAAACCAAATTGAGAGACCATTTTGAAGGCTCAGGAACCATTGCAGGTGTTTTGAGTTGATTTGCTGATTGGCATGTCACCATATTATAATTGTTGAGGCTGAATTGGTGGGTTTGTTAAATGTGAGCCAAAATCATCACAATTAAAAGAACCAAAGACTTAAACTACTTCAGTCTGTGTGCATTGAATTTAATATGAGTTTCGCAATTTGAGTTGAATTACTGAAATAAATGAACTTATCCACAACATTCTAATTTATTGAGATGCACCTCTCTCTCTCTCTCTCTCTCTCTCTCTATATATATATATATATATATATATATATATATTAAGCAACAACTTTTTTGCAACATTGATAAAAAATAAGTTTATTAAAATTAACTAAAATTCAGTTTTGCATCACATGATTAAATTATAATAAAGTGTACTGAACTATAATAATATTTTACAAAATTGCTACTTTTACTGTTGTTATTTTTTATTAATTGATTGTTCGAATAAATACAGTCTTGATAAGTAAAAAAAAATCCGGTAATACTACAGTATAGGGACCAATTCTCACTACTAATGTCACGTACGGGAACACAGGAGATGGAAGATCCAAGTGCAGTGTGGTTTATTAAGGGTAATAAAAATCAGAGTCAAAAACAAGCCGGGGTTGTAACCAACACCAATCCAAACAGAAACAAACAAACAGGAACAAGAACAGGAACTCAAGGACTAGGAAACGCGAGGAAACTAGGTGACGGAAAGTAAGGACTCCATGACAAAAACAGAAACAGAAAGGTTTAAATAGGCAGGATAATGACTATGAAAGTGAAGACACCTGAGTGCAATTAACAGGTGTGCAATTACCGTGATGAAGGGACAAGGCTTTCTGGGAATTGTAGTGCCTGCGGTGAGGTGCCTATGGGGATGTGAGACCACTAGTGGACACCCAGGGAAGTAGAGACCAGACAGCGTGACAATTAAATAGTTGCTCATTAGTATACCTATTATTAACATATAGGCTACCTTACTACCATACTTACTACCTTAATAAGCAGCAAACTAGGAGTTTTGGAGTTTGAGCAATGGATTGTTAAAGAGGTCATATGATGTGATTTAAATTTTTCCTTTCTCTTTGGAGTGTTACAAGCTCTTGGTGCATAAATAATATCTGTGAAGTTGCAAAGACTAAAGTCCCAAATCCAAAGAGATATTCTTTATAAAATTTTAGACTCGTCCACACTAAAAAAGCTCTTCTAAATCCCCCCCCCCCCCCCATCACTACGGTCAGTATGTGTGAAGATTTGTATAAAGCTGCCGAGATTTTCATGCAAAGAAAGAATGTGTACCTTTTATTCTCATTGTACTATTGTTGTTGCCGCTACTGCAGTGTTGCATAGATGCTGCGTGTTTGTTTGTGAAAGTGAAACTACTTTGTTTGGCCTACCAAAAGAGGACGATATCTGCTTCATTATGCCTGGAGCTGATCCGTGCTGGTCTCTGAGGAAATACATTAATTTGGCCCTGTAGATTTACGGATAGGCTTTTATCGTGGATGAAGCGGAGTGCAGCCTGGGGTCATCACATGTGGTCGCAACAAGCTTAACAGACGGTCCTTCGTAGAATCCACCGGCCACACAGATCTCAAGCCCACCCGACAGCAGCCGGACAGGGCATCACAATATGTTAAGGGTCGTAAAATTCCATCACAAGCTTGAGGTATTCGGCCAATCACAATGCACTGGATAGCTAACCTATCACGGGACTCCACGCTTTTCAGACCGATGTGCTTTGTAAAAAACTATGTATTTCAGAAAGGCGGGGCATAGAGGAAAAACAATAATGTACAGTATGTGGAAAAGGATGTGTTTTTTTAACCTTAAACCGCATAAACCCATTTTGTTACAACAAATACACAAACAATTTTCTTTTTAGCAGCATCACATGACCCCTTTAATAGCAAAATTGGACTTTAAAGTGTGACCTTTTTTTTTTTTTACTTAATTTAATTCGTATTAATTAATAAGTTGTCTTTTAAAAGTTTGTTTTTCAAAAATAAACCCAGAATAAAAACATTAATACTTACTTCAGTCTCCCCCAACATATTACACTTTTTAGAATGGGTCAAGAGTTTGTAAGAGCGAATACTTTAATGGAGTTCCTATTCGATTATACTGCAAACATTTATGAAATCTAATCCCCAAATTCCATCCATTTAATTTGTTAAAAGAAAACAAATAATATAATGAAAATGCCTCCTAGGCAACCAGTGGAACTGATTAGATGAAACTCATAGAATCTGTAGAAGATGTCGATATGGAGGCGTGGAGGGGTTAGTGAGGTTTAAATGAGTTTTGCTTAAGGCAATGGCAATTAGCAGCCTCCCATAGTTAGACAATGATCAACTAAACCTCACATTCTTCCCCTGCTAAACTGGAACAGAAAATGCTTCTTTTTTTATTTTCTTTTTTCGGACTGAATAATATATCAAATGAAGCCACTTTAAATTAAATACCTCATATCTCCATTCAGTACATTGACCAAGAACAGAAGTTTTTTTTTTTTTTTTTTAATCATCTCTGTCCCTAATGGCTCTCAGTAGAGGTTCAGAATACTGAGAATTAGTCCTCTGGTGGAAGTGCATGTGAGTGTATGTGACCAGTTACTTTAGTAGTCAGTTAAATGAGAGAGTGCAGAGGTTTATCTCCTGGTGTGAATGTGCATCAGCTCCCGAAGGAAAACTAAAGGAAATCCATGGCCTACTCCTGCTGGCTGGAAGCAGATTGATTAATGAAAACTTCTTAAACTGCAGAGAAGTTCAAACATTTTCTGAAGAATTATGTAAAAATAAAAAGTACAGTGATGGTATCAATTTCACAGCAAATGTATGATGGGCACAGATTCCAACATATAATGTCTAGTCAGAGGAGATCAAACATGTAAAATCTGGATTACTTGAATCCTGAAATTACCTTTTAATAGGATAGATTACCCAAATATGAAAAAGCTCTCATTATTTATTCAGCTCATCATTGCATTTCAGACCTGTGTGAGTTTCTTCTGTGGAAAACAAAATATATTTGGGTTTTTTTTTTTTTTTGTGTTTAACAAAAGAAAGTTAGTCATAGATGTTTGGAACACCATGAAGATGAATAAATGATAACAGAATGTTATTTTTTTAGGTGAACCATCGCTTTAAAAATGCTTTGTGTTTACTGACACTTTGCCTGAACTGTCTGCTTCTGCTTAGAACGTGCTCATTAAGAATCAAGTGTGACAGAGCCATTTGCACTGTGTATATATTTCTGGAAATGTGTGTAGTTTTCAGCATTACATTTTTTTTTCACACAAAGGTGTGAATGCATTTGATTTGAATAAACGCTGAAGTGAGACTAAAGTTTACTGAATTTCTTTTCTTTGATTTGTTTGAGACGAACATCTCTAGCAGGAAAATCAAAAGCCATTTCAAGGGTAAACAGTCACTCAAGCATTCTGAAACATATTTAGGTTTATGGGTAAATTTTGTTGAGATACAAAAATACAAATTTAAATATGCCCCAGATGTTTTTTGTGTGTAAGGCAAAGACATTGGTCTATACATGATAACAGTTCCCTTTCAGTCGGTCAGTCTCAACGTCATATCAGATGACAGACGAATTGGGAACTCGTTTAGAGAGGCCAATCTACTTACAATGTAAACTAAATGAGCCAATGCACATTGGCATGCAATCATTGCGTCCAGCTGCCGCTAAATCACAGCGATCAAATTGTTCTGCACCTGTCTACTCTACTGAGAGAAGACCGAACAAGTTCAGCTCGCTCTTTGAGAACTTTTTGTATTGGTGGTATGGTGCTTCAGTGTTGGTGGTTTTACAGTGTCGAGTGGGTTGCACACATCAGGCTGCTCTACCCCCTGTTTGTGTTGCAGGCGGCCATCTCCCCTGTGCGCTTCAGCACACTTTAAGAGCTTTTCCCGAAAGGAGCATTCATGGTTGCATCTTTTTAAAGACGACATTGCTTTGTCAATGTTGACTTTATGTCTTTGTAAAGACAATGTGGGTCTTGCTATGACACATATCACCTGGGTGTTTATGGATAAGGTTATTACCTTGCACTGGGTTATGGTCACAATCACTGCCTCACATGCCTTTGCAGTTACCATGCTGAGGTGGTGTCTGTGGATGAGTCATCATCTCATTGCGGCAAGAGGATCATCTCAGAGTTGTGGACCAAGGTCCCAGCTGTGTTGCTGTCCACCAGGACTGTAACAATGCCTGAAGCCGATCCAGAAATAACATACTGTACTTGCTTTCCTGAGCCACTGTCAGGGTAGGGCTTGAGTGGAGACCTGCAAGTGTTGCCCTTAGAGGAGGCAGACCCAGGTCAAACTTTGCTATGTCCTGTCTGAGCCTTAAGTTCAGGGGTGCCTAAACTCAGTCCTGGAGGGCAGATGTTCTGTAGAGTTTAGCTCCAACCTGCCTGGAGGTTTTTAGTATGCCTAGTAAGAGCTTGATTAGCTGGTTCAGGTGGGTCTAATTGGGGATGGATCTAAACTCTACAGGACACTGGCCCTTCGGTGCAGAGTTTGGGCACCCCTACTTCAGATGCTACGTAGACTGGACACAAAGCTTCAGGACCTCAGACCAAGTCTTTGTCTCTACAGCTTCTGTACAACTGCTGAGCAATCGGGTCACTGGTTTGGCTCCTCAGTGAAAACCTTAATATGCACTGCACCTGCTGCCTACTTATTATAACTCTGTGATCAGCGGCAGCTGGATACAATTATTGCATGCCAATGTGCTTTGGCTCATTTGGTTTAGTCTCTAAGTGAGATCCCAACTCGTCGGCCATCCGATGTGACATCTCCGTTCCCTCCAAACTAAGGGGTTTTCTGAATTACCTTAATGGGATCTATATAAGTATCTGTATATTTTTAACATCTTGTCTTTCATCAGCTTTATTAGCTTATAATACAAATTCATAAGTGCAGAAAATACGCTCATTAATAAACTGGAGCCTGTCTGTAACTATACTGTATGTATTTGTGGTCACTTATCATCATATAATTGTTATGGTCATGATCT
The DNA here is from genome assembly GCF_003368295.1 of Carassius auratus. Taxonomy (NCBI): domain Eukaryota; kingdom Metazoa; phylum Chordata; class Actinopteri; order Cypriniformes; family Cyprinidae; genus Carassius; species Carassius auratus. The sequence continues at coordinate 19,338,053 of NC_039260.1, read as the reverse complement.
GTTTCGGTTTAGTTTTCTGTGATTCCCTTTCTCCTGCTTTGTTTGTTTCTTTGGGTTTTGATTAATTTGCTCATTAGTCATTATTAGTTAGCTCCCTCCACCTGTATCCCTTCATCGGCTGCCTTATTTAAAGTCTTCTTCCTGTTTGTTATTTTGTCCATTCTCATTTATGATTATTTGTTGATCTAATGTGGATTTAGTTACCTGTCTCCTGGATTTTCTAATTAAAAAAACATTTTTGTTGATCTCCTTCATCCACGTACGTTTGTACCTCACCAGCCGTAACAAAAGAACAGACCTACATATATTTCCCCCCCCATTTTCACTCAGTCATCACGAGAAATATGCAAGCACTGTTTGTGAATTATTACTCGTGGATTATTGTGATCTTTACAATCTTGCTAATGTTGTTGATTTGGGAGGTTTTCTTTGTGTGAAATTATTTTCAGAATTTATACTGACAGTAAACTAATTTGATATGATGCTACTTTTTGTGAGATGGACAATGGCATGACAGTGGCATTCATGTTGAACAGCACCACTGGCTAGAGGTTTCCATGGATACAAATCGAGACTTTGCCATCATCTTTACACATGAGACAAGACAGCGTGAGAAAAGAGATGCGAATATGTAAATGTGAAGAGCTGCGAAAAAAAGACCACAGGAGATTAAAAAGTTGAAGATTCCAATACAAAGCAAATGCCAAGACATTAAAAACATATCATAAATCATGAATTAATAGCAGGTAATATCTGGACCCAGTTCAACAAATATCCCAGCATGTGCACTCCTGAGGAGACAGACTGTATAATTTTACCATTCCAAAGAAAGAAGCCTACAAACTTGTAATGTTTTTGTTGATTTTCAATCAGATTTTTTTTCATCCTCCATTTGGAAGTATTTATATAATACTGATATACCTGTAAATATATATATATATGTTTCCTTGGATTCTCAAAATAATTCCTGATTTACCTAAGAATATTGACAAAATTGATTTCTGATTCCATTCTGAGGCTTAAAAAGCTTGCCCAATTGGCCTCTATTCTTCATCAAAGAGGCATGGTAAACTGTTAGTAATGTCTGTCTTTTCATGCAGAAACCACATCATCTGCTTCAGAAAAAGGTCTTCCCAGCCCAAGAGATAAATTGTCATTCTGAGAGTATCTTGAAAGGCTAACTTGGAGGCTAGCCTATTGCTGCCTCTAATCTGGGTTTAGTATTGGCAAACAAAAGACGGTCTTTAGATATTCATGCAGAAACATGGCCTACAAGTCTCCAGTCACAGCCTTTCTATGTATCATCTGCTCTGGCTTTCTGCTCCAGGCCCTGTGGTTTACGGTTCAAAGCATGGACTTAGGGTTCTCAATGTCGGCACTTCATTGACCGACTTGTTTACATGACTAAAGTAGTAATCGTTCGATACAGCAGTACTCTTGTTTTGTCCATTGGCAAATTACCCTCAAATCTCTCGCCTGTGGAATACCAGACAACAGCTCACATTTGTACGAAACAATTTCCATAAACTACTAAGAACAATGTGATGCTGTCTCTTCTGCCATGTTGTACAAGATGGCTCCATTGATAATTAAAGGGCCCTCTTCATTTTATAATGAAGTAGAAATCAGTATTTACTTTAAGTAAATCTAATCACAGTTTAGAGCCCTTATGTCCACGCAGAGACATTAAGAAATGCATTATGTAGATATGTAGAGATTTTTTTTTTAACTGGTCTTCATTTATGTAAATAAAAATGGATTTTATTAATTGTTGCATATTATTTGCACTTCAAGTATTCATGAAAAAAAAAAGTCACACATTTTTTGTTTGGGTGGCTAATTTTCACCATGAAGATACGTGGGTCAGATTTACCCCTAACACAATAAGAAAAAGCACAATAAAAAAAGAAACGAATTACTGAGAGGTGTGCTTATTTCAAAGTTAGCTAACAACTAAAAATACCCTCATATTATCCTAGTTTCAATAGGTAAAAACCTCTCCAATTTTCTTCATGAGATGTAAAATCTTCCATCATTTGTACTTAATGTAGTTCAAATAATATTTAGTATTTATTACTATTTCTACCTCCTAACTTTTTTGTTATGTCTGGGTCTCGCTCTCTCAAACCCCTTGGAAGAGTAAAATTATCTGCTCACGCTTTTTCTCAGTACTGCAACAGTCTAGTAATTGAGATCCAAGAAACAAAATTAATAAATAAACCCTTTGAGAGATCTTTTGACTGTGAAACTCAACCAGCCAATTTTACTTGAATGATTCAGAAGACAAAGACCAGCTACAATAAAGGGGGTTTGGTTTGTTGTTGTAATTATTGTATTAATTTTGAATTTCTAATTGAATTTTTTGAATTTATAGAAACCAATTGGGGCCAGTGAGGGGGATAATTGTTAAAGGATTATCAAAATGTTGTTTGCTTTTGACAAGAACAATCACAAGGCAATTAACAAAGAAAGTTATTATCAGCTCTTCCATTTTCGCAGAAGCCCAAATGGAATTGAGTTAATTAAGCAAAAACTGAGTAATATTAGAAAATTGCTTCCAGTAACTTTCTAAAAATAAATAAATTGGGTTAAGCCACACAAGAGACAACTGGGGAATTTGGGTCTTGAACCAATATGCATTTTACATATAAACACAGTATTTTTATTTTTATTTGTTTGATAATATTTTATCCTATATCGATACAGAATGTTGTTTGTTTGTTTTGTTTTTTCACTGCAGGAACATCATTAGGCATAAATAATAACTTCTTTGTATTAAATATTCCATGTTGTTTACAATTTCATGGAAATGTATTATAGTTTGAATTTACATTAAATGCAATTAGTTCAACTTAAGAGTGCTTTTTGGTCTCATCGAAGTAGGACATCAGCAAAACTTTAAATGTAACTTCTGCAACACTTAATTTTGAGAACCAGTTATCACTATTAACAGGTAATGTATTAGCATGCATATTACTAGCATATTATCTGTTTATTAGTACTTATTAGGCACATATTAATGCCTTATTCTGCATCACAATATTTTACATCCCTTAACCCGACCAATAACTAAACTTAATAACTACCTTAATGATCAGCTAATTGAGGAATGCTAAAATATAGACGCTAAGTAGCTAAATCTTGAGCCTTACTATGTCACATACAACAACACTGGCTAAAATGAATTTGGGATAGGGCCATTTGTTTTTTGGAGGTCGTATGCAGTGGTAAATGATGTGTTGAACCAGGAAACAGCCTCTACTTTTTTTACATTTCATTTGGTGCCATTAGTAGCTTTGAATTTACACACTTCAGCTGTAAGTTATAAATAGATAACAGCTAATATTTAAGATTCTCTTCACTTTCTATTTCTTTAAGCTCTTTTGAAATGTTCAACTCCAAAAAGCTTGAGAGTTTGAAAACTGAGGGCTTAGCTTATCTCGTATCAATGTCTGCCCTGCTAGCATCTACCCTCTTTGAAGGTTCAAACTAACCTAATGACATCACAGCAAATAGCACTGCATAACACCATCCACAGCCTCCATCTCCATCCTTAACCAACTAAGTTCACAAGCCCTGTGTGTTCAGCACTAAGCCCCTGCTGAAGCTCACTGCCATGTCTTATATATCACAGCGCAAACTCAATTAATGAGCAGCAGCACGTCAGCACTCCTTACCAGCGCTCCTGAGTGCGCAAGCTTAGCTGGTCTTCTCTCTTAGGTTTGCTCACAGTATGCGGCTCGTGGCGGTGGAATCTGTCTTGCTCTCTGAACTACAGCTCAGTGAGGGGCTCAAAGTGCTGACTGTACTGGAGGTCTGCTGAGTGAGAGGAGTGTGTCTGGGGTGGATGAAAGGGAAGTTTTCCCATCCCACTGTGCTTGGTGTGGGCCTTGTGGTGCATCTTCAGCGCCACACGGATTGACGTTTTAATGATAGTTCTCACTCAGTCGCTGAACTATGGTTTTAATTCTTAAAGCAATAGCTCACCTAAAAATAAAATTTGCTGACAGTTTACTCACCCTCAGGCCGTCCTAGATATAGAAGAGTTTGTTTCTTCATTGGACACAGATTTGGAGAAATTTAGCATTAAATTATGTTTTATTAACAAGGTTCGGGAGGAGCAAGATCACATAATCAGCCAATTTGGCACTAGTGTAACCCGTTTAGCTAATCATACTAACTAGTGCAATACTTACAGTATATACACACAGCCTACTTACCTCTATTCTACGACAGTTTTCTGGTATTCCTCCTCCACCCAAACTCCTCACTCTTAATCTATTCTCATCCCATACTAGAAATAGGGGCGTTCTCTGGTTTCAGGCTATATTCTGGGCTCGGAGCCCTCACCGAGGACAGCACGCCAAAATATGCTTACTACTTGCTCAATTAGATTATATGTAAGGGTGAACTCGTAAAATCACTTGCTTACCAATGGATCCTCTGCAGTGAATGGGTGCCATCAAAATGTCGATACATCAGGTAAAAACATCTCAATAATCCATGACTCCATTACTTTTTTTTTTTTTTGGTAAAAAAACCAGTCCATAATTTATAATAACACCCGTTTTAATTTCAAAATACCTTAATAATGGACTTTTCTCTTAAAAACACAGTTTTACCATCACAAGATGTTAATTAGTGGACTGGAGTCATATTACTTGTGAAATATTCTCATGATTTTACCAGCAATTTGAACATTCTGATGGCACCCATTCATTGTTGGTGAGCAAGTGATGAAATTATACATTATACATAGAACTCTTAATGGTCCTAAAGTTGGCTTAATTTTCTTTATGCAAATAAAACTTCTAATTTTCTTTCTTTTGACTTTGAGAGGAAATTTGACCTGGACATGGTGTTTTTATTTTTATTATTATCATTATTATTATTATTATGGTTGCACTTTATTTTACAGTACGTGTACTAACATGTACTTATAGTGTACTTACAGTGTATTTATCTAAGTAAGTTCTGGTAACACAAGGTAACTACATGGGGTAGGGTTAGGTTTAGGGGTAGGTTCAGGGTTAGTACCTAGTTATTACATAGTTATTGAAATTACTATAATATGTACATAGTATGTACATGAGGAACAGGACTGTAAAATAAAGTGCTACCATTATTATTTCTCTGTATGAAAGCATGGACTGAAGGAAAACTGAAATGCACAAAGATTATACAGAGAAAAGGAAAAACTTAAGAAAGTGAATGTACAGTTCGACCAGCTGTCTGATTTTTATTTTGCATTTTCAAATATATATATGGAGGAAGTATCTGCAAAAGGCAAGGCAAACATTCATCCTCAGTACAAAACAACACATCACTTCTATAAGAACAGAACTTTGAAATTCGTAATGCTTGTGAGTTGAATTGTTCGGCACACAGTGGCAAGCCGAGTCTCTAGGGAAGGCTTTGTTATTCTAAAAGCACATTTCTGTGAGTAACGAAAACTTTTGAGGTTTCTGTGTGGTAAAGTAACTCTCCCTTCTGTAATAGCAATGATAAAGGTTTCTAAACACATCTGAAGTGATTGTGAGCATACAGCTGTCAGCAGAGATAATGGCCAAAGGGATATATTTTGGAAATAGGCAGCTGTATCCAGTAATGCTTTCATGAGCGCAACATTCAGCGACATCAGCCAAGAGGTTTTACAAGCCTTGGCAAAGATCAACTGCATTATTGTCAGTGATAAGTAGTGGCCATTAGCATAATTGAGACTATCACAACTGGGCAACACACACAGTGTAAAACATGCAAACGTATTCAAAGTACACAACCCAGTGTGATAAACCAGTCTGCTTAGAATTACAGCATCTGTGAACTGATCATATTGAAAATATAACGTAAAAAATTAGCAACTTGCTTATGGGGGCTTATTACCCTCATTGGTCTTTTATCACAATTAATTAACATTTGTCAGTAAGCACAAGTGGCAGCTGTTTACTGCTGTAGTTAAGGAATGATTCAGGAGAAGGTGCCATCCTCGCTGTTTTTATTCATATTTTTATTAGTTTGGTTTTACTGTAAAACCTAACACATACTGAAACAGATCAGCATTTGGGCAGCACACGTCTAATGCGAATGACATGTGAAATTGCAAAACAGGCAATTTTGCAGTAGTGGTTCACTTCAGCAAGATTTCTTACAAATTAATATGCTTTCAAACTAGCATATTTGGCGCTCCTAAGGTTTGAATGATTTGATTACGGTTTCCTGGTGCATGACCTTTCTTATCATGCTTACCATTGTGGCAGATCAAACAGAGGCATGAAAGTGTGGAGGTTTTACCGTGTTTGCCATTATGACGCTTCAAACCGTAGAAGGGAAAGAGTCATGCCACGAGAGAAACAAAAGAATATATTCAGAAATACAGTGTAAGGCTCATGCTGGAATTTAACATCAGTTCATTTTTTTTATATATATTCCTATAAAATTTTGAGATTTGGCATACATTTTAATGCTGTCATAAGTTTACCATTCAAAAAAAAAAAATCAAAGCATGCGATGTAGTCGAAAGTGTCATGTAAAGAAAGAAAGGTAAGAACATGTTTAGAAATACAGTGGTTCTTGCTGCACTTTAACACAAGCTTATATGGGGTTAATATGAGACATCACCACAGTTCTTCTGGATTTAGTCTGTCTCTGTTTGATCTGTTTCTTCATGGTATTCCAGACAGACTGGATGATGGTGAGTTCAGATCTCTGTGTGGAGCACTGGCTGTTATCAGACTCCTTGTGCAAGCAAAAATCTAACTGGATTATTACAATTAATGGCAAAAATAATGTTTGGAAATGTAAACTGATATTTTCTACAGACAAACTACAGCAAAAGATACAAATAACTGACTTGAAAACATTTTAGCTGGTGAAAATACTAGTGTTCTAATAATTTTGAAGTTCAGAATTTGAAATAAAGCAAACTAAATATGGATATCCTGCAGAAACTAATTCCAGCGAGGTAGTAATATATAATATAGAATGTGAGATTGCACGCCCCATCACATAGTAGTACACAAATACAATAGATCCTTAAAAAAGTAAAATTAATTTTAATTTTAACTAAATTTACAAGACATCAACACACAACTGTCCTCTCTTCTCATTTTCATTTGCAATAGTTTTCACATGGTCATGTAACATACAGGTAAACCGAAATAATATTTAATACTTTTGAGTATTAAAGAAAAACATTTATTTCATAATGATATTTCACCCAATTTTAAATTCTTATTATCCAATGAAAGGATACATTTTTGTGAATTTTAAAAATAAAAGATCAAAAGGATTAACAATGCAGATGAATTTTCACAGCCTTCTTTGATCATATTTACCAAGGGGGCCAATATTTTTGGCCACGACTGTATTTATTAGCTTTTCAATAAATCAACTTACAAACCCCATGCAGTTCTATATTAAACCCCAGTTTGGAAAATCTTGATGTAATGTTATAACTAACACCCTTCATGTTGTTAATAACAATGAATTGAAATATTTTCTTTCTTTTCTTATTTTTATATCAGTATGGGGATTATCCCATTTTAATGTGTCAGACATTTAGGTTATCCAAAAGTAATCTGAAAGAAAAAAAAGTAGTCTGATTATACTATCTGAAATGTGTAATGTTATGTATATCTGTATATTACTAACTGCGAATTTTGTCATGTAATTTGGTATCAGAATTGGACTACAGTCAAGTAATCTAAGAAATCTACCCAGCTCTGCTTTCAGGTATTTTCTAAGAATGACAATAATATATCTCTGAAGAACATAGAAAGCAATCGTGTAAGAGCTTACAGTGATTGATGTAAAGAACATTAGGTGGAGGAGTCTGCAATTTAAGTTCTAACACCACAATCAATCTGTTTTGCTCCTCCACTTAAAGCTGTATGCCAGAAAACAACCATATGAAGTCTGGACTTGAGTGTCCAATGACTTCGAATGCTCACCATGTGGTGAACCCCTACTGAGCTCTTTAGGAAGTCTCTGAGGACATATCGTTTTGAAGATAAATGGCCAGTGAAATGGCTAAGGGACTTTTAATGGCAGGATGACAACAGAATCTTTTCATATGGCACTGCGGGAGGTATTTAGCACTCCTTTGCTGTTTGGCTTAGTGGTTAAACCAACTTAGAAAGCTTTGCAAAAACATCAGTGCAATTACTACAGAGTTCGTCTTTCAATCCAAAACACAACTTTGGAGGCACAAAGAACTTATGAATCATTCAGTGATTCAGGCACAAGTGCAACAAATTTAATAACATGGGCTAGGGTTGCAACAATAGAGTTCTGCAGGGATGACATATTTTATAGGCCTAAACCCAGAAATGACTTAGCATTTTAGCACTTGTGGTTTCATCATCCCAAAGTCAGTGTGTTTCTAATGGCTTTTGGTTAAATGCCTTTTTCTTTTTTTTAATAAATGTTGAAAGAGTTGCTAAAAAAAAAAAAAGTACTCTCTGGAGTTTGGAGAGGGGCAAGTGTGATTTATTTACTTTAGTTTGGGGAGCTGTTTTCATTATGAAAGGCAGAGTTCACCCAAAAATGATAACTAATGTAATTAATTACTCACTCTTGTGTTGTTACTAACACGTAAGACCTTAGTAGGGTTGGGCGATGTCAAAAACATTTGCATAGGAAGATGTCTACAGTGAAACATCACGATGAACGATGACATGGTCAGGGGTGGACAGGGGGCATTAGCAGTTGTGCCCGAAGCATGAATCCTTATAAGGGAAAACAACTAATGATTCCTAATACCTTGTATACAAACAGATATGAGCGCTGCGGCGCGACAAAATACTATAGAGCCACTGATCTATAATAGAGATTCATTATATATAGATAAATCAATAGAACATGTTGCTGTACCTTTACTTAGTCTAATAAACCATGAGGTTTTTGCTTCCAAACGTATCCTTCCAACTGAATGTTTGTTTAATGGGTTGTTTCGAAAATCTGTACATGGAAAACTTGAGGTTAAGCTGAATGAATGAAAAAAATATTTTAAAAGAGTAATGTGTTCCTATGGCTCAGTGGTAGAAGGTTTCATTAGCAGTGCAAAAGGTTGTGGGTTCAATTCACAGGGAACACACGTATTGGTAAAGATGTATAGCCTGAATGCACTGTAAGTTGCTTTGAATAAGAAGTGTCTGCTAAATGCATAGATGTAAATAAATTGAATATTAAAATATTTTAATGTATTCAACAGCACTCACTTTAATGCAAATAAATAAATTAAATCCAGTCTTTAAATTTTATAAGACCCTGCCTTGAAATATGCATCAAAACCAAACAAATGAACAGAAATCCTAAGTTTTGGCATGAAACTCTAGCAGGCGCAATCTGATAGGTCAAACGCAATCTGACATAATGACATCATCACATGACTCAGCTCTTTTTGTTTCAGCAGCCAATGAGCTCACTGCTCAACATTCAAATACTTGGCCAGTGCTTGCTGTAGCAGTTGCAGCACGCTTCAGAAACCCTCCACCTTCCCCACCTCCACCTGTATAGGGCTGCTACAGGGTGATTCATGCTAAATGAAATTATTTCATATATGTTATGGGCAGCAGCAGTATTTCTTACATACTCACAGCAGCATGTTGTGGATGTTTTGGAAATAGCAAGTGTCGGTACTTGTTCTGTTGCTGCAGCAGCAAAGTAGCCTGTCATGTTCATTACAATGAGAATCCCCCCAAGAGTTATCATGAGAGATGTTGTGTTAAAGCTACAATATCTAACTTTTTTGATAATAATAATGATGATAATAATAGGAGATTCTAAAAATATATATTTTCTAAACCATGTTTTTACATTACTCAAATGCATCTTCATAAACCCATAAAAATTATTTATATTTTGGAGCTGCCAGGATGGATTTTGTAGAAAATTGCATACATACTGTATGTCATTTGTTTCATGGCATCCATACACAAAGAAAAGTAGGTGCGGCGACACATGAGAAAAAAATGAGAAAATGAGAATGAGAAAAATCAACCACTGATCATTTAAAATGGCAATTCCTTTTGTAAATCAAGTGCTAAAACTATGCAGACAGCATGTGCAAATAAACAATGTTATCAGCAATGAGAAGTCTGTGACATTTTTCCAGGGATTGTTTGTATGATGTCACTGCTGAGGGTTTCATCTCACCTCGGCGCGCATGAGATTAAATGCACTTTTCTGACAGGGTGCTAGACAGGACAGTAAACTAATGACTTATAAATCTGACCATGAGGAAAAGTCATGATTAAAAAAGTTTGCTGAAGCCTCAGTGCTTCAGGATTCCAAGAAAGTGGCCTACGGGGAGTGAGGAGAAGGTGCTAAAGGCACCTTGTGTAATTCTGCCGCTGATGAAAACTCGTAATGCCATTTCTATCTTATCAAGGTCCCCTCCTCAGCTCTGGCAATAGAGCCATCATCTGAATACTAATGCATCTGTAAGAGCACGCTAGATTTCCATTAAAGAGAAAAAAAATTCATTGCACACCTGAGCTGAGGCAAACTCCTCATCAATTACAGCTCTGAATAGCCAAACTCTCTTAATTTTTTTCCTTACTTGTAAGCTGATAGAATTGAGTGTGTGTGCATGTGAATAGAATGAGCAATGGTGACATAATTTTAGAACACTGGGCAGTAACAGAGTTCTGTGTGAAATAAAGAATCGTATATGATTGTTTATAAAGAAGATACTGACAACACTAGACCCTTCACAAACCAAAACAAAAAAAAGTGAATAAGGTAATGAACCCTGTTAGAGTATATAATCTGATGAGAAGGATACTATAGATGTACATTACCAATAGACTGTATCATCTTTAATTCCTAGGTCACATTCAATTTTCATAACCAATGCCTTTCAGAATTATGCAATTCTGATTTACTATACCGTTCACACCAATAATAATAACTGTAATGATAACAATACATTTATTAGAGTCCACACCAACAGACAACGACATTCTGTTTATTATAAGCGCTGCAGTTATTGTCACCTGCTGCTTTTAAATGCTCAGGCTCTTTAAAACTGAATGTATTCTGATTTGCTGTTGAAGGAGCGGTCTACCAGCTTTTTTCAAAGGCTTGATTATGTTTATCGGGTGCACTGTAAAGTGTGCATTTTTTTTTTATTATTATTATTTTGGTTGCAGTTTATTTTACAGTACGTGTACTAACATGTACTTATAGTGTACTTACAGTGTATTTATCTAAGAAAGTTCTGGTAATACAAGGTAACTACATGGGGTAAGGTTAGGTTTAGGGTTAGGTTCAGGGTTAATACCTAGTTATTACATAGTTATTGTAATTACTATAATAAGAACATAGTATGTACATGAGGAACAGGACTGTAAAATAAAGTGCTACCATTATTTTTCACATAATTGTATCACATAATTAAAAAAAAAACTTTTTACCTTTATTCTACACCACTTTTACATTCTTCAAAAAAATCTGTTGACTTCCTGGTTCCTCCCTCAGAAATTCCCAATGGGCTGGCTGGCCCGGTGTGTTGTGATTCGCTCCCCAGAGGCAGAGTTTATGTAAATTTCAGGGTTTGTGATGTCACTTACCTTGTCCCTATACCCATTTGTTGTAGGCCTTAAAAAACGAATTCTGTAAAAGACAGTTTCTCCCTTTTGCGATGAACTTTGAGCGTCGTAACTTTGCAGATGTTGTTGATGCTCAGACATCCACATTACACACAAACTAAGGTTAAAAAGGTATCGTATACGATATTTTTCCCAGGTCATACGTTATGTTACGTTAAAAAAAAATCACTCTGAAAGTGATTTCAATTATATCGCTGAACTGTGGTGTGCACTTGCCTATTCTCATACAGTTTATTAAAACGTCATAATTATTGTTCTAGATTAGTTGTCCTTGTTGTGAATAGCCCTTAAAGGGATAGTTTCCCAAGAATGACAATTTGCTGTTAATTTAATACGCCTAAGGCTATCCCAGATGTAAATCCATGCAATTATTAAGTGGTTTACGTGTTACTGTCTCTGCAATAGGAGAAAGTTATTTAACATTTCACATCAGCTTTATACAGTAGATTCACGTTATATGACGATATTCAGTCATGTGATCATGGGTTTGATCCCAGAAAACACACATGCTCATAAAATGTATATGCACTGTAATTCACAATTTTGCATGATTTCTGTGAGGGTAGGTTTTGGGGCGGTGTTAGTTGCGGTCATTCGTATGAATTAGCCACCTAGTAACATATGTACAAATTGCCGTCAGTTCAGGTTGGACCATGTCAAAAGTCCACACAATGCATTTAAATAAACATTTTGATTGGTAATGACAGTCATACGTCATTTGATGATGACGGACACGACACAACACTGTCATTATTTTAACGCCTGCTAAGGGGCACTTAACTTTAAAACGTAAATATAGGTCATAATAAGGTGCTTGCACAAATGACCTATAGGGTTGTTTTTGTTGGAGGACAGTCTGGCAGTTTTACAAACTACTGTTTGAAGTCTCTAAAATAATCAGTCCTTCATTAAATATGAAGGCTCGACCAGTCAACATCAGTGTGCATTCTATCAGACCTAGATGGTTTTGAACATATTACAGGCTTCAATGTAGCTAACAGTTAACATCTTCCATCAAACACTAGTCATGCAAACTCTCTGGCAGGCTTGTGTGTTTCAAGCATGGAATATTAAATCATAACTGCATGATATCTTCAGCAACCTTTCCCATCTCTCTCACAAATAATCAATCACTTTGAAACTGGATGGAAATTGAGGTGGAAGGAAGGGAAGAAGAGAGATTCAGGACTGCTGACGCTCTCTTTGAAATTTAGGACAGGGCAGCTATTTAGTGGCTTAAATACAACACTTTTGTGGTGTAACTGACGCTAAGGGATGTCAGAGTGAAGCTGTAACACCCAGAGTCTTCAGCACAGCGGAGGGTCCAGATCTCGATGTCCAGATGGAGGAGAAAAGAGATAGAGGGAAGATTTGAGATGCAGCATCTGCTGTTTCAGTGGGTGGTAGGGGTCGATATTTTTCAGTCTTACGTCAATGTCCATATTTATTTTATTTGCTCTGAAATGCACGTAAAATACAGTAAAAATACATATTTTTTTGTTGTTGCTGTTGTTGTTGTTTTATCTTTTCAGCAAACGATCAGCCTCCTGTATCACATCTGACACAGAACTTTCTAAGGCATATTGTCAACCTGATCAAAACCTGATCCTGAAAAACCTGAAAAAAAAAAAAAAAAAACCTGATGTCCACCTTCAGGTCAAGTTATAAACATCTGTATAAAAAAAAAAAAAAAAAAAAACTCTTATTTACTATAAATTAAAGGAAGATTTTTTTACATAAATAGCTTGATGATTGCAGTCAACACTATACTTTGAGCAAAAACTGACTGGCATGTTTGGAATGTTATGTAGGTTAAGTCTGAATCAATACAAATTAAAATATTAAAATAATTACAATATTTTTTAAACTACCACATCATGTATTTAAAGAAGTTTGTTTAAAGTTTCTTCATTTAATATTGCCAGCAAAATAATTATATTATATAAATTAAAGAAATGTAAAAAAGGTGAGCAGATCCAAAATTGGCTTCAAATGCAGGACAAAATATATCCTTCCAAGATCTTATGGTAGATTGCAACACTGCATGGAAATGACAAAAACCTGATCAAGAAAAATATTCACTACCATGATGTGGCCTAATGTGTCATATTTCAGGAGCTTTCAAATGTATTGCACATTTCTTGTATCTGAAGGGTGAAAGGACAGTTTCAATAGAGATTTGTTTGCATTTGAATAGCCGAGTGTGTCTCAGAGACCTCCATTATTTAAAGTGTGATTATGTTGAGATTCAGTATTGGTCATAAGGATATTAAAAATCTGGAATATCTGTTTGCTCGCTGATAATTGGAAATATCTAGATGGCCTTTTGACTTAAAAGGAATGTAGCAAACCTGAGCTCATGTTGCAAAGGTCTGTCACTCCATCTGTGCAATTCAGCTGAAAAGAGGTAACATCGCCCCCTAGAGGTTCATAAGATAGCACTGATAATCAAGCAGGGGCATTGCGATGGCATAAATGTTCTCTCTGCTCCGTCTCAGTTTGCTTGCACACCCTTTATATGGAAAATTATCAAATACTCTAATATTAAATGACATTTTCTTGTTTTCATCCCCTCCATTGTGTGCACATTTTCCCCTGTGCTCAACGCTGAAATGTGATCCTGGATTTACAGTTTTTTTGTTGTTGTTGTTGTAATGATTTCTAATGTGCACAAATGCCTGCCCACAGAGGAGACATTAGCTGAGTGACTGGGTGCGGTGAAGCCATTTATCGGGCTGAGGAAGGGCGAGCGGTGCAGGATAAAGCCACACGAGCACCCGCCAGTTAAAAGTGGAGCAAAAATGCATGTGCAGACATGCTACATGGACTTACCAATCCTGTGAAAGGTGAACTTGGCTATTTATCATCCCAGCCTCAGATTTGCTCTAGGGGCCCTAACCAGACAAGCCCCTCCATGTGAATCTACAGGGTATTAAATCTTATACATCGAACCTCTCCTTTAGCAACATCTAAAGGCGTCTAATTGCAGTCTTTATAGCCCGGATTGCATTGTGCAG